>NC_141774.1:7715000-8035500 GCF_051362555.1 Lingula anatina | reverse complement strand
GGGAACCACTGGTATCATCGTAGGGGGGAGCAGGGACTCCAACAACTGCTTGGTCCATTGGAAACATCACCTCTTGAAAGCTACGTCTTCCACCACACACCGCATCGAACGTGTAATTCGGAGGAGGGTAGACAAAACTCGGTCTCTTTTCGCATGAGACTTCGTATGGCGTTGCTTTCTTTTTAAGGTCAGTGATACTTTCGGCCGCTTTTGATCCTGTGTCTCGTATTTTGCTGCAGCGCCTGTGGGATGTGACAAACTATATAAAAAAAGCATTTTATCCAGGAATACAAAACGATTACCTAAAGTGCAGTAAGTCTTGCATTTAAATGCAGCAAAGAAGTATTACGTACATTGAGAGTGCAGTTGAAATGTTTAAAGGATCCGTATCCGTACAATTTATTTTTTATTCATGCAGAGGCGGAACGAAAAGGAAAATACGGGCAGTATATACTACAGAAGTCACGTGGCAAATGCAACCTAGACTTAAGTCAAACAGATGTGAATGTACTACTGATTTATCGTAGTGCCACACTTACATTGGCTTGTGTTTCTTCCAACAACAATAAGCAACACAGCAGGTAGTTGAGAGACACAAAGCCGCAACGGCAATGAGTGCAAAGTACCACGCTTTGAAACCAGGTGAATGTCCACCACGTCGGTTCGTAATTTTCACTGAAATAAATTTGGTCATTGTTACAATTTAACCAAAATGAGCAAATTCAAATTAATTACTAATGAAAATGAAATATTTAAATTGATACTATCCGCGCTTATAAACGTATCAAAGTCACGGTCTAATGTATCTGCGTATAATATTTGTTTTCAGTTTCGGATTGATGCCGATGACAGGCCCAGAAGGACTGACAATGTGTCTAAGTGTTTTTTCTATACCTATGAGTAAATCAACCTCAAATCGAAACGGCGCAATCCCGTATTATGGTAAGACTAAAAACCGGCTGCATTTTAGACTATAAATAGATGTCATAATTATTATAAGTAGTAGTAGTAGTAGTTTACAAGAATCTGTCAACAGGCCTACCCAACTACCATACTCGGCACCGCTTCGAAGTATCAGACGCGACACCGATCTTGCCCAGTACGCGATGTGATAGTGATGATTCTCAGCGGGGTTGGAAAGCTCTGCATCACCACTAAAATTGGTTTGGAGTATGATACTGTGAAAACGGATATATATCTATTGTGTGGTCCGATCTACCGGTGAATTCGGTATCATTCGGTACCGAGTCTGGTACATGTAGTTGGGTAGGCCTGTCTCAAGACCTAAAAATTCACTCGTAAAGATTTGGGACTCGTAAATATTTACTAATTTGTTGACATTTGAAATGTCATGGTAAACTCATAACATACCAGTTGTCTGTGCTGTGGTAAAATTTGCCCCGGAAACCGTGCTGCTTTCTGAAATGAATGCAGAAATACTAATTCAGTAGTAAACTATTCAAAGCTGCTTATACATGTATGATATTGCCGTAATTTACCTATTTAAAGATTTGCCCATATACTGTATGTGACTAAGAAAGGAAAGAGAGACAAAGTGGTAGTAATTTTTTATCTTTAAAGCTTATAGAAAACAATGGTATTTTCTTATATATAAGTATTAAAACTTTTATTCAAATGAAACAATGCTCGAAGCAGTAAAGACAATAAAATCACTAATCACTAATGCAATCAAATCACTAATGGATGCTGTCAAAGTAAGGAAGTCTACATGAAATTTGGTAATAAGTTATATCAAGATAATGAATGTACTTCACATACATAACATCAGTTAAAATAAAATTAAAATTTGAAATAAACGTTTTTACCAAGACCGCTCTTGCACTGCAGTACCTTACCTGTATACTTTTTTAGAACACTATACTTCTTTTGTGTTGACGTTAATAATAATAATAATAATTATTATTATCATTATTATTATTATTATTATTATTATTATTATTGTTTTTGTTGTTGTTGTCGTGCAAGAAATCGCAAACATCTATTTACTTATTTATGCAAAATCTCAATTTTAATCATTTATTTATTTATTTATTTTTTTTTAGATTTGACATGTTATGGATTAGTCAAAAATTATCCGTGTATTACCCGGTGCTCTGGTTACCGGTTCTGCTGAAATGAAATCAGATACTATACATTAATTCAGAAGAACATGATTCAATTAAAGCTGCTTATGTATTATGTAATATTCTGTTTATGCGATTTACTCAGATATAATTGTGTGGCTCAGTTAATAAACAAAGAAAAACAAAGGTGACAGTATTTAAATGAAACATAGACAAACAACGAATTGACCGAGTTTGACATAACGACTCAGTTAATTGCAATTGGTGGACTTTGAGGGTTAATTTACCGTTTATCTTGATTGTGTCACACACAGAATCACTTGATTTGCTGAAAAATATTTAACAGACTAGAAATGTATCACCAAGCAAGAATAATGACCATATGATGAGCATGATAAATACGTGTTATTTTCAAATCTGAATAACAGACTTCCCACTTTTTATCCTTCTCTATATCATTTTCTGTTACATTTCTATTTACCCGATTCACCGTTTCTTTCCGTATGTCGTACCAGTATTTATTACATCGCCTCAACTCATCAGTTAAAAAACAACAAGTGAAGGACATTTCTGTACGCAAAGTACGACTGAGTTTCCATACCTAGATCGATCTAACAGGATCAATCCTTCTTCAGGGGGTTTCTCATTAAATTGCCTTCAGCTTAAACGGCTTAGATGTCTAACACGCTAAAGGATGTCTGAAGCTGCTAAAGGATGATTAATTACCCCTCAGTAGACAGATATCTAAGCAGCTTAGGTTGATTGCAATTTAGCGAAAATACAATTGGAGATAGATCGATTCACAGTTAGTACGATAGGGTCTGGGAATGGCCCCTAAGACTGGGTTCCCATGCCTAGATCAATTCATCTGGATCGATCTAACTCCCTGGAGAGTCTCACTAAATTGCTATCAACTAACCGGCTAAAATGACTGTCAAGCCTACCGAATCAGCTAGGGTGTAAAGATAATGACCCCCTAACAGCTTTACTAGGCGTGACAGACATTTAAGCTGGTTAAGTTGATAGCAATTTAGTGAGACTCCCCAGGGAGGTAGATCGATCCAAATATCTGTGGGAATGGTCCCTAAGACAAGATTACCCTGCTGAATCCTTGGCCTGGTAACAGACGATGACCTCCCCGGTCTGATCAGAAGACGGCGTCCAATAGACATCGACGTATTTTGTGATGTTGCTTAGAGTTCCAAGTGGAAGCACTTTCATCCCGGCAGGCCCAAATGCCTTGATTTCGGTGATTCTATAGCATCAGAAAACATGATTACGCAAGTCTTATATGGAGGCCATAGTAGTACCTTTTTCGTTTTCTGTTTTATATATTTGTTTCTATTATTTTTCCCGTAGCATCTGATCTTACTCGTAATTATCCCTGGCGTTTTTTTCTCTACAATATGATACTTCTATACAAAGGTTATTGAATTTTTTTATTATTTTGATAAATTGTTGAAAATTACAGCTAACATTCATAATTTTACTCTACGTTTTGGAGACTAAATCTTTAAAATATGGTGGACAAAAATAAAATAAATGAATAAAGCATTCCACAAAGAGATGAATGCAACCTTCACGCAAGTTGTTGTTTCCTTATTTCACTAAGATCAGATATTACCCATTCAAAATGTATACTAATGTTTCTTCAATAACGGACCACGTTATATCATCAATAAGCGTATATAATTTTTTATAAAAATAAATTTATACCAGTGGCATATTTTAAATATAACAAACATTAAACATAAATTAATAAAAATAGCGCCAATGCTAAGACTAACTACAGTATTATACATACGGATGTGACGTAGAGCTTGCATTCGCAAACACCCGTTTCCTAAACGTGCTTCCGAAGTCGAGAGGCAAGGGTTCACTGTTATGGCCTGCATTCAGTATCGATGGTTTAACATCGCATGCCTGTCTGTTGTGTGTCCTGCCAGTGTTTTGTATCTTCATCAGGAACTGCAATACAAAATATTCTGCAGATCCATGGCGCCATCCACGTAGGGATATAAAAATGATAAACAAGCTTTTGAAACTACAACATTACCTCTTCATCATGCATGATTTACACGATATATTGTACAAATACATGCAAGAAAGACATATGAAAGGCGTTTAATTGCACTGCTAGATAGTCAAATTCCTATCTTGATAGTGGATGTGATAACACAAGTGTAATATATTTAACCGTAGAATTCCAGAATTTAGTTTGTGTTGATTCTAATTCTATTGGATGACGAAAATTGTTCAATAAACTTAGACTGCATTCCCACAGATATAGATCGATCTATCCCCGTGGGTAATCTCACTAGATTAATGTCAGTTTAGTCGGCTAAAATGTAAATGTCTGCCCCGCCTACTAAAAGCTGTAAGGGGGTAATTATCTTCCGTGCGCACTCGGCTGACAGCAATTTAGCATGAACCCAGAGGGATTGATCTAAATCTGTGGGAATGCAGTCTTAATCTACGCGCATAATCATTATGTCGAGATGTGGTCTTTTACTTTAAAAATAATTATCCATGGTTTCTTGCAATGTTGATTACTCAATGGATCCACATCACTATGATTTATGCTGTATATACATACATGTACATGTATTCTCTTTGAAATTTGCCAAAAATTAATATAGTATTGGTTTCTACGCACCTGTAACGGTATGGATGACAGGGGCGTGACAGAGGTCTTATGGACACCACCCTGCGTTATGTCTAACACCGGGAAGTCCTCTATAGTAATGGCAGCAGCAAGCCAAGGACTTGCTCTGTTGGATCCAGCAATCAGTGGGATATCCAGGGTGCAATTCTGCAAGAAATGTCAATGTGAATTATCTATACAATAAATGAAGACGGACAGGTGTGGCGTGGGTCAAGAGTTCCGCTACTACAACGTCGTGGTCAAATTCTTAATAAATACCTGCATGTTCATTGATTAAAATACCTTGACGGAAGAAATGTGTAGTTGGAAAGTGTGACGTATTGCTATTTTGTGGGATTTGATGATGGCAACAAAGATTGGAGTCTTTGAAGCAAATATACTCATTCGTTAACCAACCTCGGTCTTCAAAATAGCAATAACTCAAATACCTTAATACATATAAATCAGAATTCAGAAAACAGAGGTTAAATATTGATTAAAGTGCATTTGAAAACGGTCAAATGCACTTAACCTGATACATGTACTTTGGATATTCAATAAGACAAAGGGGTAGGAACTTCCATGATATTCTTTCTATGTTTTGCGATGCCGGCTTGTATGCAAGCAAAATCAACTTACTGAGTACAACTTCGCTCCAGGGAGAGCTCCGCAAACAGAAGCGCACTCTTGTCCTCGCGACCATCGGCAACGGACATGGTCACCATCAGCGTCGGTGACAGGAATGTCCAAGTTGAACGGGCATCCGGCTTGCACTCTTAAATAATTACATGGCTTAATCTTCCACAAGCGAGTTCATCATAAACAAAAAATGTGGTCCCTATCACCACAACATGCTACCATTGGATGTTTAAAGTTTATTTTACAATCTGAAACTTATTTGTGTCCTCATATAACAAATCTAGCAGTACATACTTCTTTGTTTCAATTTGATAAAGAAAGGTGGTAAAATAGTGACAGCAAGAAAATGGCAAAACCTCAAAATTGGCATATAATTATACTTAAACAGTTGATATTCGATTTCTAAAAGCAGTTCTGAATATCAATGAATTCGATGTTTTGAACTCTAGCGAATTCTGGATATTACGGCTTGATACTCGGTAGGGACAAAAAAAAACAAGTATGTAACTGCCAGTGATATAATAAAAAAAAACAACTTGCCTGTAGAAGGGTTGACTCAATGTGGCTGGACTGGCATTAGGGTTGCCTGTGTCATTGCGGACGCCAAGATTCACCATGGTCTGTACGCTCCAAAAACTGCTACCTTTGCCATTAGCCAAAGCGATCCAAGCACTCCCTCTAAAACTGTTCACGTATAATGTTTTTAATAATTGAAGCTGTGTGGGCAACATTTTAACGTCTTCCAAAGCAAACTCAAAGACAATGTTAATCTTAATTTTAATGCCCAAGTTACAATTTATTGTTGACTAACATTCGACATTTTTGATTAAGGGATTGGATGTAAAAGCGTGGGAAGAGTTGATGTTGCGTGATCATCTTATTCCATACTACTGGAACGATTTTTAAAGAAGAAGTTCTAACATATCTGTTCAAAATACATTTTAAAATACAAAAAGATATCAAGGAATATTGACATTTAATTTAACCGTACCCGACCAAAAACCTTCCGGGGTTCGAAAATGTATAGTTGAAAGTTTCTTCCCCTTGTTCCCAGTCTTCGCTCGTGCTCACTCCTGTCACAGTGTAACCGTGGTCGTGTACAGGTAACTGTGTTAAGCACCCTGGAGATCAAAGGTTTAATATTTTTGCGTAATTTAGCACGCTTTATTTGGGCTCCGTATCTCGAAAGGTTCGCAAGTGTCTCGATTCCATAACCGATTCTATTTCGAGATACGGGGCCATGGAATCGAGACACTTGCGCACGTGCGCAACATAGCGAACCTTTCGAGATACGGAGCCCTGATACACCGCAAGAAGTAAGCTAAAGGAATCGTTTTAAAAGCAGAATGGCCTGTAGTTTATATCTATATACATATTAATACATGTATGCCTGTATATAGACTTTTGGTTGAGCTTTTGTTTTATTACATGGTGATTTTGTCAACAGATAAGAATATGATGTACCTTGATGACAAAGGGGGGAAATAATTTAATTTCCAGTAAATGAACCTTTGCTTGTCACTTCCTAGTCTGATGCCGACATTGTAACTACCTCTTTAATTTCAGGGTGATCGTCCCAAGCAGAACGTACTTCATCTTTTTCGCGATTAAAAATATCATTCGTTTTCAACGTCATGTAATAATAATAAAGCCCTAATAACAAATAACGATGCCATTATAAATAAATACATTGTAAAAGAAGCGTAATACTAGTGTTGCTTTGACTGCAATATATTCTTCCTCAGTATTATTCAATGGGCGACATGAAGCAACGACATGAGAGTTGCTATCTATACAAACATGCATAAACAAACACACATACATGTCACAGACCAGATCCCAATCTAGTCCAGTTATTAACTGGCCTAGGCCAGAACCCAACTGGGTATTTGCAGATATAGATCGTAACAGATCTAGACAAATACAATTTGTTTTCATTGCCACACCTATATCATAATATATGCCTTTATCTATAACATCCACTATCTAATTACGCACGCCACACAAACAAACTGGCAGCTCACTTGTAAATTGCTTGGCCAATTAACATGCCCATTATGCTGTTAATAATGCAAAGACCCAATTAGGATCTGGCCTATAAACTGGACTAGATTGGGATCTAGCCTCCGATATATACATACTCGTAGTCGAACAATTACAGGTATCTGCCTAAAAATGCACAGTCTCCTACCTGATAAACACTTCCATGCTCCATTACCATCAGAACCTCTTTGTCCTATGCTATGAACCGAACAATTGGATCCGCACGGACCTCTATACAATTTCCATGCTGTCCGGTAGCGGAAAATTACCTAAAGCCAGAGGTAAACCGGTGAATTCATGTACCAAACACTATATTTTTAAATCCGACAGGACTTTATTATTATTATGATAAAAATCCTGTATTTATTTTCAAGCTTCTCATGGTGGAACCATAAATACCTTGCAAAACGTATTGAGTATCAAGACGAAAGCGACAATATTAAAATCTATAGATAATATGATATCAAAACGTTCCCTGGTAATATGGCAACATTAATTTGTATATTCAAACTGCTAATTGCTTTTCGGACGTTCAAAACAGATGAATGTTAACTATATCAAACTTCTAAAAAGCGACAAAAGAGTCTAGAGAAATGCGTTTTACCACGTATTTAACAGAGATGTACAGTACCAGTGCATGCATACCCCGTAAAGTTAACTTTACCGATCGTAAAAAAAAGGTATCAAAGTAAATACCTTAAAGTGAATACTTATCAATTATGGTGTACCTTTGTATGCACCATAAATCCAGTTACATTAAATTAAGAAGGTATGGCTGTTTGATAATAAAGTCGGTTTCACTGCTGGATATTGCTACTATATCAAAACCGAAAATGAGTCCGACGATGTTTAAGATACACACTTGCACATAGCAAGCATGGACTTCCAGTAACGCACCTAAAACACCTGTACTAGGTTAAAAATTTTTAAACAACTAAAATTAAGTAGACATGCCAATTATAAAATTTTATTATCAAATTATATCTCTCTTTAAGCCAAAACTTCCTTTTAAATTGCACCTTCTTCAAATTACGGTCGTAATTCGACCTATTTATCTGTCCCTTCAGTTCAAGAAGATCTGCTAAATAACTTAGTGCTGCTCATAGCTAACACTCTTATTCCCATGCATGGATGTATAGCTGAACGTGCAATTGCATGTTATATGATTCAAACGAGACTGCCGAAAAATATTTATAGCACAGAAAATCTGAAAAATCCGTTCCTATATCATTTTTGGAAAATATAAAATTAGTATGTCCTTTGGTATTTTCTCAAATATGTGGTGGCGTTTGATTACGTTTTGACTGGTGTTACTCTCAGCATTCGAAAAACCCCCTTGCATTCCCAGACCCTATCGTACTAACTGTGGATCGTTCTATCTCCAAGGGGATTCTCGGTAAATTGCTATCAGCTTAAGCGGCTTAAATGTCTATCACGCCTACTGACGCTGCTATTGTTTAGCAGCTTCAGAAGGTGTACCAGACATCTTAGCCGCTTAAGCTGAAGGTAATTTAATGAGAAACCCCTTGGAGATGGATCGATCCTGTTAGATCGATCTAAGTATGAGAACCTAGTCCATGTGTCCAAGTGCCTAAATTACAAGCAGCATGGCGGTTTGTCAAGACTAAACCTCAAATGCTCTCTGTGATACCGTAAAAAGACTCCGCGTGTATTTAGCACCATCCATAAAAAACAAAAAAAGTATACCCAGAAAGCAATATAATATTTTGTAAAAAAAAAAAAAGGTAAGATCCTCTTGAGCGTAACCTTAATTAAGCGTCTTTTCGTATCGAGATAAATGTTTGAAATAACTTCAACAGCTACCCCAAGTATTTGAGCTAAATCTGATCATGCCTAAATTGCGGATCATGGCAGATTACGCCTGGGCGTATTCCCTACAAGCCGCCTAGCTGTAAAAAAATGCTCACTTACTTCTAATGGGTTGTTCGGTGTCGCCTCCCAGCTTATGCTTCCACCACGGAAATGATTTGCTTTATGGAAATAAATATTTAAATACTTTAATACTTTAAAAAGTGCCAACATTTTAAGTAAAGAATTATGGCATAACCAATTAAATAAATTAGTTAAATAATTAAATTAATTATGAATTATTGTGATTTATTAGTTAAATAAATTAAATGAATTGTGACATAATCTGTTAAATAAATTTACAAATTTTAATACTTTAATATTTTTAAATTTTATGTAAAAAATTATGACATAACCAGTTAAATCATTTCGAATCTAACGGAATGCTATAACATAACATAACGCAGTAACATAAGTCACAATATGATTGATATTTGTTAAACTAATTTCTTTTCAATAAGTAAATATTGTAAATTTTATTTATAACCATACATCTAGGAACAAAACATTCATATTTTGCTTACCTTGAGTGGAAGCAAAAAGAAATCCTAACACAGTGAGCAGTCCAGTGGGTTTCATTCTTTCCGATCGGACACAAGAATATTAATATTTTATTTCCTTCTCCGGAAAGGTTGGAAATAAGTCAGATTCAAGTTGCCAGCCCAGTTTGTACCAAGCAAAGTTATCAACGTTTGACGGACGCATTACTTGATAACATACAAGATCCAACAAGATTACTTTATCAAAAAATAAAGAGAAATCCAAGGATTTGTACGATAGGAAAAAATGGAATGCACCCAAGATACGGTACCCTTGACTTCCTTGTTTCTTGAGTTAGATAAGATTCCCTTAAACTACACTCTTGCCCAAAATGGTTGGTACACGGAAATTTTGAGATGCATATCGCCCTGTTTCTTTCATTATTATTGATATTACCAAATTAATACTGTTTATATTGTTAAATATGTGAAGCTGGAGGATTGGTAAAGTCAAGGAGAAACAACCAATGCAAGTGTGAAAAAAGCGTTAATTTATTTAGGTTTTTTTTCTCATGGCCCCAAAAAAGTACTTTATTTTACATAACAGTACCAAGTGAAAAATTAAACATAAATTTTTACTGTGATTGACAATTAATATGAAATTAGGGAAAATTGTCAAGAAACATCTTCAGAGTTCATTATTAATCTCAATAGCGGGTATGCCCACCCCGAGCTTGGATAATGGCCGCCAAACGGCGTGGCATACTGTGAACTAGAGTCACAACTCTTTGGAGAGAAATTCTGGTCCATTCATCTTGAAGGGCATCTCGCAATTCATCTAGATTTGCACGGGGAGGGTTTCTCCTCTGAATAGCACGACCACGTTCGTCCCACATGTGCTCAATTGGGTTTGCATCTGGGCTTATTGCTGGCTGTGGCATCAGCTGAATGTTGTTTTGTCGGATAAAGTCTGCAATTAAGCGGGCTGTGTGTTGAGTTGCATTGTCATGTTGCAATCTAAAATTGTCTCTGTATATCCCTCTTGCGAACGGTTCCAGGTTCTGCTGGAGAATGTCTCTGTATCTGGCAGCGTTAAGGTTTTCATCCAGAGGAACCAATGGGCAAATGCCATTGCTGCAAATGGCACCCCAAACATGTACATAACCACCTCCTCCAGCTATTGTTTCCTGGATATTTTCAGTAAACAGCCTCCCCCAGGGAGCCTACGCACTCTCATAGCTGGAGGAGGTGGTTCTGTACAAGTTTTGGGGTGCCATTTGCAGCAACGGCATTTGCCCATTGCTTCCTCTGGATGAAAACCTTAACGCTGCCAGATACAGAGACATTCTCCAGGAGAACATTTAGCCATTCGCAAGAGGGATATACAGAGACAATTTTAGATTGCAACATGACAATGCAACTCAACACACAGCCCGCTTAATTGCAGACTTTATCCGACAAAACAGCATTCAGCTGATGCCACAGCCAGCAAGAAGCCCAGATGCAAACCCAATTGAGCACATGTGGGACGAATTTGGTCGTGCTATTCAGAGGAGAAACCCTCCCCCTGCAAATCTAGATGAATTGCGAGATGCCCTTCAAGATGAATGGACCAGAATTTCTCTCCAAAGAGTTGTGACTCTAGTTCACAGTATGCCACGCCGTTTGGCGGCCATTATCCAAGCTCGGGGTGGGCATACCCGCTATTAAGATTAATAATGAACTCTGAAGATGTTTCTTGACAATTTCCCCTAATTTCATATTAATTGTCAATCACAGTATAAATTTATGTTTAATTTTTCACTTGGTACTGTTATGTAAAAAAAGGTACTCTTTTTTGGGGCATGAGAAAAAAAACCTAAATAAATTAACGCTTTTTTCACATTTGCATTGGTTGTTTCTCCATGACTTAACCAATCCCCCAGCTTCACATATTTAACAATATAAACAGTTTTAATTTGGTACTATCAATAATAATGAAAGAAACAGGGCGATATGCATCTCAAAATTTCCGTGTACCAACCATTTTGGGCAAGAGTGTATATTAATGTCAGTGCTGTAGATTATGGTTATTCAGGTGCTTTGTTATTTATTGGACCAATCAATAAAGACATAACAAAGCAACTGAATAAACATAATCTACAGCAAGTATAACTTAAGGGTGGATACCGAAGGCTTAAATAACGTTATCAAACGTTAGTGTAAATGCCGATAACGTCAATGAATCAAATTGAAGTGTGGAATGCACCCAAGATACGGTTCACTTGACTTCCTTGTTCCTTGAGTTAAATAAGACTCCCTTAAATTATACTAATGTCATTGCTGTAGATTGTGTTTATTCAGTTGCTTTGTTATGTATTTACTGATTGGTCCAATAAATAACAAAGCAGCTGAATAACCATAATCTACAGCACTGACATTAGTATAATTTAAGGGTGGATACCGAAGGCTTATATAGCGTTATCAAATAAATAGTCTAAATGCCGATAACGTACATGTATCAAATTGAAGTGTAAGAATACTATCTATACCTTATTTTTAAAACCGCTCAACCACATGTATATGGCACCACCAGTCTACGTGGATCGACCCAACTCCGCGGAGACTATTGCTTAACTGAATAACACGCCTCCTCCTGGCGTTAAAGGGATAACAAGTGTTCATTTTGGCCAAAAAAATGAATTTTCCTGGGGTAAAGGACAATTTTCCTGAACTTACCAATTGCAAATAAATCTATTCCCACATTCAAAATTAGTCTAATTTTTCTATTTTTTTTTTTTATTTTTTTTTTTTTTTTGTAATATTCTCTCAAGAGATTATTACAGAGGGTAGCCATCTATGGAGGTCAAGTGATGTGATGGCAAGTACAAATTCCAAAATAATTGTGTTAATTGCTTTTTTTCTATTTCTATGAGTTATTCACAATGTATTTATTGTGAAATATAGATATCTTACAAACGGTTGCTATCCCTTTAAGTAAAAATACGGAAAAGCTGGTGATTATAGGAATACGTCGGAAACCAGAGGAGGCGAGTCATTCAGTTAAGCTGATTGCACTTAGCGACACTCTCTGCAGAGTTGGATCGATCTACATCGACCCATAGTGTCAGTTGGAATTGGATTAGGGTCTATGCAGCAAAATCTCGAGACTGTTAATTGTATGACTCATGTTATAAATCAATTTAAACACCCAGCTTGGTAACGTTTACGGTTATATATTCTTTCGTAAATCTTAAATTAGCAGCGATAAACCAGGCGTTTGTCTTACTATTTTTTCAACATGTTATCAAACGTAATGCCAAATGTAAAAGCGTATGTTTAATTTTTAATTTTTTGTTCGATGTCTGTGCTGTCCGTGCAAACTGCTCTTATCTTACATATATTGCAACAAGAACATTAAGACTTTACTCAAACGTTACCCTTAGACCTCCCATACCGGTATCCATTAATGGCGTCTTAGACTGGGTTCCCATGCCTAGATCGATCCATCTGGATCGGTCTAACTCCCTGGGGAGTCTCACTAAATTGTTATCTACTTAACCGGCTTTTAAAATGTCTGTCACGCCTACTGAATCAGCAAGGGTAAAGATAATTCCCCCCTAACAGCTTTACTAGGTGTGACAGACATTTAAGATGACCAAGACGATAGCAATTTAGTGAGCTAGGTTGATCCAAATATCTGTGAAAATGGTCCCTTAAACAACTTTCAGGAAACGTGCCGAGATGTCTTGGGCGTGTTACCAAGACCTACAATGCGTGAATGCCTAAAATATTGCTTGAGATCAGGCGGTTTTAACTAAATATTTGAAATTGTTCTTCCAACTGTTAAAAGGCCATTCAAACCAGCTTTATCTTTTGATTTTTACTTCAAAAAGTCCCGATCGCTGTCCAACAAGTCGCCAAGATTTTACTTTTGACACAAAGATATGGAAATTTAAATACCTGATTTTCTATGTACTTTATTAACATCTACCCTTATTCACACCTGTTCGCACTGATCAAATGGATGATTTGCTAAAAATGTTCACATTCAAGGGAATGCAAAGTAATTCACTGGTTTATCAAGAGCATTATAAACCAGTACTCAAAACAATTTACTTGTTCCTGCTGTGTCGGGACTTGGACAAAATAACGAAATTTGTAATTTTGCCCATGCCCTGAGCAATCCCAGTTGGCGTTTCAGCGTTGCGACAACATAATGAAAACGCAACTGAAAGGGTCCACCAACTCGTCCCTACAGATCTGAGCCGATGCAACAAAAAAGAAGAAAGTAAATACAGCGATTCAGCAAGGAAAAATATCGCACGTAAATAAATAGAAAGCAAGGAAGAAAAAAAAAGAAAAATAGAAAGAAAGACAGAAAGAAAGATGATTATATAACAGTTCCACAAAGATGAAAATTAACAATTTGGTGGAAACTGTAGTGGCTTGTCTTTAAGAGGTAAAAGTTTAGAGCGATTCTTTACTTTAGTTAAATAGTTTGCACTTATTTGCTCACAAACGCTCTCAAATTCCTTCGGATATCATAATGGGATAACTGTTTATTAAAATGCACATTTCTCTTCATAAGCCCTACGCTGCTCTACGCTGAGGCGAGAAAGTATAATATACTGAACGATTCTTTTGCATAATAGTAAAATTAACCTCGCTGACTGGGTGGATTATAAACAATCACTTTAAACGATTCAGTTATGTTGCTTCAAAGTTTGCAATTTATTCGCCCCGAAGAACAGTAGGTATATTGGTTCAAACGCCAAGAAGAAATTTAAAGGCATTTTTGCATCGAACGTTCTATCTTTAGTGTTCTGTTTCACGGGTCTGACAGCGTCATACGTGACACGTGTAATAGCCTGCCTACAGTACAACGTAAGAGAACCACCTAAACTGAGCCCTCACATATGATTCGACACGTTTAGAGTTTATTTTAACAATATATCTATATAGTTCCCAAACACTGACGCCTTGCTAATTGTCTACCATATTCCACGTTCATTGGCCTACTGGTAAGAGGTATCTAGCATTTGTTTATCTTGCACAGGGATATAAAATAGGTCCAAACCTAGCAGAACCTGTGCTGGAACAACCACGAATAATAATTTTGTACATACACTGTACATAGCAGAAATTAGGTCGGATCGTGGGTAATAGACCTGCATGAAGCAAATTTATGTTCGACCCAGCAGAACCTGTGATGGATCAATAATAAGTAATAGTTTCGCATACTTTGAAAAAAGATATAAATAGCGTCCTAATGCTTCTGTGAGTTTTTCCATCTCAGTTATCGGTAATTCCCATTACCATAAGGTATATCACCAGCGCCGTTAACCCTAACATGATTATAATCATGCCGTAGACTAAAATTAACCAAATCCACCATTTTGATCCAGTATCACCCGGATCTATAATGCCCAGAACGCCATCTATTGATTCGTCTTCGTCCCTACAATGATCTTGCTCGTACAACGCGTCTAGGGTCCTTGTCGCCGGTGTTGGCACTCCCGTTGAAACATCGCGCTTCGGTGTTTCAGCTTCTTGCGACACGGGGTCCTGGGATTCTTGCTCATATTGGCCGTTTGAGGTGACCTCTGCAGGCTCCTGGGGGTAATTAGATCAATGAAAAATATCAAGCGTAAAAGATTATTCTGATTCACGTCGTGCGGTATACCTTTATGTGTCGCAACGTTTTGAGACAATTTTTAAATCCACTTATTACGTAATAGAGCGATGTGAACGGAACCCCTACTCTTGACACCACCAGTCATACCGATTAGTTTTGATAGGTCCAAACAATTGGAAATGACCTTGTGAAAGGATACATCCACCCACCACCACCACCACCACCACCACCACCACCAACAACAACAACAACAACAACAACTCACTCCCATCCCCTTAGCGTAGATGTTGGGACCAGTCAAAACGTTCCAATACAGATGGGTATACGACGTGATGAAGGACTTTGATAATGTCCCGATTAAGTCTGCATTTTATAAATATATATATGCATTTTAATATATCCGAAAGCTCCTTTACTGCACATTAGAATCTAGTAATTCAACAGCTGAGCACAGGAGACAAAATTTATAGACGCATATGGAAAATAAGAAAACCGGGAACCGGGAACTGCAGTTCCCTCGCACCCATATTGTTTCCAGTGCCCTTATACAATACAATTCGGTAAGTACCCATAATTATGCAATAGGCCTACAATTCGATAAGTACCCATGAGTTTCTTTAAAAATCAATTCATAAGTAGAATTTGCAATTTTTGCAGGACCATAAACTTACTCTTTGCATCTCCGTTTCATCCGCCTTCACGTTTGTATGCTCATTATCCATTTTTCAAAATTATCTGCTAAAACAGTCAAATGATACTGTGATCGTCGTGCAAAAATGATTTGTTTGCCTGGTTAATAACACTCCCAATTTCTTCTTGACATCAAAAGTGTGGAACTCAAAATTTCATAAGCTCTCGTAAAATCCTGAATCATTGCCTTGGAAACGCAGAAGCTTTTGGCACGAACTATTATCAATTTCAAGGTGTTTTTTTCTTGTTGTTTTCGCCTTTTCGTGATTCCTTTTCAACAGTTTGACCGCGGAATAACCCTTTGATAAGCTGATGGGGAATATAACTCAGAGATAGGGAAACTCTGCTGCAGCGTCGATCCTCGGTTTGGCTAAGTTTGCACTGCTTGCAATAGACACAGTGGCGTCGATAACGAGGCTGTGGTCGGGAAATGATGTGTCACATCTGGATGAGGTGTGCGAGTGCTTTTAAGTGTCTTAAGATGATTTCCGTATCATGCAGATGCTTCCTCATATGTCTGAACTTACACGCTATGTATTTGTGGAAGGCCACGCTCACAGGTGCGTTTCTCAACAAAATAAGATGATGACAAATAAAGAATGTGATCTGATCATAAACAAAAAAGATGAGCTTATTTCACTAATTGAAGAGTACTTGTTCGTTCTGACTGATCATAATCTCTACAAAACTAATTTGCTTATCGACTTTATCGCCATGATAGGTAGAGTAATTTTCGGAATTTATAAAAAAACGTTAATTTCATATATATCCCGAAACTGTTGAATTTATTGAACTTTGAGATTAGTGACGTTTTTAAGCTACCCGATATATGTTCTCAATGACTGCAGTTAAGTTGTAGGACATTCAGCATGTCGTTGGGCAACAATTCAATAAGATCCGAGTTGGTGCAGTTTACAAGTACAGCAGAAATAGTAAGAGACATATTTAGCTCCAAAGACAAAATATGAGGGTCATAGCTGACCCGCCCTTACATACAAAGTGCCATAACGATAAGATCTAATGGACTAAGATTTTTGTATCACCACGCATGTACTTTTCGATTTTTTAAAAACGGATAACAACTCTTCGTATGAGATCTATATTCCCCGATAAATATATTGTAAAATATCCATAGAAATATAATAAATTCTATTTAACCACCAAAACGGCGGTAATCGCAATTATTGTGGAATCCGTGCTAGTCATCCGACCACATAATAATCTCTTAAGAGATAATAACAAGAAAAACATTTTTAGAAAAAAAAACAGGGATTAACTTTGAATGTTAGAACGTATTCATTTATTATTGGTTGTTATTGGAAAATCGTTGTTTACCTCAGGAAAACCCCCTTTTTTGCTCAAAATGAAAAGTTTTTATCCCTTTAATGAAGTAACGTGCGAAATCACACAATACTCTGTTAGTAAAATATATAAGCTAAAAAATGCAACTTAACTCCCTGGGAAATACTGGACAATTACAGCGTCCTACAGTCTAAAACTGCACACTGCTTTGTAACCAATGACCCTACAGGTCAGTCGACCGCTGACCCCCCCCCCCCCCCCCCCCCCATCCCGGTCGACCCACCTCACTTCTTTCTATTCTAATTTGTTTGAAAATTTATTTTTTCACACACTCATAAATGATAACAATCTTGGGTATCTAAATCCGATCTGGGGATTCACTGCTGGCGGGAGAATACTTCTCCATTGTCGAAGTTCCATTCACGCCTGTTAATTGGTCACGTAAGGTTTTAATAGCGAGTATCGGTGGGTTCTTGTACAGTATCATATCATCATATGTAGACCACCAAACCCAAGTATTAATGGGACGTATTGACCAATGATTTATCATTAGGACAACATTTTTTCTGATATCCGTATAGCATACTTTAAAATGGAGTTCCTGACGGCGTCACTGCCCTTGTACACATTTCGAATTGCCACAGTTCGATAAGAGACTCATCTCTAATAAAAAATTGATCTTCTTCCGTTCAAGATTAACGCATGGTACCGGTAGTTCATCTAGCCCTTGTTAGTATAGGTCTGACACATTACAAATGTTTGCGCTGCCATAAAACAGACTAAATATTTCACTAAACTGGACAAAAACAGTAAACGGGGCCTAACAGACAATAATCCATTCCCAATTCTTCTAATGCACACAAATATATCGTTCTACATTGTCAAATACATTGTCAATTATCAAATGTCAGTTTTATCAAGGGCAATAGGGTTACTCTGCCCGTACTCCGCTTCCACATGCGCCTGCGCAGTGGTTGGTGACGTCACAAACCAAACTGGATCTTGCCCGACCCCACCAGGGGCTGATTGGTCTAATGGGAATTCGTAGATGTCGGTTTGCTCGGCCTTGTAGAAAGTCTTCAAGTGGGCCTTAAAAATATCAGAAAGGCCATTAAGAGCAACCACTTGATGTTAATTTGTTGATGACTTACGTTTTGATGACAAACCGACATTTTGCCGTAAAAGATAGAGTTAATCATCTAAAAACCCTTGGGTAAGGCTCATTTTTATCATCTTGTCGATAACATGAATTGTGTTCTTTTAAATTTCAAGGTTAAAGAGGCCATTATTACACTGAACAAAAGCGAATTTTACCACGATGTAGCATATAAATATTTCATTTTCTCATTTTCCTACCCAAAATATCTTCGGTTTGAGGTTGTGTCTAGTTTCAGAGCTCCAACCGAATACTACAGCATTACAAGTTCCTGGAAAGGAAGATAAAAAACGATGATAATAAAAATTAATTTTTACTCTTCTTCAAATAACAACTATAAATATTGAAAAAGTTTACCACCAATATTTCGATAACTAAAAATTTCAATATAATGGCTTTTGATTGAAGAAAAAAATTAAATTATACTTATAACAGAACGCAGCTGATGAAATTCTTCTGTGAAAAACCGATGAGCTTAACAATGGTCAAACGCAGACATGCGTCCACACAATGTATCAGGCGGGTTTTGACAGAAACAGTATTCTGCAAGGAACTGTATATACATAGTCCGTTACTCTCTGACTATAGGGGTCGCTATGAGTCTCTTACAAAATCTCTGACTCGGCTCTTCTTTAATTTTGCAGCAGACTTATGCTAGTGGGTCCTGAACTATCAGAGCCCGTTTAAGAAGGGCTAGTATGTCCCAGGACGGTGTCGCAACCACGTTCTCCCGCTCCGGTGGTGGACGCTCAACCCGAAAGGCTAGCAGTCAATAGCCTTTGTTCGATAATAATAATAAAAAAAAAATAATAATTATAATAATAATAAATTCCGATGATATCACCCCCCCCCCCTTCATTACCGTATTTAAAACAATTATACGCGGCCTTCAGATCCAAAAAACGTTGAATTACATTTCCAGTAAATGGAAATTACGGCTGCAGAGCCGCTCCGCGCCACGAAAACAACTTCATGAACTTTGATCTGCAATTTATGGTTTATGAAATAAATAAAAAGTAATTTGTCATTTGTTATCACCCTGGATCAATTTTTGTTCAGATAATAAGCGAAAATTTCCTGTCTATTTCGTTTATGCTCGTGACTTTTTTACAGCACAGCTGTTTCCATGCATTAAATTACGTGTAAGCGCAAATTTCCCATCAACTACTTCCCAAAAAATAACAATAGTAAATTGCAAGCATTCTATCGAGGTGTCAATTCCTTTCACAATGAGAAAAAAACTCAATTATTCCAAACAAAATGATGCATAATTTGTTCACTCTGATAAATTGCACAATTATTCCAAATTAGAAATTTCGATACACTGTTAACGGCGAATTACTCAGTTATAAAACCCCTCAAATTGACATAGTACTCATAGCTTGTGAGCTGCCAGCTGATACAAAACGAAGCTCTGTTCTTTTCGTCGAGGGCCTGCTGCATAGTAACCTGCACCCAACCCACCAACTGCACGATGAAGCTGCTTCTTGTTCTAACATTGGTCTGTATGTTGTTCTTTGTCAGCGACGTGCGAGCGTCCAATGTCGACTGCGACAATTGTTCTCCGCAGGATTGCAAGTGTAAAATGTGGTGCCCGGGCCCTCCACCGGCTCCTAAAGGAGTGAAGCCAATACGGCAAACTTGCCTTACGTCTTGCCGTTGCAAGAACCAGTGGGTAAGTGTAGGTTCATGGTTTAAGATCTGTTAGAAGACTGTTTATTGTAGTGCAAAGCAAGGACTTTCATTTCATAATCAATAATACAGATGAAAACTGATGGATTTCACTTGTAACATTAGAAATTCGGAACTAAGATCTCGAATACAGCTTCACATTTTTTTCAACAGTTTTAGACGCCGTATACCTTAATAATGAACGACACACTGTTAGAATTTCCAGGAAAGTATTTTTGGTAATCTAAAGGGAAACGCGCATTGTATCTACACAAATAAACCCGTTTCTTCACAGTAGAGTGGGGCATCCAGAGCTTCTTGTCACGAACCACATTTGATTGTATTACGTCTTTATATACGTCCACACTTGTCAAGTTTTTCTCGTGACAGAAAACGTGATTAAATATTTTCCTTGACTATACAACATATTATTAAGTATAAACATTTCAATTCCAGCCACCTGAATGAGACGTGGCCACGCAGCCCAGAGCGATACGAAGAAGAAGGAAAACTACACCCGTGCTTCGTGAATATTTTCAGTGATTCCTGAATAAAATTTCCCAAATGGACGATTTAGTTGTTTATTTTGTATTTACCTTCGAATGAATACGAGTATGTGTACGGGGGTATGGTCACTATAAGGGCATATGATAAATTCTGCTATGACGTAATGAAAAGTTTTATGACCTCACTGAAATTAAAAAGTGTTTTACGTCGTCTGTTTTCAGGGCCAGGTCTGCTAATGGTTTCTTTCCTGTCACATAAATAATCAATTGATGTGCCCTTCTGGTGTCAATCTAAATATAATCTGATAATGCCCTATCTGAATAATAAAAACAGAAAAAACAACGAGAGAGAGAGAAAGAGGGGGTTTATTTTTTCATCTAATAGCCTGGCAAAGAATTTCATCAGCTGTATTCTGCGCTCAAGGTTTTCTTTTTTTTTTTTTTTTTTTGTGATGCATTTTTACAACAGCAGCTAAAAATCAAAGTTATTTCTATTCGAATATTCTTATGTCTCACGATGTCTCTGCCTACCTTGTACCACGTTAGAGATCTGGCTTCAACCCCCCTCCCTCCCCCGCACTCGATACGACTTGTAAACCGGATAAATTCTAATTGGTACATTTGGGCTTGTGAGCGTACTAAAGTATAATGATCAGACTAACTGGTGCCATGCATAAAACTGTATCAATCAATGTTCAGACTAACTAGTGCTCAAAGCGAAAAAGAGGAAAAAGAAAGAGAAAGATCGAGCACTCACCCGTGATGGTGATAGAAATAGTGTATATCACAACCAGCCCAAAGTTCGACTGGGCATCTCCATGGACGGCGTTGTGTATTCTACAGAAAGAAAGAAAAATCAATGATGAGTATTGAGATAAATAAATAAACAAATACATAAATAAATATAATTCAATTTATATGAAAATGGCGGAATGAAACAAGTATACACCGAAAAATAAAGCGAAATCGACGATTTTACTTTTATGTGTGGGGTACTGGGGAAGTGAGGTTGCTTGGGTGGGTCTCGATGGCTTCACTTGTTATATGATACCGTGTTGTGCATTTATTTATTAATTCATTTTTTTCCACAAAATTGCAGTTATGACCTCACCCGTAAAATGACATATGTGTAAATGTTGATTAATTTATAGCCACTGAATATAGAAGATTTATCTATTGCCCAAAAGAATGTATGTAAGGCACTAAATAAGGCGTTTTGGGAGAAGGGTGACAAGATATCATTAAAAAAAACTAGTCCACTGCGCACCCCCCTCCCTATCCACTACTGAAGTCGCCGATGGCATACCTATTTGCCAGAGTGAATATCGCCAGTACGAGGTAAACTATAGGATAGCCCAGGAGTGTCCGCACATCTTGGTTAACACGAGACTGTTAAAAGAAAACAGTAACATTAGAGGTAGTAATATATAGACACGTTACCGTAAAATACATCAAATTTGCAAGACTCTTATGACCAGTCGCTTACGCTCATGGCATAATGTGAACAAACGCATTATTACACTATTTGCAAACAATCGAACGGGATTAATCTATATATTGACAAAATTGAAGCAAATACCCTTAAGTACAAAAATAATCTCACTGACGTCACCAGATAATCGCATGACATGTTGACGTCATGATCACGTCATTATTACGTAAAGATAGTCGCAGTAAGGTAGTGTGTTTATGAAACCTACTATCATTCGCTCCAGGTTTGGGTTCTGGCCTCGATCTCTGATAACCGACCCTTGGTTCTGAAATAAATTAAAGACAATGATTGGAACCTGCCTTTTGCCCATTAAAAACCCGTTAGGTTACTGACAATTTGAAAAATGGCAAATTGGAAATCGAAATCTCTGAAAACATTGTTACTGACTAGACACAGAACGATACACAAGCACTAGAAATTATTAGAGAAATTTCAGCAACTCACCAATTTTCGAAGGTACCAGGCAATATAGATGTTAGAGGTAAACATCAGTGCTAATAAAATATACAGTGGGCCATACCAACTGAAAATATGAAGAAGATAATAAGCCTTTTGAAAGCATTTTATTGTTTTCCTGAAGTAACCGTTTGTTAATTGTTAATGATTGTTAATCATGCTTTTTTTCTGAAATATTGGCGACACTTCTTCACAAATAACATAAAACCTCGCTAAACTATTTCCCGCCCAATTCAATGTTTTTTTTTTTTTTTTTTTTTTTTTTTTTTTTTTTTTTTTTTTTTTTTTTTTAATGGCATTGCGGCTTTGGTCGCTTTTGCTGTGCTCTCTTTTATGCTCTTTTCATATCGTGACTCAAAACTTTTCTGTTTTTCACCATTTGGAGAGATTTACAACTTTTAATTATTGAAAAAAAGGCTGGATATTATGCCAAAAAGTTATCTAAAGAGTTAACATGATATTATATTGATCGGGGTAGACAGGTACACGTACACGTAGAAGCGAACTTGTGACAAGGGGTAAAGGCCCCGTAGTGTGAAGACAAGGAAGATAATTCAAGTTATTTTGGTACGAAACAGAAAAACAAAGTGGATACCACGATGTTAAAAAGACCTTACATGTAAAAACCCAATTTCACTTAAGTTAAAGTGATAATAACTCTTCGTTTCGGCCAAAAAATGAATTTTCCTGGAGTAAACAACAATTTTCCCATACTTACCAATGGTTAATGAATCCATTTTTACATTCAAAGTTAGTCCCTGGTTTTTTTCTAAAAAGTTTGGTTTTTTGTTAAAATCTCTTAAGAGATTTTAACAGAGTATAGCCATCAATGGAGGTCACGTGGTCTAAAGACAAGCTATGACATCAGAATAATAGCTATAACAGCCGTTTTTGTGGGAAAACAGAATATATTATATTTTTATGAGTCACTCACAATGTTTTTATTGTGAAATACAGATTTCATACGAAGAGTTATTATCCCTTTAAGATTTTTCTGAACGTAAGTAACCGTATGTTAATTGTGCATTTTTGTTGAATATTCGACATTCTACTTCGCAAATTCCCTCCGTACTTGCTAGACCGTGTCAGAGTCAGTTCGTCTTTTCTTTTTTCATTCCATCTCCAATTCTTAAAGTTAGTTTCAATGAAGCATTGGGTTGTTCCTCTCTTTCATTGGTTTCTTTACATATAGCGTATTACAATACTTACATCCCAATCCTCCACGCCACAAAGTGATCTTTCACCCAGCTGAAAAAGAAGCATTTACTTGTTACTTATTTTACTAGATGTATTGCATAAACTAGGCAATTTTTACTTTCTCTCTCTCTCTCTCTCTCCTTGTGTGTGCGCGTGTTCGCCATTGTGTGTGTGTGTGTTTGTGTGTGTAAAAGAGAGATAGAGAGAGAGAGAGAGAGAAGTCTGTTATTGTATGCCCGAGCACACGCGCGCGTGCTCGCGCATGCGTGTGTGTGTGAGAGAGAGAGAAAGAGAGAAAGAAAGAGAGAGAGAGAGGAAGACAGGTGGACAAGGCAGAACGCTGGTAGATGCCAAAGCTGTTTTACAAGCGAGACATAATAAATCAATAAACTAAATGCAAACTAACCATACTTTTTAAAAGTTTAAAAAATACAAAATTCACACAAAATGATATCTATAAAATAAGAAAATAATAATAATTTCAAAATTTCAAAACTGCGTTAAATTGACATGTTTAATAAGGGATTGATTCATATATTCAAAGTTATGTACCTTTTCCCCTTTTTATATATTTTTCTTACCAGTAGATTCCAGAAGGGCCATATGCTTGTTGCGTAAACGGAACTGTGGCAACTATGACGGTGATTATCACACCAGATATGACGTAAATGCTGCAAGAAACACAGACATATATAATGACAATTTATCAGCAACATTGGATATCTGAGTGTGAATAAGATGAAACGTGACATTATCATATGATTCGCAATGCATATAAATCCAAAAATCAATGGATGTAGAGGTTAAAATGAGCACTGTTGCCCTAAGTGAAGATGGCTTCTATGTTGGTATTGTAAAAATGTAAAATATCAAAACTTTAAATGTTACAATCCCCATCCTCTCCATAACGTTTTCACCGTACTCTTCAAAGTCCTGAGTAGAGTGATTTTTCCTAATCAGTATAAACATATTCAGCGTGATCACAGCTTCCCAAAATAGCGTTAGAAAACCTGAAATGAATAGTAAATGTTTAATGTATATTAAATGTACATGTAAATTGCTTACAGAATTCAGCAATTTTTCGGGATGTGAAATTTATGTGCGCGTTAAATAGGCATGTAAAACAAAAGGTCCTACTCTGTATGTGTTTTGCCATGTGCTTATGTGTGTGTGCATGACAGAGAGAGAGTGTCACAATGTGTGTGTGTGTGAGAGAGAGAGAGAGAGAGAGAGAGAGAGAGAGAGAGAGAGAGTAAGATCGGGCTACCGAAATGGGGAAAGGGAGACAGTTATGACTTTTACCCCAGAACTGCTCAAAGAATGCCTGCGCTTCACAAAGCGTCGGGTTGTGGGTGGAAGCACCTGTCTAATGTAAGGATACATCACTTAACATATTGACAAAGACAGGGGGATCCTAATACATCGCACTGAAATGCACATACGTAGCCTACAGAAGAGATCTTGTGTGTGTGTGTGTGTGTGTGTGTGTGTATGTGTGTGTGTGTGTGAGAGAGAGAGAGAGAGAGAGAGAGAGAGGGGGGGCAGAGAGAGAGGGAGAGAGAGAGAGGGGGCAGAGAGAGAGAGAGAGAGAGAGAGAGAGAGGGGGGGGCAGAGAGAGAGAGAGAGAGAGAGAGAGAGAAGAGGGGCAGAGGGAGAGACAGGCTTGACATGAGTCCAACTAAAGAGAAATTTATGTAACATTCACTTACATGATTTTCTTGGTGAATGAATAAGTAAATTAACACACGAATGGGGCAGATTAAAATGAGAGGTTAATAAATCTAAAGGCGTATACAAATGCACGACAAACTGAAAGATTGAGTGAAGGAGACAATTAAATTAAGCGCCAGAATGAACAGATAAGCATAAAATGAATGAATGGATAATCAACTGGGCCAATATACAACAGTATAAATAATACACTAATAAATATAAAAAACGTCTCACCCAAAAGTGTGTCATGTTGTCAAAAGTGGAAGTGATGCAGAGATACATAATGAGACGCTGGGAGAAGTACACATAACGCTTGAAGAGCACAATATACGCGACCACCAGGATACTGAAATAATGTAATGCGTTTAAAGTCAATTTTACGTAGTCGGCTTTGTGAGTTTAGCCGACTAATTTAATACCATAAATAGTAATCAACTTGTTATTGTTTACGGTTGACACTCTTTTGTTAGTTATGTTTTTTCTTTCTAATAAAGGCCCCTGTGCTTCGCATTCATCCTCACTAGACCGTTTCATGTGTGAGTCTTTATTTTCAATTTATTATGCAATCTACACAAAACACGTTCTTTCTGTACTTGATATACCAATTGCAAAATATGAAGAAGATTATAAACCTTTTGAAAGCATTTTATGTCCTCCCGAAGTAACCGTTCGTTAATTGTTAATCGTTGTTAATCATTTTTTTTCTGATATATTGGCGACACTTCTTCAGAAATTACATAAATCCTCGCTAAACTATTTCCCGCTCAATTCAATGTTGTTTTAATGTCCTTGCAAGTGATGACGTTTATTTTCCGTTTTGTGCATTATCACTATCATTATTTATCAAATGCTGCGTATCCAAAACAGAGTCAACAAATAGGCAAATTATGCGATTTCGTGCTCAATAAACATATTTTTTTTTCTATATCTTGTATAGCACATTATACATTTCCGTGTCCTACACATTTTAATGAAACTGTTCCTGTTGACTTTTGCTATCGATCCCTACCCCCCCCCCCTTTCTGCAAGAGCCACAGAAAGAATTTTGTCCACCAGAAATCCAAATACATGCATTTATTATGCTATATGTCCCAGCTATTCACATTTATATTACGTTCTACGGGGATTTTTGCATAACTACACACCGTCGCCTAGCAGCCTCTGCTACTAGTACAATGCACTGTAGAAAAACTATGCTTTTTTTTTTAAAACCTACCCACATTGGCAAAACCCAGCAGTACCGAAGCACCTACCTGAAGACGAAAGATAAAGATGCGACGCCTGTATAGATACCAGCGACCAACTCCTGGGATAATAAATTGAATGTCTTTACTGAACTTATTAGATAAAACATGATTCAGTTTATGTGCATATATGCATACCGGGGTAAATGAATGTCACATCCACCTTGCACACGAGTGGTTATCTGCATGTGGTTTTTGCTTGATGTCCTTCCACTGTAGCTGTGCTAGCAGTTTTAACTTTAAAAATATTAACATGCACCTGTGCAGTGTATACAAGTGTGAGTAAAAAAATGCGATTGACTGTCTGTTATATCTCAGCATTAAATCCGGATAGAACACGGAACTAATAGGAAATGTGATAGATTGCTATTGATTATATGTATCATTGCTCTAAAAATCGTTATTTCTTAGTTTATCCTCGGACAAATAAAACAAACAACAATAATCTTTTCATTGATTCATCTCATAATCACATTTTTTTATTTTAAAAGCAATTTGAAATCCAAGTTAATAACTTCGGTACTAGTATCTTTATCATTCCTTTAAATCGGTTTGATTTTAAAAGGAGTCTGATTAATTGATATACTTACACAACGATGGGGTTGGTCCGGAAAAAACCCACACAAAACAGTTCTGTTCGTCTCATAGGTCATCGTGAAGCACGTGATCTCAATGTCCAACTAATGCCTTGTTTACTCCCTCTCTCTTGGTATGAAAGTGATACAAGATAACACGGTTTCTTGTATCACTTGTTTCAACGTCTAAAGATATACATGTATAAGAGTTATAATATTGACAAGAGAAAGAAACAGATCTGTAGGCTTCTGACAAGTAGCCTAATAGCCTATACCTGTATCAACGCGGAAGACGTGTGAGCCCTTGGCATATTTCAAGGCTTCAGACACAGCCTATTAAAGCGTCTCGAATATTTATTTATATCTTCCAAGAAAACATTATAGCCATTATTTTTACGAGTCTTCTTAGTATGACATGCGCATGCACAAAGAGACATCCCGGAAGAAATAGTTGTGGTTTGACAGGTGTGACTCACTTTTTTTTTCGTTAAGTGTAAAGATTAAAGGTACTGTACACGTACTAGATACTGGCATCTTAACAGTGTCTGGGAATTCCCTGCCAAATTGAATTTGCCCCGACAAAAAGGGGCTACCTATTCAAGGCCATTGTTCGATCGAATCATCTGTAAAAAGTAAATAGGAGAGAACAACGGTTCAGATAGCGGACTGCCATTACTGTCACAACGGCTTTTTGAGTAAGTCGTATTTGCTGTAAGGGGGTAATTAATTATGGTGCCCGCTCGGCTGACTGCAATTTGGCGAGAATCCCCAGGGAGTTAGGTCGATCTAAATCTAAATCTCTGGATTGATCTAAATCTCTGGGAATGCACCCTAAGTCAGGAATGTCCCTAATTAAAATGTTGAACAGTAAGGGGCTGAGGACGCGGCCCTGTTTGATATGTACACTGGTATTGATGACATTACTTAGTCTCCCGGGTGTTTTCACAGTAAACTACATGTAGGTGGAGTTATACGCATGGAGGTACGTTTTTTTCGGGATTGATAGGCCTGGGATTGTGAGGCTGACCCTCATCCCCTTGGGGTAAGATTAATTTTGGGGCACCCTTGAGGGTCCCAAAAATTGTTTTTGGTAGGGCACATGGCCCCATTTGGTGCAGTTTAGAACTATGATTTGGCTAGACGTTTTTTGGTGTGAATATTTTATCAGAAATCAAAAAAAAGGGGGGGTCGGGACCCCCTGACACCTGACTCTTAACCCGCCACTGCTATATGTGCGGCAATTTGGGATGGATTATTAGTCTAATTGACCTTTAATTAGTTGTTGAAAAACGCCGTGATTGGGAATTGACTAAATAAGAACAATGCACGTTCATGTATGTTTGTTAACATGTGCAAAGCATTGCTTTTCGTTTGAGATGTTACCCGTTGTAGAATTAGGGGAAGGCCTGTGGAATCCTGCACAAATTCCACAATGTGTACAATCATAGTTTTAACTTAGTTCATAGTTGATTAAAATCAACATATTGTTAACTAATTTGTGTCTGTCCTGCATACATAAATATTATTTTCTGTAGAGGCCCATGGGTAGGCCTATGCCTGAGACAGATGCATATCACCTGTAAATATTGCACAACAATTAGTATGTAAATAAGTAGCAGCCACGTACTCAGTACATGTACGCATGGATTTCCTGTAGACAATACATAAAAATTGAATGCTTGCACCTAATAAAGACACTTTAGATTTGAGACTGAAGATGCGAGGTTGTTCTGTTATGCTGCTCTGTGCACGTGAAGTGAAAGACTTAGTCGAATCTGGAGTCATGTCGAAGCCCATAGATTAGTTGATTGATACACCGAAATTCAGTACAGTTATAAATTAAAGTGAAAGTCATTTTAGACGGTTGATGCGATATTTGTGCCTGAACACCTCGAGCAACTGCTAAATCCATATTAAATGTTTGCAAATTATAAATGACTGATACAAGACAATATTTACAGTTTCAAATTATTAAAATATCTTGAAACATATCCGCGATGCTAATTCAACTGATCGAATTGGAATGTGGCCTGTCCTGAATAATGTTAGATAAATAGTGTCGATGAAGAGTATGTTACCCTTTTTACTGACATTAGTTCCTTCAGAGTTGTGAATAGACTTAGAAGGTGAATCACATTGTTTGCGGACACAAGCAGTTAGGGACGGGTAGTATCATGCAACAATGCTGTACATACTCAAGACTTTTGTTGTTGTGAGACTGCAACATTTACACGCACATCATTATCGTCACTTTGCCTCCACGGAATTACCCCAAACTACAACCACCGTGGATTGACCCAGTAATCAGCCCAGCGATTTACCAGGAAGTACAAGTAGATAGGTATATTTGCCAGCAGAACCAGCTGCTCAATACATTGAAGGACTTACACAAGAAACAGACAATCCATGTGAAAGTGCTATATATATATATATATATATATATATATATATATATATATATATATATATATATATATATATATTTTTTTTTTTTTCGAAATTCTTCTGTGTTGAACATTGAATTACCCAATTTGAAGAAAACCCATTAAAAGACTCACACTGGAAAGAAACCATCCATGTTCTTATGTTTTAAATAGAAATTTCTTCAAAAAACGTTGGTGTTGAGCATGGAATTACCCAATTTAGAGAAACCCAATTTAAATGCAATTGTTGCTGAAAGCGTTTTGAAGTTATATACCCCACGTATCTGTAAACAACATGAAAGGACCCACACTGAAGAAAAAACATTCAAATGCCAGTATTGTGAAAAGAGTTTTAGTGGGAAAGGTAGTTGTGCACAGCATGAAAAAAGACACACGAGTGAAAAAACTTTCAAATGCCAGTATTGCGAAAAGAGTTTTAGTGACAGAAGTTCCATTCCACGGCATGAAAGGACCCACACTGGAGAAAAACCATTCAAATGCCAGTATTGTGAAAAGAGATTTAGTGAGAGAAGTGCTTGTGTATGGCATGAAATGAACCACAATGGAGAAAAACCCTTCAAATGCCAGTATTGTGAAAAGAGTTTTATTAAGAGACACTACCGTGTAACACATGAAAGGACCCACACTGGAGAAAGGCCATTCAAATGCCAGTATTGTAAAAAGAGTTTCGGATGCAAAAGTCGATGTACAAGACATGAAAAGATCCACACTGGAGAAAAACCTTTCAAATGCCAGTTTTGTGAAAAGAGTTTTGGTAGAAAATGTAAATTGTTACTACATAAAAGGACACACACTGGGGAAAAACCATTCATATGCCAATATTGTGGAAAGAGCTTTAGTATAAAAAGTAACTGTATAACACATGAGAGGATCCATACTGGTGAAAAGCCATACAAATGCCAGCATTGTGAAAAGAGATTTTTTGATAAAAGTGGCTGTTTAGTACATGAAAGGATCCACAGTGGAGAAAACCCTTTCAAATGCCAGTATTGTGAAAAGAGTTTTAGAAGCAAACCGGGTTGTTTACAACATGAAAGGACCCACATTGGAGAAAAGCCATTTAAATGCCAGTATTGTGAAAAGAGTTTTATTAAAAAAGATTACTGTAAAAAACATGAAAGGACCCACACTAGAGGAAGACTGTTCAAATGCTAGTTTTGTGAACAGTTATGGTGAGAAAAGTAAATGTATACAACATGAAGAAGGAATTCACACTGACTTTCCAATTCAGTTTATCGAGAAAGAATTTCTAGATGAGGATATTTCACATAGGGTTATACTTTCACTTGAGTCTGGGAAAAAGAAATTTCAAGATAAAGCTTCTGTTTCAAGGCTAAGAGAAGAAAGGGATTTCTTTACTGATGGCAGTGATGCCATAGTCAAGTAGGAGATAGATGATAACATTGCCCCAAAAGTGGGGCCTAAGATACATCCTTTTGCAATGTTAAGAAATATTTTTGATGACTGAAGTAAAAGATGAGATTCATTCTTATTTTTGTTTCATTGATGTAAATCTTGAAAGCTGAGACCATGGTCCCATAGCTCAAAAGAATTGTGCATTTAACCAAGCGCAAGCCTCTCGATTCCATAACTTGCCCCATATAATACATTGTAGCCTCTATTTAATATCACTGTTTGTAATACGCAACGCTTTCAAGTTATGGGGCCCTGTGCTACAAGTGTATACATTTGAAAGTTCCGTAACCAAGCACCCAATGCACATGCTTTTTGAATCTTAAAAAAGGGGAGGTAGATTAAAAATTAGGAACATTTGGGAGGTCAACAAAATCCATTCTTCACAGTTTCTAAGACTTTACAGGGAAAACAAGTCAGGTTGGGCAAATGATCCATTAATGAGAGTGCATTCCCAAAGATTTAGAGGGATCCATCTGGATCGACCTAACTCCCTGGGGGGTTAATGCTAAATTGCAGTCAGCCGTGCGCGCACAACGGTTAATAACCCCCTCACAGCTTTTAGTGGGCAAGGCAGACGCTTAAGCCAACTAAGCTGACAGTAATCTAGTAAGACTCCCCACAGGGATAGATTGATCTAAAATCTGTGGGAATGGGGTCTAAGACATTTGGGGTAGGACTAGGATTTTTTCTCTTTTGTTTCTTTTCATTTATTAAGAGATTGTTTCTTCTCCTTTATGTTGTTTTAGCAAAATTTCTAGAATATTGAAATAGTAGGTTATTTTGTCAATTTTGGCATAAAATCATATCAAAGACATTGAATATACACTAACCTAACTTGGTAGTCGTAGCTTGTCAAACATTAAGAAAGGAGATAAATTAAAAATGAAAAAAAAAAATTATCATGATTGCATGTTTTCTTGTTGATAGGAAAATGACTGAAGTATAAGATGAGACTCTAGTCTTCTTTTCATTTCACTGATTCAGATTGTATATTTTGAAAGCTGAGACCTGTACTACTACTAGGTCCCTATAAAACCCCAGAGATTAGATAGATCTACTTTAGATCAACCTAACTCCCTGGGGGTTCATGCTGTCAGCCGAGTGGACACGAAAGTAAATTACCCCCTTACAGCTTGTAGTAGTTTAGTAGTGTAAGTTTTGTGGTAGTAATTTTTTTTTTTTTTTTTTTTTTTTTTGAGAGGTCAACTATTCACACTTCCTAAGCCCATCAGTATGCATCCTTTCTAACAAGGTAAACGCTTATATAATGTTCAGTTAATGATCCATTAATTAGACATTTGTCATCTAGGGGAAGCACATTAATTTTCTTTCTTATTTATTTATTTATTTTTCATTATTATTATTTTATTTTTTTTTACAACAAAATTTCAAAATAATATTTGGTCAAATGTTGTTTTTTTGTAAAAAAAAACTTAGTATGTAAGTGTGGTGGTACATGCTTTATTTGGTTTGAAGGGTGTTTTGGGTGAAATGTTTTTTCCTCACGTAATGCCAACTACTAGTTAATTAATACTCTGCCCTCCTTTTGCACAATGTACCTTGATCACCTCTCACAGTTGCTCCAGTTGAGTCGAATGGGATAGATATACCACCCATTTATTTCTGAGCTCACTGAAAAAATAAAGAATCCCACATCAAAATCTGTATTTAATTTCTATATTATCATTACTAATTGATATTGGACAATAATTCAAGTTTCAGATAAGCTAATAAATCTAAAAACATTATTTTGTCTTTTGTCGCTAAAAAATGAAAATAGAATAAAAAAAGTTGCCAAACCCACTTCGGGCCTGTCACGAATAATGTTAGATAAATAGCATCGATGAATAGTTTGTTACCCTTTTTACTTGGATGGTTTCTAATAAGTCTGTCTTTGTTTGCCACAATACGATGGAAAGGGACGGATAGACTTATGCAACTCTGCTGTATGTCATCAATAATTTTGTTGCTGGTGAGGGTGTAACTTTTAATTGCGAATAATTAATTAAACTTCACCTCCACAAGGATGATCCAAATCACAGAATCTTGTGGACTCGTACCCATGTAGTAATTTACATGTCATGTACAAATAGATTTACTAACAGAGGCAACGGCTTAATAGATTAAATAACTCATACTGGAGAGAAACCATCTGTGTACTGGTGTTCTAAAAAGGAATTCTCTTCGACATACTGCTGTGTTAAGCATGGAAATACCCGATTTTAAGAAAAACGTTTTGGAGTTAACTAATGGCGATGGTATACTACATGAATCCTCGGTACACGAAAGAACTCACTCTGGAGTGAAACCATTCAAATGCCAGTATTGTGAAAAAAGTTTTATAACAAAAAGTAAACGTACAAGACATGAAAGGACACACACTGGAGAAAAACCTTTTAAATGCCAGCACTGTGAAAAGAGTTTTGGCGAGAAAGGAACATGTATACAGCATGAAAGGACCCACACAGGAGAAAAACCATTCAAATGTCAGTATTGTGAAATGAGTTTTTGCGAGAAAAGTTCATGCAGACGACATGAAAGGACCCATACTGGAGAAAAACCATTCAAATGTCAGTATTGTGAAAAGAGTTTTAAAAGCAAACAGGGATGTGTACTACATGAAAGGAACCACACTGGGGAAAAACCATTCAAGTGCAAGTATTGTGAAAAGAGATTTAGTTCAAAAAGTAACTGTATGGCACATGAAAAGACCCACACTGGAGAAAAACCATTCAAATGCCAGTGTTGTGAAAAGAGGTTTATTGAGAGAAGCAACTGTCTAACACATGAAAGGATCCACACCGGAGAAAAACCATTCAAATGCCAGTATTGCGAAAAGAGTTTTCATTGGAAAAAAAACTGTACAGAACATGAAAAAGCCCACACTAGAGAAAAACCATTCAAATGCCAGTATTGTGAAAAGAGTTTTAGAACAAAAAGTGACTGTATACCACATGAAAGGACTCACACTGGAGTAAAACCTTTTAAGTGCCAGTATTGTGAAAAGAGTTTTTGTGTGAAAAGTAACTGTACACGACACGAAAGAACCCACACTGGAGAAAAATCAGTCAAATGGCAATATTTTGATAGGGGCTTTAGTGAGAATGTTTTTTCTCTTCAGTTAAAGACAGAATTTCAAATTGAGGATTCAGATCCAGGGACAAGGGAACAAAAGGGTTTTTGTATTGAAGCCGCAGTTAAAAAGGAGTTGAAAGATGATGTTGCTCCAGGAGAAGGACCTGTTATATACCCTATTGCAATGTTTAGAAATGTTTTTGCAGACGCTGATGCATAATGTGTAGGAAGACATAAAATGATGTCTGAGACATTTGAGATGCACTGGTCTAACTTATTAGTTTTAAGTTCTCATGCATTAAGATGTGGGTAAATAATTTAAAGTGAAAAAAATGATTCATCAGTTGGCTTCTTGTTTATAGAGAATTAACTGAAGTAATAGATGATATTTCACTCATTTTCATTTTCCTTGATTTTTCAACGAAAAACTGGTGTATGTCATAGTGTATACATTAGAAAGTAAGGATGGGCGTTTTACACACTTTGTTAAATCTTGAATGAAGGAGGTAGAATAAGGGACATTTTGCATGGTTGAAAAAAATTCATGCTTCAGAGTCTATAAGACTTCACAGGAAAAACACTTCATTTATCTCAGGTTAATGATCCATCATGTCAGGGGTAGCACTACTGGCCCGTCCCAAGAAAGGAAAATTGATAACAATACTTGAATGATTACATAGATATTAAGACAAGAGGATGAAGATATCCAGATATATTTTCTGACAGTCTTCCAAGTTGCCTTTGTTGATCCCTCTTCCACTTTTGACCATTTTCCGACAGTATAAATTAGACACCCATCAATGTAAACTTGACGATCTGATCGTCTTCCGGAAGACCCAGAAGACAGCCTCAATCCGCCCTTTGATATATCCTGTTGGCAGTTGCAATGTGAAAAAAAAATGCAGTTGCTGATGAAATTATGTGTAGGGGTGCATTCCCAGAGATTTAGATCAATCCAGAGATTTAGATTTAGATCGACCTAACTCCATGGGGGTTCGTGTTAAATTGCAGTCAGCCGAGCGAGCACCATAGTTAATTACCCCTTTACAGCTTTTAGTAGGCGGGTTAGACGCTTAAGCTGGCTAAGCTGACAGTAATCTTGTGAGACTCCCAACAGGGATAGATCGATCTAAAATCTATGGGAATGGGGTCTAGGATATTTAAGATACACTGATTTCATTATATCACTTGTTTCTTGTGGCATGTCAAACATAAAAATTGAGGTAATAATTTAAAGTGGAAAATTGAATCAAGCATTGTATTACTTCTTGTTGATAGAAGAATAACTGAAATAAAAGACAGGCGAATTGGAATGTGGCCCGTCCCGAATAATGTCAGATAAATAGCATCGGTGAGCAGTATAACACCTTTTTCCTTGCATACTAGTAGTTTCTTTGTCTGTTTGCCAGAAAAAGCGACGGGGAGGGGAGGATAAGTGGACGGATAGACTTATCCAACTCTGCTGTATATCATCAAGCATTTTGAAGCTGGTGAGGGTGCAAGATTTGATTGCAAAAAAATTAACTTAACTTCGCCTCCACAAGGATTATCCAAAGCTCAGCGACCGTGCACTAACACTCACGTATGTGTAGTGATTTACACGTACAAATATTTTAACTGATATAATAAGCAGTTAAACCAAACGAAGGTTCAACCTAGAGATAAGCCGTCCGTGAACTGGTGTTCTAAGAAGAAATTTTCTTCTTGATACTGCTGGGTTAAACATGGAAATGCCAAATTTTAAGAAAACCGTGGATTTACAAAATGGCGCAGGTACACTACATGAAACCTCGGCACAAGAAAGAACTCACTCTGGAGTGAAACCATTCAAATGTCAGTATTGTGAAAAGAGTTTTATTACCAAAGGTAAACGTACATATCATGAAAAGACACACACTGGAGAAAAACCTCATAAATGCCAGCATTGTGAAAAGAGATTTCTTGAGAAAAGGGGATGTAGAGACCACGAAAGGACCCACACTGGAGAAAAACCATTCAAATGTCAGTATTGCGAAAATAGTTTTATTACAAAAAGTTTATGTACAAGACATGAACGGACACACACTGGAGAAAGGCCATACAAATGCCAGTATTGTGAAAAGAGCTTTAAAAGCAGACATGGATGTGTACTTCATGAATGGAACCACACACTTCGTAATGAAGCAGAAGTGAAAAAGGAATTGAAAGATGATGTTGCTCCAGGAGAAGGACCTGTTATATACCCTGTTGCAATGTTTAGAAACGTTTTTGCAGATGCTGGGATGCATAATGTCTAGGAAGACATAAAATGATATCTGAGTAATTTGAGATGCACTGATCTAACCTATTAGTTATAAGTTCTCATGCATTCAAATGTGGGTAAATAAAGTAACAAAAACGATTTATCAAATGGCTTCATGTTGATAGAGAATTAATTGAGGTTATAGATGATATTTCATTAATTTTCATTTCGTTGATTTTTCACCGAAAAACTGGTGTATGTCATAGTGCATACATTAGAAAGTAAGGATGGACATTTTACACACTGTTAAATCTTGAATGAAGGAGGTAGAATAAAGGACATATTGCATGGTTGAAAAAGTTCATGCTTCAGAGTCTATAAGACTTCACAGGGAAAACACTTCATTTATCTCAGGTTAATGATCCATCATGTCAGGGGTAGCACTACGATTTTTTGATTTTTTTTGCCTTTTTTTTTTAATGTTCCTTCAGCAAATATTTGATTTTTTTTTTTTTTTACATATATGGGATTTTTTTAGACAAATTGCACCAATGAGGGTGGTCTTATAAGTAAAAATGAAAATAAATCAATAAATTTTAAAAAAACTGCAAAACTGTCAAATGTACTGGCCAAAAAAAAAAAAAAAAAGCAGAAAATAAAAGTGCACAGAGCAGGTTATTTTGTCAATTTTGATGCAAGAAAGGAAAATTGATTACAATACTTGAAGGATTACATGGATATTAAGACAAGAGGATGAGGATATCCAGAGATATTTTCTGACAGTCTTCCAAGTTACCTTTGTTGATCCTTCTTCCACTTTTGACCATTTTCCAACTGTGAAAATTGGACACCCATCAATGTTAACTTGACAATCTGATCATCTTCCAGGAGACCCAGAAGACAGCCTCAATCCGCCCCTTGATATATCCTTGGCAGTTGCAATGCGGAAAAAAAAATTGCAGTTGCTGATGAAATGATGTCTAGGGGTGCATTCCCAGAACTTATTATCGATCCAGAGATTTAGATTTAGATCGACCTAATTCCCTGGGGGTTCATGTTAATTGCAGTCAGCCAAGCGTGCACCATACTTAATTACCCCTTTACAGCTTTTAGTAGCAGGACAGATGCTTCAGCCGGCTAAGCTGACAGTAATCTTGTGAGACTCCCAACAGGGATAAATTTATCTAAAATCTATGGGAATGGGGTCTAGGATATATAAGATACACTGATTTCATTATATCGCTTGTTTCTTGTGGCATGTCAAACATAAAAATTGAGGTAATAATTTAAAGTGGAAAATTGAATCAAGCATTGTATTACTTCTTGTTGATTGAAAAATAACTGAAATAAAAGACAGGCGAATTGTAATGTGGCCCGTCCCGAATAATGTCAGATCAATAGCATCGGTGGATAGTATAACACCTTTCTTCTTCTTGCATTTCTTTGTCTGTTTGCCAGAATAAGCGACGGTGAGAGGAGGATAAGTGGACGGATAGACTTATCCAACTCTGCTGTATATCATCAAGCATTTTGTGGCTGGTGAGGGTGCAAGATTTGATTGCAAAAAATTAATTTAACTTCGCCTCCACAAGGATTATCCAAAGCACAGCGACCGTGAATTGACACTCCCGTATATGTATAGTGATTTACACGTACAGATATTATAACTTAAATAATCAGTGGTTAAACCAAACGAAAATACTCAACCTAGAGAGAGAAGCCACTCATGAACTGATGTTCTAAGAAGAAAATTCTGCTTGATATTGCTGGATTAAACATGGAAATGCCAAATTTTAAGAAAACCGATTTGGAGTTACAAAATGGCGCGGGTATACTACATGAAACCTCGGTACAAGAAAGAACTCACTCTGGAGTGAAACCATTCAAATGTCAGTATTGTGAAAAGAGTTTTATTACGAAAGGTAAACGTACATATCATGAAAAGACACACACTGGAGAAAAACCACATAAATGCCTGCATTGTGAAAAGAGATTTCTCGAGAAAAGCGCATGTAGAGACCACGAAAGGATCCACACTGGAGAAAAACCATTCAAATGTCAGTATTGTGAAAAAAGTTTTATTACAAAAAGTTTATGTACAAGACATGAACGGACACACACTGGAGAAAGGCCATACAAATGCCAGTATTGTGAAAAGAGCTTTAAAAGCAGACATGGATGTGTACTTCATGAATGGAACCACACACTTCGTAATGAAGCAGAAGTCAAAAAGGAAGTGAGAGATGATGTTGCTCCAGGAGAAGGACCTGTTATATACCCTGTTGCAATGTTTAGAAATGTTTTTGCAGATGCTGATGCATAATGTCTAGGAAGACATAAATTGATATCTGAGACATTTGAGATGCACTGATCTAACTTATTAGTTGTAAGTTCTCATACATTAAGATATGGGTAAAGAATTTAATGTGAAAAAACAGTGATTCATCGCTTGGCTTCTTGTTGATAGAGAATTAACTGAAGTATCAGATGAGATTTCTTTCATTTTCAAGTCATCTATTTTTTAAACCTAAAAACTGATCTATGTCATAGTGTATACATTAGAAAATAAGGAAGGACGTTAATAACGGAATATTACAATAACAGAAAATTGATTACAAGACTTGAATGATTATATGAATATTAAGACAAAAGGATGAGAATGGTCATAACTACATTTCCGAGAGAAAACCTCGGCCCAGGCATGAGCGATAGGATTAGAACCTTGGGTCTTAAATTGTAAATTTTGTGGGAGGGATGCTCTGAACACTGCTTTTATTTCCCAATAATTCAACGAATTGAGCAGTGCCTGTACAAAAGATTATGGTGCATTATTTATCTGGGATTAAGACAAATTCCCAGTTTCAAAGGCTTTATTGGGTTTTGGAGTGTTTTGGATTAAATGTACCTTCTCGTCATATGCAACATTTGCGCATGTATAAAATTTTGCCAGTAATTACTGCTACAAAAAATATATGTTAAGGAATCAATCTTTTCAATGAGGAAAGACTAATAGTATTTCACATGCCATAGAAGGAGAAAAGTTTTAAAAATCATCAAAAGATATATCTATTTATAGCATCTGTAGTGCTTTTTCCTTATATAACAGAACTGTAAGGTACAACATGTAGTCGCTGTTTAGTGGTTTTGTTGATATCATTAAAGAGGAATGTTATAACTTTAAAAAATGACTTAATACAATACCTGTAAAATTCATAATTTTTCTGATTGAAAGGATTCGTTCAGCTTGGATACATCATATAATCTACAAGGAAATATGGGATCATTTCCACCAAAAAAAAAGTTTGGCCCCTCCCCCCCCTCTCTCTCTCTCTCTCTCTCTCTCTCTCTCCCCCCCCCAAGTTGCTTTTTTTATGTACAGACACAGATGTGTCTGTACATATTGCCATCACCTGCGTCTGTCGTCGCCGTCGCCGATGGCGATGGCGATGCCGATGGCGATGGCGATGCCGGCGCCGTGCACTTTCCTTGTAAACACGATAAGTGGAGGGCAGTTTTATTTTTTGGCTTTATATTTACAGAGCTGATGAATATTCATAAAACGCAGGTCAAGTTCGAAAATCAGCATGATCGGGCCATTATTGTAGAAGTTATGCTGTTTTTTCACTTTTCAGCATATTTTTCACATTTCCTCAGATTCAGTTCTTAGGCATGTTAACAGTCTCATTATTAAACTAATAAGATACGTAAAAGTTTTTGTTTGACATTTCCTGCATCTTTACAACATTGTTAGTTGATTTTGTAAAAATGATGGTAAACTTGTTATCGTGTATTGTGTAATAAAGTGTCAAAAATGGAAATAAACACATATCATTACAGTTTGTAAGATTCAATCATTCACTATGTTCAGAAACTCAGAATGGAGGAAATTGGACATTTGACACTGTTCTATTGATATTTTTCACATCTCATCAATTTTCTTAGTTGATCATATAAAAATGGCAGTAAACTGTTAATTTTGTTTTATGTTAAAAAAGTGTTAAAAATGGAAATAAACCCATTTCAGAATAGTGCTGTCTTGTTTCACATTTCCTCAGATTCAATTCTTAGGCATGTTAACAGTCTCATTATTTAATTAATAAGATATGTAAAAGTGTTTGTTTGACATTTCCTGCATCTTTACAACATTGTTAGTTGATTACGTAAAAATGATGGTAAACTTGTAATCCTGTATTGTGTAATAAGGTGTCAAAAATGGAAATAAACTCATATCATTGCAGTTTGTAAGATTCAATCATTCACTATGTTCAGAAACTCAGAATGGAGGAAATTGGACATTTGACACTGTTCTATTGATATTTTTCACATCTCATCAATTTTCTTAGTTGATCATATAAAAATGGCAGTAAACTGTTAATTTTGTTTTATGTTAAAAAAAGTGTTAAAAATGGAAAAAAAAAACATTTCAGAACAGTGCTGTCTTGTTTACATTTTGGCATTTTCAAGTTGTGACTTTGAAGTTCCATGGGCCTGAAGACCTTTGCTAGTCACATTTTCTGAATATCCATAATACTAATATTTTATTATTAAAAATTGATGGTCATTATGCTGTTAAACGTTATGTAATATTGCATCAAAATTTGGAAAAAAATATTTTGGGCACTGCTCCCATGATGACCATTTAAGAAAAATCATGTCACTTACTGTTCTCAAACTTACAGGAAAGAAACATGGGACTAAAATACAGCTTCAGTAGGCAATGCAGTCTGTTTGGTAATTCTTTCTGCTAGTTAAACAGTTTTTTTTTTGTGAAAATTTAATTTTTACATATTGGCATTTTCAAGGTGTGACTTTGAAGTTCCATGGGCTTGAAGACCCATGCTAGTCACATTTTCTGAAAATCCATGATACGTATATTTTATTATTAAAAACTGACGGTCATTATGCTGTTAACCACTATGTAATATTGCATCAGAATAGAAGAAAACACAATTTTGGGTGCTGCTGCCATGATGACCATTATGGGAAAACCATGTTACTGATGATTGCCAAACGTTCAGAAAAGAAATACAGGACTAAAATGCAGCCTGAGTTGGAAAAGCAGTCTAATTGGCTTCTTTTTCTGGAAGTTATACATTTTCAAAGTGTGAACTTGAACTCCCATGGGCCTGAAGCCTTATGCTTGTTACACATTTTTCTTACATTGGTATTACCTGTTGAGCATAATTAAAATTTGATGTTGAATTTGCAGTTTAACATAATGTACTTTTGCATCAGAATTGACAGTAGCCTATTTTGTGCATAGTTATTTCCTGCTTTTTGTCTGTACATTTGACAGCTTTGCTGCCTTGTTTATCTTTTTGGGGGGACATATATGCCATGTTTTGAAGCCAGTTGCCACCTAAAAGTCATACAGTTTTACGCCAGAGGTAATATCACAGATATATCCTGTTGCAATGTTTAAAAAAATTGCAGTTTTACTGATCAATGAAATGTCTAGGATATATAAGATACATTGATCTCAATATGTCACTTTTTACATGTGGCGTGTCAAACATGAAGCAATGTGGTAATAAATTAGAAAGTGGAAAATTGAATCAATCATTGTATTTCTTCTTGTTGATAGAAAAATAACTAAAGTAAAAGGCGTGAACTGGGCAGGTGAATTGGAACGTGGCCTGTCTCGAATAATGCCAGATAAATAACATCGGTGAATAGTATAATACCCTTTTTGCCTGCATAATTTCTTTCTTTGGAGTCTGCCCTTGTTTGCCACATAAGCGACGAAAAGAGGACGGATAGACTTATGCAACTCTGCTGTATATCATCAAGACTTTTTGGCTGGCGAGGCTGCAACATTTGATTGCAAAAAAATTAACTTAACCTGGCCTCCACAAGGATGATCCAAAGCACAGCGACCGTGAATTGACACCCATGAATATTTTAACTTATAACCCAACGGCTAAATCAAACCAAAGGACTAAAACTGGAGAGAAGCCATCTGTATACTAGTGTTCTAAAAAGAAATTCTCTTCGAGATACTGCTGTGGTAAACATGGAAATACCAAATTTTAAGAAAACCGTGTTGGAGTTACAAAATGGCGCAGGTATACTACATGTACATGGACCCCCGGTACACGAAAGAACTCACACTAAAGTGAAACCATTCAAATGTCAGTATTGTGAAAAGAGTTTTACTGCAAAAAGTAAACGCACAAGACATGAAAGGACACACACTGGAGAAAAACCTTTCAAATGCCAGCACTGTGAAAAAAGTTTTGGTGCGAAAGACACATGTAAACAGCACGAAGGGACCCACACTGGAGTAAAACCATTTAAATGTCAGTACTGTGAAAAGAGTTTTGGTACAAAAAGTATCTGTACAAGACATGAATGGGATCACACTGCAGAGACACCTTTCAAATGCCAGTATTGTGAAAAGAGGTTTAGTGAGATAAATAAATATATGGACCATGAAAGGACCCACACTGGAGAAAAACCATTCAAATGTCAGTATTGTATAAAGAGTTTTATTACAAAAAGTAAACGCACAAGACATGAAAGGACACACACTGGAGAAAAACCTTTTAAATGCCAGCACTGTGAAAAGAGTTTTGGCGAGAAAGGCAACTGTATACAGCATGAAGGGACCCACTCTAGAGAAAAACCATTCAAATGTCAGTATTGTGAAAAGAGTTTTGATACAGAAAGTCAGTGTAGGAGACATGAATGGGAACACACTGCAGAGAAACTATTCAAATGTCAGTATTGTGAAAAGAATTTTGATACAGAAAGTCAATGTACAAGACATGAATGGGAACACACTATAGAGAAACTATTCAAATGTCAGTATTGTGAAAAAAGTTTTAAAAACAAACCCGGATGTGTACAACATGAAAAGACCCACACTGGGGAAAAACCCTTCAAATGCCAGTATTGTGAAAAAAGGTTTATTGAAAAAAATAAGTGTTTATTACATGAAAGGATCCACACTGGAGAAAAACCATTCAAATGTCAGTATTGTGAAAAGAGGTTTATTGAGAGACGCCACTGTATAACACATGAAAGGACTCACACTGGAGAAAAACCATTCAAATGCCAGTATTGTGAAAGGAAGTTTATTGGGAGACGCTACTGTAAAATACATGAAAGGACTCACACTGGAGAAAGACCATTCAAATGCCAGTATTGTGAAAAGAGTTTTACGAAAAAAAGTACTTGCATGTCGCATGAAAGGACCCATACTATGGAAGAGCCATTCAAATGCCAGTATTGTGAAAAGAGTTTTAAGGAGAAAACCAACTGTACACAGCATGAAAGGATCCACACTGGAGTAAAACCTTTTAAGTGCCAGTATTGTGAAAAGAGTTTTAATGTGAAAAGTAACTGTACACGGCACGAAAGAAGCCACACTGGAGAAAAATCACTCAAATGGCAATATTTTGAAAAGGGCTTTAGTGAGAATGTTTCTTCTCTTCAGTCCAAGAAGGAATTTGAAGGTGAGGATTCAGATACAGCGACAAGAGAACAAAGGGTTTTTTGTTTTGAAGCCACAATCAAAAAGGAGTTGAAAGATGATGTTGCTCCAGGAGAAGGACCTGTTATATACCCTGTTGCAATGTTTAGAAATGTTTTTGCAGACGCTGATGCATAATGTCTAGGAAGACATAAAATGATGTCTGAGACATTTGAGATGCACTGATCTAACTTATTAGTTTAGGTTCTCATGCATTAAGATATGGGTAAAAAATTTAATGTGAAAAAAAAGTGATTCGTCACTTGGCTTCTTGTTGATAGAGAATTAACTGAAGTATCAGATGAGATTTCTTTCATTTTCAAGTCATTTATTTTTTAAACCTAAAAACTGATCTATATCATAGTGTATACATTAGAAAGTAAGGAAGGACCTTAATGCACATTGTTCTTTAAATCTTGAATGAAGGAGGTAGAATAAGGGACATTTTGCGAGGTTGAAAAAAATCATGCTTCACAGTCTTTAAGACTTTAAAGGGAAAACACTTCATTTATCTCAGGTTAATGATCCATCATGTCAGGGTTAGCACTAGGATTTTTTTTTTTTTTTTTTTTTTTTTGCTTTTTTTAGCCAAAACGCAACAATAAAGGTAAACTTATAAAAAACGCTGCAAAACTGTCAAATTTCCTTACAAATAAAGCAGAAAATAAAATTGAACAAAGCAGGTTATTTTGTCCATTTTGGTGCAATAACAGAAAGTTGATTACAAAACTTGAATGATTACATGAATATTAAGATGAGAGTGGTCATTATGACATAACTACATTTCCGAGAGAAGGTTTATTTATAGATATCTGGTACATGTGGTGCTGGACATGAACCTCAGCAATGTATTAATATATGCTTACTCAATCATTGTTATGAATATATGCATCCACCTTGTAGTCAAATCTGACAGTTTAATATACGAGTATGTACTCACATACAGTTCTATCATCTCAACAACCAATCACGTGATGGAGTATGAATATGTACCACACTAAAACATTCTTTTGATAGATAAAACTGAAACAGTCTTGAGTGCTTAGAAGAAACACTTACCTGGTATAAACAGCGTAATTGTTTCTTCTACAAATATTTTATTCTAAATAATCTGCCTTTACACATGTTATGTATATAAACTTCTGCAAGCTACTATGTTAATAACAATATTATAAAGTAAGTGAATTATCACTGTTACCTTTTATATACTTATTAAAATATCAGTACAGTTCTTGACCACTATAAACTGCAACAAATAGCTTTACAGTTAAGTACGAGTGTGTGTGTATGTGTGGGTATGCTCATGTATGTATACAGGTGCACATGCTTTAGTATGTGTGTATATAAACACATGTATACTTATGCTGTAATGATTGTAAGTATTAAAGAAATAAACTTACAAAAATATACATTTCCGAGAGAAAACCTCGGCCAAAATGTCCAGTCATGAGCGAGAGGATTAGAACCTTAGGTCGTAAATTGTAAATTTTGTGGGAGGGGAAGGCGACTATGATGATCTGAACACTATGCTCTTAATTCCCAATAATTCAACAAATTGAGCAGTGCCTGAATAAAAGATTATGGTGCATTATTTATCTGCGATTAAGACAGATCGCACCAGTACCCCCCCCCCCCCTTGAAATTAGAAATTTGACTAGTTAAATCATAGTTCTTAACAAAGGGCACGGTTTTCTCTCCAAAATACTAAAAATAACCAGGGGCCCAATCGTTGTATTACTTCTTGTTGATAAAAAATATCTGAAATAAAAGATGTGATTTGAACAGGTGAATTGGAATGTGGCCTGTCCTGAATAATATCAAATAAATAGCATCGGTGAATAGTATAAATCCTTTTTACTTGCATAGTTCCCTTTTGGTGTCTGTCCTTGTTTGCCACAATAATTAATCGACATGAAGGGGACGGATAGACTTATGCAACTCTGCTGTATATCATCAAGATTTTTTTTGCGACCGTGAATTGACACCCATGTATGTATTGTGTAGTGATTCTCACGTAAAAATATTTTAACCATATGTTTTAACTAATAACCAACGTCTAAACCAAACCAAAGGACTAACACTGGAGAGAAGCCATCTGTATACTGGTGTTAAAGCAAGAAATTCTCTTCGAGATACTGCTGTGTTAAGCATGGAATTGCCCAATTTTAAGAAAATCGTTTTGGAGTTATGTAATGGCGAAACCTCGGTACACGAAAGAACTCACTCTGGAGAGAAACCATTCAAATGTCAGTATTGTGAAAAGAGTTTTATTACAAGAAGCGAACGTACAAGACATGAAAGGACACACACTGGAGAAAAACCTTTTAAATGCCAGCATTAATTGTGAAAAAAATTTTGGTGCGAAAGGCACATGTATACAGCACGAAGGGACCCACTCTAGAGAAAAACCATTCAAATGTCAGTATTGTGAAAAGAGTTTTGATACAGAAATTATGTGTACAAGACAAGAATGGGAACACACTGCAGAAAAACCTTACAGATGTCAGTATTGTGAAAAAAGTTTTAAAAGCAAACCCGGATGTGTACGACATGAAAGGAGCCACACTGGGGAAAAACCCTTCAAATGCCAGTATTGTGAAAAGAGGTTTGTTGAAAAAAGTAAGTGTTTATTACATGAAAGGATCCACACTGGAGAAAAACCATTCAAATGTCAATATTGTGAAAAGAGGTTTATTGAGAGACGCTACTGTATAACACATGAAAGAACCCACACTGGAGAAAAACCATTCAAATGTCAGTATTGTGAAAAGAGTTTTTCTACAACAAGTACATGTACAAAACATGAAAGGACACACACTGGAGAAAAGCCATACAACTGCCAGTATTGTGAAAAGAGTTTTAAAAGCAAACAGGGATGTGTACTACATGAATGGAACCACACTGGGGAAAAATTATTCCAATCCCTGTACTGCGAAAAGAGTTTTAGTAAGAAAAGAAACTGTACACAGCACGAAAGAACCCACACTGGAGAAAAATCACTCAAATGCCAATATTCTCAAAGGCGCTTTAGTGAGAATGTTTCTTCTCTTCAGTTAAAGACAGAATTTCAAATTGAGGCTTCAGATCCAGGGACAAGGGAACAAAAGGGTTTTTGTATTGAAGCCGCAGTTAAAAAGGAGTTGAAAGATGATGTTGCTCCAGGAGAAGGACCTGTTATATACCCTATTGCAATGTTTAGAAATGTTTTTGCAGATGCTGATACATAAAATTAATGTGTAGGAAGACATAAAATGATATCTGAGTAATCTGAGATGCACTGATCTAACCTATTAGTTATAAGTCCTCATGCATTCAGATGTGGGTAAATAATTTAAAGTGAAAAATTAATGATTTATCAAATAGCTTCTTGTTGATAGAGAATTAACTGAAGTAATAGATGATATTTCATTCATTTTCATTTCATTGATTTTTTACCTTAAAACTGGTCATAGTGTTATAGTGTTTACATTAGAAAGTAAGGAAGGACGTTAATACACATTGTTTTTTAAATCTTGAATGAAGGAGGTAGAATAAGGGACATTTTGCAAGGTTAAAAAAAATCTCATCAATTTTTTTAGTTGATCTATGTAAATAAACCTATTTCAGAACAGTGCTGTCTTGTTTACATTTTGGCATTTTCAAGGTGTGACTTTAAAGTCCCATGGTGCTGAAGACCTTTGCTAGTCACGTTTTCTGAATGTCCATGATACTAATATTTTATCATAAAAAATTGATGGTCGTTATGCTGTTAAACATTATGTAATGTTGCATCAAAATTTGAAGAAACCCCTATTTTGGGCACTGCTCCCATGATGACCATTTAAGGAAATCCATGTCACTTACTGTTCTCAAACTTGCAGAAAAGAAACATGGGACTAAAATACAGCTTCAGTAGGCAATGCAGTCTGTTTGGTAAGTATTTCTGGCATTTAAAATTTTTTTTTTTTTTTTTTTTTTTTTTTTTTTTGTGAAAATTTGATTTTTCACATATTGGCATTTTCAAGGTGTGGCTTAGAACCTCCACGGGCTTGAAGACCCATGCTAGTCACATTTTCTGAAAATCCATGATACGTATATTTTATTTTTGAAAATTGATGGTCATTATGCTGTTAAGCATTATGTAATATTGCATCAAAATAGAAGAAAACAATTTTGGGTGCTGCTGCCATGATGACTATTATGGGAAAACCATGTTACTTATGATTGTCAAACTTTTAAAAAAGAAACACAGGACTAAAATGGAGCCTGACTTGGAAAAACAGTCTAATTGGCTTCTTTTTCTGGAAGTTATACATTTTAGTGAAATATTTATTATTATCGTATTGGCATATTCATTGTGGGACTCGGATCTCCCATGGACATAAAGCCGAATGGTAATCAAATTTCCACATATCCATGCTTTTTATAGTCAATAATAAAAATTGGTGATAATTATTCTGTAATTTATTATGTAATGTTACATCAAAATTGACAAAAATATTTTTTCACTGCTTCAAATCTTATTAAAAGAAAACTGTGTTAGTTATTATTGTTTTTAACTAAATTACTAGTATGGTTTTGAGGAATGGGCATGCTGTTCAAATTAGAAAGCCAGCTCAATTGGGTTATCATATTTTCATTTTTCTCATTCTGGCATTTTCAATGCTTGATACACATTTTACTTACATCGGTATTACCTGTTGAGCATAATTAAAATTTGATGTTGAATTTGCAGTTAAGCATAATGTACTTTTGCATCAGAATTGACAGTAGCCTATTTTGTGCATTGTTATTTAATTTCTGCTTTTTGTCTGTACATTTGACAGCTCTGCGGGTGTGACTGAATTGCGCAATACACTGCAATACATTGGATTATTACCATTCAAACAGATTCATTCATCTTGGATGCATCATATAATCTACATGGAAAAAATTGAATAATTTCCACCCAAAAAAAGTTTAGCCCCTCCTCTCTCGATCTCTCTCCTCCCCCCACCACCAAGTTGCTTTTTTTTTTTCTTTTTGGGGGGGAAATATAATATACGCCATGTTGAAGCCAGTTGCCACCAAAAAGTCGAACAGTTTTACACCAGAGGTGATATCACAGATATATACTGTTGCAATGTTTAAAAAAATTACAGTTATACTGATCGATGAAATGCTGTCTAGATACATATTGATCTCATTATGTCACTTTTTACGTGTGGCGTGTCAAACATGAAGAAATGTGGTAATAAATTAGAAAGTGGAAAATTGAAAAAAACATTGTATTACTTCTTGTTGATAGAAAAATAACTGAAGTAAAAGACATGAACTGGACAGGTGAATATATTGGAATTTGGCCTGTCCCGAATGATGTCAGATAATAGCATCGGTGAATAGTATAACACCCTTTTTACTTGCATAGTTTCCTTCTTTGGAATCTGTCCTTGTTTGCCAAAATAATAAGCGACGAAAAGGGGACGGATAGACTTATACAACTTTGCTGTATATCATCAAGATTTTTTTTGGCTGGCGAGGCTGCAACTTTTGATTGCAAAAAATTAATTAAACTTCGCTTCCACAAGGATAGTCCAAACACAGCGACCGTGAATGGACACCCATGTGTAGTGATTCACACGTGTAAATATTATATAACCAACGGCTAAACCAAACCAAAGGACTCAACCTGGAGAGAAGCCCTATGTGTACTTATGTTCCAAAAAGAAATTTTCTTCTGGATACTGCTGAGTTAAACATGGAAATACCAAATTTTAAGAAAACCGTGTTGGAGTTACATAATGGCGCGGGTATACTACATGGGCCCTCGGTACAAAAAAGAACTCACTCTGGAGTGAAACCATTCAAATGTCAGTATTGTGAAAAGAGTTTTATTACAAAAAGTAAACGTACAAGACATGAAAGGACACACACTGGAGAAAAACCTTTTAAATGCCAGCACTGTGAAAAGAGTTTTGGTGAGAAAGGCACATGTATACAGCACGAAGGGACCCACACTGGAGAAAAACCATTCAAATGTCAGTATTGTGAAAAGAATTTTGGTACAAAAAGTCAGCGTACAAGACATGAATGGGAACACACTGCAGAAAAACCTTTCAAATGTGAGTATTGCAAAAAGAGGTTTCGTGAGATAAGTAAATATATGAATCATGAAAGGACCCACACTGGAGAAAAACCATTTAAATGCCAGTATTGTGAAAATAGTTTTTGTGAGAAAGTTGCATGTACAAGGCACGAAAGGACCCACACTGGAGAAAAACCATTCAAATGTCAGTATTGTGAAAAAAGTTTTAAAAGCAAACCTGGATGTGTACGACATGAAAGGAGCCACACTGGGGAAAAACCCTTCAAATGCCAGTATTGTGAAAAGAGGTTTATTGAAAAAAGTAAGTGTTTATTACATGAAAAGATCCACACTGGAGAAAAACCATTCAAATGCCAGTATTGTGAAAAGAGGTTTATTGAGAGAAGCAACTGTATAACACATGAAAGAACCCACACTGGAGAAAAACCATTCAAATGCCAGTATTGTGAAAAGAGGTTTATTGAGAGACGCTACTGTATAACACATGAAAGGACTCACACTGGAGAGAAACCATTCAAATGCCAGTATTGTGAAAAGAGGTTTACAAAAAAAAGTAGTTACATGTCGCATGAAAGGGCCCACACTGGAGTAAAACCTTTCAAGTGCCTGTACTGTGAAAAGAGTTTTAGTGACAAAAGCAACTGTACACAGCATGAAAGAACCCACAATGGAGAAAAATCACTCAAATGCCAATATTCTCAAAGGGGCTTTAGTGAGAATGTTTCTTCTCGTCAGTTAAAGACAGAATTTCAAATTGAGGATTCAGATCCAGGGACAAGGGAACAAAACGGTTTTTGTATTGAAGCTGCAGTCAAAAAGGAATTGAAAGATGATGTTGCTCCAGGAGAAGGACCTGTTATATACCCTGTTGCAATGTTTAGAAATGTTTTTGCAGACGCTGATGCATAATGTGTAGGAAGACATAAAATGATATCTGAGTAATTTGAGATGCACTGATCTAACCTATTAGTTATAAATTCTCATGCATTAAGATAAGGGAAAATATTTTAAAGTGAAAAAAAGTGATTCATCATATGGCTTCTTGTTGACAGAGAATTAACTGAAGTAACAGATTTGATTTCATTGATTTTCAATTCATTGATTTTTTTACCTTAAAACTGGTCTATATCATAGTGTAGATATTAGAAAGTAACAAAGGATGTAATGCATTCAGATCAAGAAGAGCCGAGTGCTAGCTAAGCTGCGACATTAATATGGTGGACCTACATGAAACGAATACTGCTTAATCCTGTCCTTAGTAATGGCCTCTCCACCTTTCTCACCCCTCCCCATGCATCGTCCTTGCAGGTGCACAGTAATTAAATCTCGGGTTCAATTCAACCGGTCAAGGGACAAAGCATGGGGAGCCGTGTGAGAGGCAGAGAGACCATTACAGGATTAAACATTCTTCCTTTCATGTAGGTCTGCCATATTTAGGTCGTGGCTTAGCTAGCACCTGGCTGCTCTCGATCTGAATGGGGACTAACATATCATCCAATACACATGCTTTTTGAATCTAAACTAAAGCAGGTACAGTAAGGCTATTTTGCTAGGTCAACAAAATTCATACTCAACATTCTCTGAGCCATGCAGATTTCAGTACATGGGAAATGCTTAATTTACATCAGGTACATGTTATCCATTAACAAGACATAAATAAGGGGTAGTGCTAATATTTTTTCCCTTTTTATCAGAAATTGTACCATTTGATCCATCAGCAAGGTAAAACTTATTCTAGTTAAATGGTAGATATGGGTGTATCTGTTTTGGTTTTTGAGAAATAGGATTTTTTAAACATTGAAGTGCATCATTTGTGGAAAAGTAAGTCAAAGGATTAATCCTTTATTTAGTAAAAACAAGTCCAACGTGGTTGGATCTTCCCCAGAGAGGGGAGGTCTCCAATACAAATTTAATGACCAGGAGTTAAACTGTTATAATTGTATGTACCGCACATAATTGTACCTATTGTGAAGTCTACTGAACAGATTTTTAATTTAGACTTGAAATAAATAAATTAATAATTATAAATTCCAGTGTCAAATTAAGATGCCCAATAAGTATGATCCATCTCCGACGGGTTTCTCACTAATTTGCATCCAGCTTAAGCAGCTTAGATGTCTGGCACGCCTACTGAAGCTGCAAAACAATAGTTAATTACCCTCTAACAGCTGCAGTAGGTGTGCCAGACATCACGACCACTAAAGCTGAATGCAATGTGATGAGAAACTCCATGGAGATGGGTTGATCCTGCTAGATTGATCTGGATGTGGAAATGGGTCCTAAAATTAAAATAACTATATCATAACTATTACAAATCCCAGTGTCACATTAAGATGCCCAATTTGTGATTTCCTATTCTAATTCAATGGTAACTATGTGTGTGTCTCTGCTAGTTTTGGAATACTAGTATAAGAGCTAGAAAATTAGAAAAAGTTTATTTCAGTGAAGGTGAAATCGGAGGTCACGTTTTAATTAATTAATTAAAATATTGCAAATACATAAAATCTTAATCAAATTAACAGTGCATTTGTACCTATGGTTGTCTCTTTTTTTATATATCACATTTTATTTTTTGAAAAAAAAAAACACCATTAAGCTTCGCGATGTTGTTGTTTTTGATAAAAAAAACAAAAACGGACAACACTAACATTTGCGCTTGACAAGCTCTACAAAATGCAACAAACAGGTCTGTAGTGTTTCCAGTCGGAGATTTAGAAAGGGTTTTCATTTTCGGCATCAAATGGGTGCTTCTCCCGTGAACATGCATATACTGATTAACCACAAAGTCGAGAGGATGAAAGGACACCCAGGTATAACTATTTAGCGGTAGCAACATAATTGCAAAGCCGACAACCTATTGGTTGTATTTTATACAGTAAAAGCACTAAAATGTTACAGGAATTATTAATGAATCCAAAACTGACATTTTTCCCCGGTTGAAATGATCGAGCCATTACTTTAAATTTTGTAGTTTTTGATGACCCCCCTCACCCCAACACAACCGTGCATCCACATAAAAAAAGTACTACAGTAAATAAAACGGTATAGCAAGTGAAGCGCTCGACACACAGCTAAATTGCAAACAACTTCTTCTCATGTAAGTAAAATGCCTCTCTCTAGGCAAAACAAATGAATGGATAAATGCATTAGTAGACAGGCCCGTAGCCAGGGGGGGTTCGGGGGGTTCGAAAGAACCCCCCTTTTGTGCTGAAAAAGGTCCACTCTGGGTAAAATTTGACATAAGTACATGGGGATTTTTCATTAAAAGGTACACTTTTTCAGAAAAAGAACCCCCCCCTTTGAAATTGCTGGCTACGGGCCTGGTATAGAAGTAAAGTTTCCGTGTGCCTCCTACGCTTCAGTAAATCCTGGGCCCTTTAATGTGTCCGTGTACTCAGATAATGAAGAAATTAATGTTGGTTGGGATGCCTGTAATCAGTGGCGGATTTAGGAAATTTCATTCAGGAATCACTGAAAATATTCACGAAGCACGGGTGTAGTTTCCCTTCTTCTTCGTATTGCTCTAGGCTGCGTGGCCACATGGACTGATCATGCGTTACACATCTCACTCAGATGACTGGAATTGAAACATATAAGTGTTGATATGATATAGGGAAGATAGTTTAACGCAAAGTTATAGTTTCTCGAGTTTTTTTTTAATTTTCATTATTATTACTATTATTATTTTTTTTTGTCAAAAAAAAAAAAAAAAAAAAAAAAAAAAAAAAGACAACGTACTGGTACCTACAAACGGAAAAGAAGAAGCTCTGGACGTGGCGTTTTTTATTCAAATTTGAGAGATAAAGTCCCACTGTACTGTGAAGTAACGGGTGAATATTTGTCAACATACAATGCGCGCTTGTCCTTTAAATAGCAAAAATACTTTCCTGGACATTTTAACTGTTTGCCGTATATCGTTAGCGTATACCCCGTCTAAAACTGTTTACAAAATTCTATAAAAGCGTTTTCAAGTTCGAAGTTTCATATTTTTGCCGTGACAAGTGAAATTCATCAGTTCCAATCTGTATTACGAGGGCAATTAAGATAAAAGCGCTCGCTTTGTGAAGAAGACCTACATGTGCTTTATAATCAACAATCATTTAAGAGCGCATTAAGAACAGCGGATTAATAGATCAGTGGATTAAATATGGCCGAGCCTCTGCTAAATCCCCGCGGGGAATCTATTCAGTGTCTAATCGGGAATTAAGCAACAACCTTTTTAATGGGTCGCCATATTTGACCCCGCAAATCTAATAGTCCGCCGTTCTGAATGCGCTCTTGAGTCATTCACAACAAGTTGATCCGCCGACTAACAGATCTGCGGATCAAATATGGCCGACCCACATAAAAGCAAAGCCGAGTAATCCGCTGATGGTCTCCGCGGCTCCATACGCGACATTCCTTCAGGGACCTAGCAATTAAACCAATGAGCCGAGATTTAATAATCCGTTTAATGGCGCGTGTGAAGGCGAGTCACCATCAGGGGATTAACTAGTGCGGTTTGCTTTTTAGTGGGGTAGGCCTTATTCAATTGGCGAATCAGTTAGTTTGCGGATCATCTGTGCTGAATGCACTCTTAATAGGCCTAGTACCATAAACTTAGACCCCATTCCCATAGATTTTATATCGATCTATCCCTGTGGGGAGTCTCACATCTGTGCTGAATGCACTCTTAATAGGCCTAGTACCATAAACTTAGACCCCATTCCCATAGATTTTATATCGATCTATCCCTGTGGGGAGTCTCACAAGATTACTGTCAGCTTACCCGGCTTAAAAGCATCTGTCCCGCCTACTAAAAGCTGTAAGGGGGTAATTAACTATGGTGCTCGCTCGGCTGACTGCAATTTAACGCGAACCCCCTGGTATAGAAGTGGGAGTTAGGTCGATCTTAATCTAAATCTCTGGATCGATCTAAATCTCTGGGAATGCACCGTTACACTTACCCACTGGTCCTTGCAAAGGCAAGTCGTATAGCAAGGCATTGGCACTGGTTTCACTCCCTTAGGAGCCGGCGGAGGGGGCAGGCACCAATCTTTACACTTGCATTCATCCTGAGAACACCCTCTGCAGTCGACATAGGACGCTCGCACGTCGCTGAGAAAGAACAACACGCAGACCAATGTTAGAGCAAGCAGCAGCTTCATTGTGTAGTGGGTGGGTTGGGTGCGGATTACTATGCAGCAGGCCCTCGACGAAAAGAACAAAGCTTTGTTCTGGATCAGCTAGTGGCTCACAAGCTATTGGGTACCACTTCTATTTTAGGGGTTTTATAACTGGGTAATTCGCCGTTCACAGTGTATCGATAATTTTGTAATGGAGAATAATTGTACAAAATACTAGAGCGCAGAAATTATGCACCACCTTGTCAAGAATAAATGAGGGTTTTCTCTCATTGTGAAACAAAATGATACCTCGATAGGACAGTTGTAATTTATTATTGTAATGTTTTAAGGAGATGATGGGAAATTTACTTCCACTTTAGAACATGAAAATGGCTGGTCGTTACAAAAGTTACCAGCATAAACGAAAGAGCCAGATGATTTGCGCTCATTATTTGATAAAGCGAGAAATTATCCGGGGGTGATAATATACTTCAAATTACCTTTTACGTATTACAAAATATATAAAATTGCAGATCAAAGTTCATTCAGTTGTTTTGGTGGCACAGAGCGGCGCTGCAGCAGTAATTCCCAATTATTGGGAATGAAATTCAGCTTTTGTAGGATCTGGAAGCCGTGCATTTTTTATGGATAGGGTGATAAAGGGGAGATTAATATTTCTAGGTTATTATTATTATTATTATCATCATTATTGCTTTTATTGACTAATAGCCTAATAGCCTTGTGAAGTTGAGCGTCCGCCCCCGGAGGAGGACTTATCGGTTGTTTCGACCTGGGTCTTCCGGAAGACGGTCAGATTTTCATGTTAACATTGACGGGTATCTAATTTTTTTGTCGGAAGACGGTCAAAAAAGAAGAATGGATCAACAAAGATAATTTGGAAGACTGTCAGAAAATATCTCTGAATCCGCCCCTGGTACTTGCTGTCTCCCCGCTTGGTCCTCATAGTCACTTAGCGGTTGGACGAGAGGTAGAGCTCCTGGCCCCGGTTTCACACACACACACACACACACACACACATGTGACCATGGGATATACTTGGTTGTTCTCTGAATACCTTTACGTTGACTCTCGTGACTACTAAGTACCTTCACATCCTTTGACAACTTATCTTCTATCACGTGACCTTTCACTATATAAAATATGTGCGCGCCAATTTCGAGCACTGAGACGGTGGAAAGGCTAAGACTTGTGGCTTGTGTTGGTAAGTTAGTTGCTCTGGTATTTCATTGCTCTCTGATCGTATTTCTTATCACCTTAACTATAGATGTATTTTCCACTATTCTTATGCATTTTTCTTTCAGCCTCAGATTACAGAACCCTCTAGTTTATCCCCCCGTCTTAGTCACTTACAACCCCTTCTCGGACATTGGAGTATGTGCGAGTTAGCGCTGTGTAAATCTATATACGTGTAATCTGTCATTTATAGTAAGACTAGTATTTCTTAATTTAACAAAAACATGTTAAATTATCAGTATTATTTATTTATTTCGACTGTATTGTAAATATCGCTGTACATCTTTTTTAGGGTTTTTATTTTATGCTATTTTATTCGTTTGGATGTCAGAATAAACTTTGAACCAGCCACCTGAATTGAGTTAGCCATTCCCGGTAACACACACACACACACACACACACACACAAACAAACACACACAAAATGAAATAACTGAAGTCTAAACGAATTATAATACATTAAGTTTAATGAAGACCGCCACGAGCCTTCCTGGTATTTCAGAGGAATATCGTAATTGAGTACTTTTGTTTGACGGGTTTTACCATTTTCAAGATCTAATTTGGTAAAGATACAATTAAGTATTTTTTAAGAATACAATGACATTTATAAGTTATTTCTGGGCATTCTAAAACGCGTTACAGCACACCTTCAATATTAATGATTGGAGGTATGATCGAAGAATTTCAGTTGCAAGTATCCCACGGCACTTGCTGTTGAAATCTCGACCAAAGCGGGAGGCGGGGGGATTCGAAATTGGACAAGTTTCCCTCGCCCACCCCCCTTTCTGGCACTGATTCCCAGGGTCTGATCTATGTAACCAAGATAGTTATAATTTAATTATAGCAGTGAAAGACACAATTTATTTTTGTTCACAAAAGGAGATAGGACGGAATGTTGGGCTCATCTACCCTGAGTGTCAGAGAAACGTAAAAGCTAGCTTGCTAAATATACCTCGTGGTGGAGTCGCTTTTACGAATTGCGACATGGGTTATATATGAAATCAAGATCGAGCTGGCAATACCGGAATCTAGAACCTAGGGTAGGCTCATCGGACGCCTGAAGGATCAGGGGAGTGGCAGTAGCCCAGCGAGTACGGGTATAGCTCGGTGGAATAATTAGGCTACCAAGTGTTTCCAGTGGAGTTACCGGTAAGTTGTATGATTTTTTCCCAAAAATATTTTACTAACAAAGTGTTATATAATCTTGCACGTTATTTTAGACATGCCAATATGGTAGAATTTATAGTAAAAAAAGTGGTTTAGAAAATTGTTGTCCTTCCCTTCATTATGCTGTGGTACTAGTGCATTGAAATCCAAATTTTTTTTAAACCGGTTATAAAAGATATAATTCGTCACGTTGAAAGCACCCCCCCCCCTTTCTTATTCATGGGAAATGAAAACTGTATAAAATCATTCAATAAAACGGCCCAATTTTATTAAATTGTTATATAGCTAAATAAAATGGTCTTTGTTCAACCATGATGATGCCACAGCTACATGTACTTATCATGCAAATACAATTATTTACAATCTACAATATACAAACACTGGCAATCTATATCTATATCTATATATATTCATCAAACAAATTCACAAAACAAAATTTAAAGAAAATACAATGTCAGATTATATTTCTCACCTCTGACTGAACAGATTGAACAAATACGAGCAGCAACAGCAGACAGCAACAAACATTCAAATAAATAAATATAAATAATTAATTTAACTGTGTAACTGTCAATGTATCTTCATGCGTAATGACAAATGCAGCGAGTGAAATATAAATTACTTGATGAAAAATCAGATGATATGCACTAGAGGGCACCACATTGAGTCTAACTGTTTTATGCAAGAGCACATCTGCACCCCCTGGTGGGCAAATTAACCCTGCCTATGGCACCAAACCTATGCAATGAACTCAAATAAATTAATGCCATTAAAATCTGGGATGGATGAAAAAAATGCAATTTTGGTGACATAAATCTACACTTAAAATGACACATTTTTTGTTTTCTTTTAAAAAGATTAAACTTTGACAAAATTGGGGGGAATACCATTTTTTTATTTCAAACTGTTTGATGAAAAGATTTTTAAAGATGGAATGTGGTGACAAATAAAAACAGGTGTGCCAACAAGAGATTTTTGTCATGTCCAACAACAGAAATAAAACTGAAGAATCACTGATACACAAATGAGCAGTATGCTTCTGTATAATACATTGTTCATGCACTATTTAATTATCATTTACTTTAAAACACAATCCAAAGTTCTTAGTAGTAAAGCAAAAGGGATATTTAACATTGGAGAAAGTCAAAACTATGGGTTTTTTATTGGTGATATAATATGAAATACCTTTGACTTCTATTAAATTCATATGCCAAAAGAAATATTCCTTTTTAGCATAAAGCATAACATTGAGATAAAATATTCAAATACTTATTCTCTTTCTTCTGTATGCATTGGTGTCTGATAAACATGCAACTTTGAAATACAGACTACAGTCACAGCTTTTTCTTACTTCAGCAAATATGAAATGAACTTTCATGCAAGGTATTTTTCCAACAACTGTTTGGGGTGACTATTCCTAATGTTGTCATTACAGGAAATAAATTCCTCAAACCTTACAAAATTGTATAAACATTCAAGATGCCTTTGCACTTAAATATGCAAAAGTGTCTTATAAAATAACATAAGAGGTATTAATAGAAAAAGAAGCTCCAAACAAATGCCATAAAGACAACTATAGATATAACTGCACAAACTGCTTTTTCCATTGCACTTGCTCAAATACATCAATAAATTAAACATCTACAGTACTAGTATTTTCAAACATTTCTTAAAAGAATAAATAGTAGAAACAGTGCCTTCTCAAAGGGATTGTTACATAATAAACAGGTGAAACAACCTGATATGAAATAATTGGAGTCTTTCATTTTGACACATGTTAATACAAAGCCTAGAACATCTAAACAGTCAGCGTCACCATGACAACATCACCATGACCACCCCAACCCCCCATGTTCATGGTTAGGGGCAAATGAGGCAAGTCTTTTGATTGGTTATAATAAACTTAAACAGTTTGTGCTGCATTCTGACAAGTAAAAAAGAAGACCTATAAGTTCAGATGAATTCAGACGATTAAAAAAAAATATAAAAATCCAGAAAAAAAAATACTAAAATTGTGGATGTTAGAAAGTGGTATTAAGGAACATGAGTGGAAAAAGAAGTTCCAAAGTTATAATAATAATAATAATAATAATAATAACCCTTTTCAGCAATTAGTACTTTTAGTTTTATTAAGTTTATTAAGTTAATTTAATCATGTTTATAAAGTATCATTATGACTTGCATCAGAGCATTGACCACACCCTCCACTAGGGGGCAGGGCTGTCAGGGTCACATGACCAATATTGAAATCATGTGACCCTGCATTAATCCTACAGAGGTACTAATTAAAGAGTACAGTATTTAAGGACCGTTTCAAATTGCACAAGTATATCTTTAATCAAGCTATACCAATTTCAATTTTTTGTCACGAAAAGCACCCCACAGGAAGGTGCATCAAGGCAGTCAATTTTTTTTTCATGTTTTCAAAATAAGATCTCCCACAGTTTAATTACAAACCTTGAAATAAAATGGTCTTATGGTAAAGGATGAAAAACAAAATCAAAACATGACCTGTGGAAACGTATTGAAGATATTTACTTTAGAATCTAAATCATTTCAACTAAAAAAATAATAAATGAAATAAAAAATATACTAGAAGGAGGAAAAAAACAACTGTGACCAAAAGGCAATATACATATCCATTTAAAAATGAACCAGTCATTGGTGCCATATGTCATGGATTGGCCTCCTGTTTCTTTCTGGCAGCTGTTCAAGAACATGTGCTCATCAGTTAAGACATTATTTAGGTACCAATACTACCCAGCCAGCACATATAGCATGGTTTAAGACTGGTTTATTATAAAGATCTTAATAGTAGGCCTGTAGGTGTTTATTTTTATTTATTAATTTTTTTTTTTTTGAGTGAGGGGGGGGGTCTAAACATTGGGTCAAAAAGGTTTTCTCTCAATCCAAATATTATTTTCGGTCTGTTTTAAGTTGATTTTCATTGGTCTGTGGCTTTAGCCAAATTTAGATCAATGTTCAACCCACTTGAATCCGATGTCCTAACAAAATGGAACCTGTTGTTTACTCCAAATGGAACTCACAACTAAACCAACTGAGATTCGTAGTCAACCCACTTATGACCCACGGCCAACCCGGATAAGACTCAGTCTAACCAATACTGACCCAATATGGGCCTTTTTTTACTGCTAGATATGGTGGCAGGGTAAAGTATGTACACTCAGTACTCTTCAACTGTCCACATACACTGTATGAAATCTAATCTATGTAATTCACACTATAATACACTATTCTACACTAGAACTATCTCTTAAAGACAGCTTATATGTCTCTACTCGTTTTCTCATAGGGGTCAAAAATTTAAACATTCAGTTGTTAAAACACTGGATATTTTCAAGTTTTAAAACTTTTTGCCTTTCACAATAATGGCTCCTGTCAGAATTGTAACCAATTTTTAAACATTTTTCAATCAATATAATTGATCAAATTTTTGTTCAAATTTGGTGAGAAATTGCTCTATTTAACACTCTACAATAAACAAATAATTCAAAGGGTCTTCAAGGTAAGTAGAAGCCCTGTTTAATAATGAAAAAATAATTATAACAATGATACAACACAATGTTTCAATTCTTCAATTATCACAAAGTAGGAAAAAACAAAAAAAATATTCCAACAAAAAGTTTCTTCAGACTTCCCTCCTCCTTGTTGTACAGGTACGTCTAGAATATAAATCCTCTTGTCACGAAGGAATTCATTCCTTTATCAATGCTTTTCCTCTACTTTGTAAATATCACTGCAATTATATAATAATCATCTTTGTGGCATAGGAAATGAGTCAAATCAGCCCTAACGTGCCTAGTCATAATTTATTTGGCATGAGAACAGGGGCGGATCCAGAGCTATATACTGACAGTCTTCCAAATTATCTTTGTTGATTCATCCTCCAATTTTGACCGTCTTCCAACATGAAAAATTGGATACCCATCAATGTAAACTTGAAAATCTGACCGTCTTCTGGAAGACCCACAAGACGGCCTAAATCCGCCCCTGTGAGAAGATGAAAAAGAAATCCGCTATGCATGTCCATTTGTATCTCTAGGAAGGCATACGCAGGGCCAGAACTCTATGAAATCTTAATACTACTGATTCCAATTCTTTAAAAATTTAAAATGATGTTATAAAGAATAGACCTATTCATTTTGAGGACTACTCTTGGGATTTTGGCAACCCTGTTTTACCCCCTTTGCTGCGCCAAGTCACAACATCACCTGACTGAACTAGAGGCGCTATTATATTGACTGTCCAAAGAGGAGGAAGAGTTACGTCGGGTCGACCCACCGCTGCCACCGCCACTCCCACTACTGCCTGCATTGACCAATGAGGAGGCAGGGAACAGTTTATACCAACCAATCACAATGTTGGACAGATCTAAATCATCCAGTAAAATCTGAGCTACGCCCATGAATACTTTGCGTTCCATTCTCCCGTAATCGCCCCAAACTGTGACCTGGAAGATAGCAAGGAAATATTTAATGTATGTTAATATAATACAGTACACACTACATAATTTGGACTCTCTGGGACTGGAAAATATGCATGTCGAGATTCATGAATATAACATACTTAAAGGTTAATGTCATATATATACTAACTAGTAGGCAAATATATTCAAGCTGGGATATGCAAAATTAAAATGTGATGGAATATAAGGCTAACAAGTGAATCCAAACATTGTATAACAATCTTAGGATAAAATAAGGAAAACATTGGCCAATTCATTTGGGTTTACTGCAATGAAGTAATCTTGGGTTCAGATGACCAGAATTATCAATTCTGAGATTAACACCCCATTTCCATAAATTTTAGATCGATCTATCCCTGTGGGGAGTCTCACTAGATTACTGTCAGCTTGGCCGGCTTAAGCGTCTGTCCCGCCTACTAAAAGCTGTAAGGGGGTAATTAACTATGGTGCCTGCTCAGCTGACTGCAATTTAGCGTGAACCCCCAGGGAGTTGGGTCGATCTAAAACTTTAGATCTTTAGATCAATCAAAATCTCTGGGAAAGCACCCTAAGACAAACTTTTAGTCTTACATTTGTATCATATACCAGTATCAGGGATGGATTAAGACTGTCTTGTGGGTCTTCCGGAAGACGGTCAGATTTTCAAGTTTACATTGACGGGTATCTAATTTTTTCTGTCAGAAGACGGGTCAAAAATGGAGGATAGATCAACAAGGATAACTTGAAGAATGTCATGAAATATCTCTGGACCCTCCCCTGAGTATAAAACAAAAAATTGGGCCTAAATCTTCATCTGTACCCTCTCCTACCTGAACTACTTTCCCATGGTAACCCTCATTGAAAACAAAATCATCTGTACCCTCTCCTACCTGAACTACTTTCCCATGGTAATCCTCATTGAAAACAAAATCATCTGTACCCTCTCCTACCTGAACAACTTTCCCATGGTAATCCTCATTGAAAACAAAATCATCTGTACCCTCTCCTACCTGAACTACTTTCCCATGGTAATCCTCATTGAAAACAAAATCATCTGTACCCTCTCCTACCTGAACTACTTTCCCATGGTAATCCTCATTGAAAACAATCTGTTGTTGATACAGAGGATCCAGCGTTCGCCTGGCAATGATGGTCTTCTGCTTTTCAGCACAATTCTTTCCTTCCATTAAGTACACTTTCACATAGGGGGCTGAAAATAGAACGAAAAATGATAATCTTGTCTGCCATCTTGTCATAGTTTGCCTATAGTTTATACAACTGTACTTGCTGGTTAAGGTATGACTTTGCAGTTGAGCCATAAGGTAGTAGTTCAGTTTTTTGTATATGTGACTGCTAATAGAATAACCTATGTGTAGTATATCCTTAACCTTTCTGTTCAATAACAGACATGCTGCTTTTTTTATTTTAACAGTTCTGATGAAAAATAAAGTACATTCAGTAATTATGGTATCCCATCACTTCTGCTTGAAGATGTGATCAAGTCAGCAGAGTAACTGCATGAAACCATGCAGTCGACAAGCAAGAAGGTATTGATAGACCTTCAAAATGAACTTGCTCTTACTATGTAAGATAAATCTATGAGAGGCAACTGCTCACCTAAAAAGGCATATAAAAACTAAATTCTATATAACACTAGCCCACATACTTTCACACCTTAAGAGGCTTTAAATTTTGACACAGTCTATGGTGTTATATGGACTGGTGTGTATGCACAGTCAAATCAATGTTAATTCACCCTACTGGCTTTACCTGGTAATATCTTTGCCCCACTTTTCTGCTGCAAGCCCCTCGCCCTGATGACCTCAACCTCCAAGTGACCTTTCTTTTCGCTGAGACTGAGCTGGATATCACCCAGACAGGACAGCCCCAACACCTGTCGGCCAACTAACTGACCAGGTCCGAGATTGTCCACAAAGTCCCCAAATTGACCCTCTGGGCCCACTCTCATGCCTTGGGGAAGCCACATCCTGAAGTAAAAATTGTTCATAACTTCCCTTAGCAACTTACATGTATCAGGCATGCCACAAATTCGTAGCAAATTTACATCAAATTAGCTGCAATATTGTTGCAAACTGTAATTTCTTCTTGCAAATATGCTGCAACATGGCTGCAAATTAGCAGCAATAGATTTTTTTTGCAAACTCCTGCAAACTCATTGCTTCAATATTTCCAACAATTAACAACAAACATACAAGAGAAACCATACCTTTAACTGAGCCAAGAATTACTGTTCAGACCCAAGTTTTTGAATTCTATGATCTACTTACTGAATCACTCTTGGAATGGAGACAGTGGCCAGTCAGTTTCATTTCTGATGGTACATATTTCTCTGTTTGCTGTTTCTTTCTAAAAGTTTCCTTTACTACCTTGCAAATTAATACAATTAAAAAGTTCCCAGTACTTACGAAGATGAATCACTGCTAATACTCCCAATACTTCCATCAGTGGAGTCCTTGCTGGCCTGCTTGATCATACGCCCTCGGAGAGGTGACTGTGACCCATGACCTAGCATCATCGCCATCTGGTCACCATGGCTACCCATGCCACCAAGGTTACCTGGGGGAATGGTTCCTATTTCTTCACTGCGTTGAAATGTACTTTTACTTTTGGATTTTTTGGTACCTGAATCTGTGGGAACAAAATAAAATCTTAAGGTCAGGAGTTGGTTGTTAATTAGACCCTTTTTAAAAGTTTGTTCACATTTAACAGGATGTTTACAGATGCAAATACACTGTACTGACTTGAATAATCTCAACTGCTTAATTTTTTACCTCTATTAATTGCATGACATATATTTCTCATACTAGCACTTCCATTTAACTCATAAAATTCAATTCCTTTACAAAAACAATATATCAGTACTACTTAATTTGTTTTCTTAAATATATCAATTAAAATATTTATGTGAGTAAATCAAATATTGTGCTTCACTACAACAGTGAGTTGCAGACGACATCAAAATCAACCAATAGACACAAAGGTCACACCAAGGTCACAAGAAGATCAAAACATGTCACTCAGCACTTCTATAATAAACGGGGTAAGGGGGTAGGGGTTGAAAGTAAGAGGTGGGTAACTCATATTAAAATTAGATACTTTTGTTTAAAGTGTTCTATATTTTTTGCACACCGATTATAATTTTTTATTTAGTGTTTAAATACAAGGATGATGGATATATAGCTGCATAAAATAAAAGTGGGCAACATTAGCTATAACACATTTCCTGAATATCAAATTGACATAAAGTTCAAGGCAAGGGTTGCAAAAGGCTGTTCATTTTTTCTTTTTTTTCTCTCTCTTTAACAACAGCATATTTTTCACTAAAACAAAAGAAAAAAATACTCTGAATATTTTCTGTTGGGTTTAACTTACTGGCCAAAAAAGATCATCATAAAAAAGCCAATAAAAAGTCATGTAAAATATCACACCAAATCTACAACTACAATTAGTAATACACACATTATGAACCATCTCTACTAAAATCTAGCTAAAAATTGAAATATTACAGGTCTAGCTTATAAATATTAGATAATAAAGACTAAAAGCACAACTTAAAGAGCTGTAAGTGGCAACTTACTGCTTTCAGTTATAAATAAAGATTAGAAAATTTGATAAAGGGCACACGAAGTTAAGTTAAAAAGGAATAATATATCACAACCAATTTGTTCAAACCGTTGAAAATTAGTTCAAAATAGAAAAGAAAAACTGTCAATCATTAATGCTTAAGCTCTGTTTTAAATGTTCTAATATCAAACTACCTACATGTAAAATACAGTGATGTTATATATATAATAACTACCAATTTAAGCAATTGAAAGCAAAAAAAAAGTTTAAGAACAGTATGTTCTAAATAAATGTTTTGTGTTCTAAATGTTTTTTAATTTGTGCTGCAAATAAAATTTTTTTAAAAATTCTAAAAATCACGGCTGAACCAATAAAAGTTATTACATGGATAATAGCATAAAAACTGATACTGTAACTTATAAGACACCCACAGCCCTTCATTTTTTGCACACAAAGGTGCCATAGCCCAAAACAGAAAAAATATCCCTGCATGCAACAGAGCTAGCATTAATGATCTCAATTCAGAGTAGTACCAACTCCCAGGCAAATTTAAATTTTATTAATTACTATTTTTTTATTTTTCAGTGTCAGAGTCTCTCTCTTCTGAAATTTATTCTAGGCTCATTCCTAATATAGATCTGCTGGCTTAAACAGGAAATTAATTAAAAAGGGGAAACTACCAAGTCCAGATATTAATTATTCATGTTTGAAACTCCTACAATTAAATATTTTCCATTATTCATTTTGTATAAAGTGATCCCTAGATCTTTGCAACTGAAATGCTCTTAATAATTGCAGATTACTTGTGAAAAGCAGGATGCAAAGCAGACTTATTACCTGTTCCAAAGCAGCCTAACTCTTAGCGTGTTGCTTGACTTTGGGTGTGCTGCCTAACTCTTGGCGTGCTGCCTATCTCTAAGCTTGCTAACAGCACTGGACTAAAAGCCTGTAGTAAATACTGTCTAACGGACTAACTTGCTATCCAACTTTTGGATTTAAATGCAACTCTACCTGAGTTTTTGCCGAGAAAAGAGCGAAGTGTTTTTCCTTTCATTTTCTTAGCTCTCTTTGAATTATCATCTGCTGAAATATTACAGAAATTTGCATAAAATTTTCACCTCTTTTTCTTAAATTCATCTTTGGCAGTGCTAAATGGTGTGAATTTCAATGAGCCAAATTTTAATTATAATTAATTTGTATAAAATGGTACTGCACTTGTATGTGACAGCAAGAAAACATCAGAATGGAGGGGGGGTGCACAGACTATAACATAAACCACAGCAAGTATAAGTGATGTTCAATTTTCAAATTTAAATTTATAGCTTAACTCAATTTGTTTTGATTATGGTATAGCAAGGGTATTATACAATTCATTTAACAACTACAGCATGTATGTGTCATCTTTAATACCCTTTTATCAAGAATTCCCTTTTAAAGAATTAAGTTTTAAAAATTGATATATTTTCTTGTATCACGTTTTTGGCCGCAATAACTGTGATAAAATAGTGCACTTCAACTGCCACTCCACCAAACATGAAACTGACAACAATGTAAATATGGAAATTCTTGACCAAAACAATCTAGGAAAATTGGAACTGCTTGTAAACATGGCCTAAATAACACACTCATAAACAACCAGTGGTGAAAATTTGTAAGAGCTACAAGTAAGATGTAGGAACATTCATTTTCATTTCTTTGCAAGGGGAGGGAGAGAAAGAGGGAAGATTTCCTTCAATAACAACTGGGTTTCAAGCTCAGGTAGGTGAGGGAAAAACATGACCTACATGAACAAATTATTCCAAAAATTGGAATTGTGTGTACACATGTAATTTTTAAAATTTAGATACACCCTTGTACCAGATCAGAAGGAACTACTAGTACATGGCACATGGGGTATAAATATACGATGTATCATTCTTCAGAAGATATGTTGCCTAGATCCATATAATAGTGATTCCCACTACTACTGACACTAAATCTGACACATTGAAGATACCCAAATACTTCTTCATACCCGTAGCCGAGAGCTGGGAGGCGCTGCTACTCTTTTTAGACAGCCCCATGAGAGCCGCCATCTTAACTCCAATGCTAGGGCGCCTCTTACGTCTTTCTGTCATCCCCGAGGAGACGGCAGAGTCTGACATACTGCCATCTGCTTGCTCGCTGGAGTTCAGATCTCCACTGCTTTGGGTTCGGTTTACATTCCGCCTGGATGGTGGTCCACGACTCTCCATTTTAGATGCAAACTCACTGAATAAAGATATAATATGAGAATAATTAAATAAACAAATATGCAATGTTTTGTAACCAGCTGTGCCAATCACAAACAATCTAGCATTGATGCAGTTGTTTTGTCTCATCTTCTACAGGTAGCTATGTAATGTTGTTAAAGATGCATTGACTCATAGATATGAAGCAAGGTTACTCACTTGAAATAAGAAAATAAAAGATTTACCTTTAAAATTTTCATTACCAGCATCTTCCTTACCTTAATTTCCTACGGGGCTTTTCTGACTGTGTTGACCTCACGCTGATGGTGCTGACCTTTGACATCTCCGACATGACACTCGTCTCCGATCCATCACTGAGCCAGGGTTCATCTCCCATCTCTCCACCATAGGGATCTGTTACGAAGCATAGTAATTAATAAATACACTGACAAGTAGCCTTTCCACATTGAGTGATCTATGTTTTTTTGTATGGCACCAGTTAGAAGTATTGACAAAGAGCGCATTCAGAACAGCAGACTTTCAAATCCACTGACCAAATATGGCTGACCTACTGGAGTGCTTGGTGCATAATTCCAGAGGGGAATCTATTCAGCATTTAAACATGAATTAAGTGGCAAGCTTTTTAGTGGGTTGGCATATTTGATCCACAGATCTGTTAGTCCGCTGTTCTGAATGTGCTCTTAGGACCATTCATACTGGCATTATACAGGAAACTGTACTGCTTGATGTCAAAAGGGCCTTACTTCATTTACTATTAGGCTCTTATTACTACATTAGTTAAGTGGAATCTCATTAACTTAGAGCATTTATTTTTAACCATTAGTCTATTCTAATTAAAAAAAGGTGAAATCTCTTGCTTTAAGATATAATAATGAAATTTCCCATTTGCAGAACCCTATAGTCTACTTTTAGCATGGAATACAAAGTTGTTCCACTGTATCAAAAATGAAATTGTCTTCTGGAAATAAGTCATGCTATACAACACTGTGCCGTTTCACAATAAGTCTTGTTGCTAAACTTTGCTTAATTTATATTACCTATTACCTAAACTTGACCAAGAGCTTTTAAAAGTGATGACCTAAAAAGATGTATTTGGAATGGGTTGCTTTCACCACTGGGAGTATACAAAATTAAATATGAGAATTACTCAGAGGAACTACTTAAGAGACAGAAGCTGGACAGCAAAGCTAGCAAATGTACAGATACTAAACTGCAAAAAACATTGCAACAATATTCACATAAAAAAAAAGAAAAAAAAAACTTTTGTAAAAATATTTCAATCATGCAGATTTTCAAAAGGAACCTACAAATTTGAAATAAAACAAAAAATACTGTTTAATTTACAATTTTTGTGAAACATTGGTATGAAAAATGCTGCATAACTTTAGTTCTCTCTTAAGACTCTCTAAATGGATCTGTACAGAAACTGTAATACAACTCTTCATGCATGCCTGAAAGCTTCACAAGATGGAATGTTTGACTCTATCTTTATTTCTTGCCACATGCTTGAACCATTACTGGCTTTTGCTGGGGAGGGATGGAGGAGAAAACTGTTATAATGATATTTTTTGTTGTAGTTAAAAAAGGGAAGCAAATGTGTGCATGAAAAATGACAGGAAAAAAGAAGCTGCACAATGAAAATAACAGGACAGATGATCTCTTCACTTTGTAGCAGGTTACACAGGAAATGTAACTGTTGCAATAAATACATACATTTTCTTTTTTACATCTGTCCATGAAAATCTTACTTTCATGATTACGGTATATTTTAGAGTATTAAAGCTAGTATGCAAAAATAAAACTTGTGAATTTTTTTTACAATAGCTTCTGGCAAAAAGATCAAGGGCATACCAAATGGCAATATGCCTTAGCAAAAATCCAGTATGGTGCATTACTAGGGCCAATTGGCAATCTTCTTGGATTTTCATCTCAACTGTGACATAAACATACCATGCAAGTGTCAAAAAATTATGAAACAACATAAGAAAAACCACACACTGGAAGCAAACTAAAGAGGAGATACCATGGATCCTGCGTGTACGTGTAACTTCTCGAGGTTCCCGACCTTGCATTCGACCTTCCCGGTAATAACGGTCCATGGAGGACTCCCGTCGGTCCCGCGAGTGGGATCTGTATCCTGCTTCACTATCAGACATCCCACCACCTCCTGGCACCTTCATCCTCATTTTCATCTGTCTGGCACGCTCTTCTAGATCTTGAGTTACTGGGTTGAAGATAAAGATGAAAGACAATTATACTGATGTTTTTTTCTGCGAGAAGTACTTTTGGCCAGGAAAAGCTCTTCTTTGAATTAAAAACTTTGTATATTGAGTTTGATTTAAAAGTAAAAAGTTCCACTTAAAAAATACCCTCCCTCTTTTAAAAATGCTGTTGACCAACCTGACTTTACATATTTTATGGTGATAATAATTTATAACCTGATTTTTGCACTATGAAAAATTGACCTAAGACAATAACACTAAACCCTAACTCTTTCCCCCACAGACAATAAGTCACTTTGACATTACAAAGAGATAAGGATGATTTACCCTTAAATATACGTTTCTGCCAGTCAGTGATCAAACATATTTGAGGCCATCTTGTGCTATTGTTCAGATTTTTACCCAGCTATTACAAATATTTATTTCAATGTGAGTAAATAGTTTAGTATATTCAGTTTATTCAAGCCACTGTAACGCAAATACTCTGAATGAGGATGACCAAAGTTAAGCTCGTTACTTGGGATGTCACTATCCAAATTTACCATAAGGCACCTAAGTTCTGTGTGTTAAGTCAAATGCAACCTGGGTATTTGCAAAGTGACAAAACCATAATACAAAATAAAATGTGCTGCTTGTTTACTATTTTTTTATTGAACAGAGTTGAAAATCACCAGCTGTAAGTGTGACTGTGTTATTCAAAGTACTTAATCCACAAACACTTTTAAGTAAGAAAACATTCTTTAAAATGAGGCCAGTCCAACATTTAAGCCAGCAGACCACAATATTTAAGGTGAAGCCACTCCAGCTGTAGAGTGAGATTATATATTCAAAGTGAGTTCACTCAAGGTTCTGAGGCTACAGTGTTTAAATGAGGCCTTCTCCAGCTTCAGAGTGAGACTACAATATTCAAAGTGAGGTCACCCCAATTTCAAACTGAGACTACATCATTCAAAGTGAGACAAATTTAGCTTAAATGTGACACACATGGTGTGATCTTTTCAATGGCACTGAAAAAATCTTTCTAAATTCAAAAACGTAAATGCACACTTGTAAAATAAAGAGGTAAACCTGTAGACAGTCTGGAAAGGTAACTGGACCCTAGCATTGGCACACTGAATGCTTTCAAATGAGAAAAGAAGTTAATTTATTTTTATTTCTGTAAGACCTGACAAGATATTTACTTCAATGCAAATTGTTTTCCTTGTAATGTTTATGCAACCAAAGATATTTGCTTTCCTTTGTCTTCATTCGTGGTATCTTTTTTTCTATAACCTATACCATCTGTACTCATAAAATGTATTAAAGTATTAAATTATTTTCACAATTGCTAGTAACTTGCCTTAAAAGTCTACATGTTGTAGAAAAACAAACAAAAATCAAATCAGTCAAGTATAAAAAATCCTTGTAAAAGTCCCAGTAACTTCACTTGCTATTGAACATTCTATACAAATTGTAGCAACTTCTTGAAATAAAATTTATTTAAAAAAAAAGGGGGGAGGTTTGAGAGATCTAAAAGTAGGAAAGTAGGCATCTTTCAATGCAAGGTTTTGAAGTTGACTTTATAAAAAAACAAAAAATTAAATTAAAAAAAATCTCTGTTTCAGTCCTCCATACCTCTGTCTCTCCCTGCTCCCTGGGCCTGTGGTGGAATCTGCGGGAGCTGTCGTTTCTTTGGGGAAGGTGTACTTTGGGGGCTGGACCCACGGGTTTGGGATAAACTTCTCACCCTGGTGGAGACTTCCTTGCCTCTATAATATATAATATAATTATAAAATTAAAGCACTGAAATAAAGCAGTAAAAATATAAGATACAGATGATATAATTTTGCAGAAATAATAAGCATGGCACTTTTTCTCACAATAGGTTTCCAAAACATATTGTAGGTATGTAAAATGACTTATCATAAGTAAAATTTTCGAATTAACAAAAATCAGAGATTTTGCTGAAATAAGAAAGTTAATTATTTCAATATAAAGTTAAAGCTTTCAGTGATATTTGAAACCACTGGTAGATGGAACCACTTGACTTACCTCATGGCTGGGGGCGACACTGTACGGCCTCTCTCTCGCTCTTCTCTCACAGCTCTGTAATAATAAGATTATTAAATACAATAAATACAATAAATAAATAAATAAATATAAAAATACAAACTGAATCTCATTTGTGGCAGAAGGTCTTCATGCCCATGTTAGAATGCCACTGTAAAAGTACAGCTAGCACAGATCGTTAAGAATAAATTAAAATATTCCTTATTTTGAAAAAAAATTGTTAATTGCACAAGGCAAAAATAGATATTAAGTCTATAAAAGAAAAATGTCACATTTTATTTGAATAGAAAATGAAAGATTCCAATTACTATTGTATAGTTTTTTACAGTGCATATATAGTATATATAAAATACCCTTAAGACATATGGAAATATCGTCAATAGTTAAGCTAATTTCTCCTTAATTTCCATAAGAAAAGAAGTACCTGAAAGGGAAATTAAAAGGCATTTTCTGAATTCACCTGAATAGACAGGACAAAAATTACAAGCAGGCAAAGAAAACAAATGCACCCAGATCAGTTCACACATATTCAATGTTCAAACACTTCTATGTAGTTCTGAAAAGGGAAATATCTATGACAGTATCGTTTGTCATATTATTATGGATGGCAACAATAGTACCTGAAAACAAAAGAGAAAGGACAGTGAAATGTGTGAAAGAAAGACTAATAAATTCAGGCCTCTAGCCAGTAATTGCAAGAGGTGGGGGTGGGGGTTCTTTTTCTAAAAAACTTTTTACCAAAACCCCCAAATGTTAAATAGAAACCAGATCAAGTTTTTGATTAAAAGCAGATCTTTTCCCGCACGGTAAAAAAAAGAAAAAAAAAAAAAAAAATGATCATTTAAGCCTCCCCCCACAATCTAAACACCCCATTCCTGCAGGTCTGGCTTTTAAAGAGTTCGCAAACTTTCATGCAGTTTGAAACTGAAGAGCCATCACCTAATGTTCGTGGGTTGATTCATCCTGTTCCTCTCCCTCTCTCTCCCCCTCTCTCTCTCCTCTCTATCTCTACTGTCTGTCACTCCTCTGAAACCAAAATATTTATTAAAACTTTAAAAGTACTGGTATTAAGCTTAAACTGCCAGAAATCAATTAATGGCAGGTAAATGTTCTTATAAAGGTGGAAAAGATAACATGTTATTGTACACTCTGAAAATGAATATTAAAAAAAAAATTATTATAAAAATATATACACACGGCACAGAGAATCAATATAGCTGTTAATTCTTTTTTAATTCATCATACTGCATCTGTTTAAAATAATAACTGGAAGAAACATGCAGTCAATGCAGCACTCACAAACACACAAAATGTCTAATCAAAAATAAAGATAAATTACAGGTATAATGATCAAACCAAAATTACACTGCAGTAAACATTTTGCAATCACCTTAAGTCGAGAGTAAGATTCATATTGTTTTCTAACTCCCGGCTTCTCTCCCTCTTTAGTCTTGGGGACTGGCTCCCTCTATTGGTAAGAAAAAACTTTTCTAAGTTGAATCTAGGTTAAAAATTCTCACCACAAACTGACTAACAAAGATGTGAAAACGTCCTTTATGTGAAACAAATAGAGTAATTTCTCACTAAAATGCAAACAAACTGATATATTACTTTTCAAAATCAAATTAATATGATAGTTTCTAAAATGGAAAATGGGTTAAAATCTGTTGAGAAATCACCTCATTTCTGGAGAAACGGCCCTCATTTCTCTCTCCAGAGTTCTCTCTTCTCTTTCTGCTACCATACCCCTTGTTACAAAAAGCAAACTGAATTAAAACAATATTTCTACAATATTTCTACATAAAAAGTAACTTGTTAAAATATTTTTCAGTCAACTCTTACCAACAGGAGGCAATTAAAATGGAGGATTTCTTTAAAAGAACAGATAACATAAATGATGCAGTCTGAAGGTTTAGATGATAATAATAACAATTATTTTTTATAATAATAATAATAATAACAATAATAATGACAATAAATAGGTTAAATTCTATAAAATAAATAAAACAAAGAAGCAGTCTCTCAAAGAAATCACCTCATTTCTGAGAGTATGTTCATGGTATGTCCTCTCTCCCATGATACATCCTTCTCTGTGTGGTGAATTCTTCTATGGACATAAAAATATGAAAACAAGCTATTAAAAAAAGTAGATTTTTCAAATTAAATTTGTATGTTACTTATGAAGTAAAATGAGCTTGATAATGATCCACTTGTTACTATTAACGCTGATTGAAAAAAAAAATATCCAACTCTCTTGTGATCAAAATGCATTTGCAAATAAGATGTATTGGCAAATAAATATTATAAAACACTGAGAAATTGTTTGAAAAAAAGTCAATTTCTCTTGACTGCTGCCTAGTTGGAATGGTGGTATATACCGTACTGAGACAGCTGCTTTGGGTAATAAAAATAATATCTTCAATCTCCAATTAAATACAAATAGAATCTGGAATATAAAGAAACATCTCCATAAAATATCAATCCCCACACAAATCTAGCAAAGTCACCACAAAAAAAAATAATAATAAAAATAATTATCAAAAAAATGAATAAAATCACCTCACTTCTGGTGATATCATTTCCTCCAGAATTCGATTTTTTCCTCTCTCTGCTACTATTCCTCTGAAAGTTAAAACTATAGCCCTAACTACAGACTGAAGTACAACTTTAGCATAAAGTAAGCTCATAATTGATCAGAATCACTTTATTCATTAATAATCTGAAAACCTCTTGAAGCAAATATCACTCTAAAGGTGTGTTCAGACAGGTTTGCTTGGACCAAAAACCAACCAACTTTCACCAAGAGAAAACCCTATTGACTGCTTGGATAAATTAGTGTTTGAGATACAATTGTGTCACTCACTATACTTATGAATACACCCTGTGGTGTCAAAGACACCAACATACCGGATTCATAAACCTGGATGCTCAGTGCCCCCCCCCCCCAAATCAGTCCATTCTGTCCCTGTCTGAACTGACTTCCAAATTCTACAGCCACCACTTTATTCAGATGAATAACAACTAGACTAGTCAAATTCAACATGTATTGCAGTCCATTGCAAAATAAGTGTCACTTTGTTATACCTCACTTCTGATGGCAAGATGGAATTTTCTCTTTCTTGCAAAAGTTTTCTCTCATCTTGGTTGGCATGGTGAGCTCTGAAACATTTTTCTTAACATGAAACCTTGCAACAAATGCTTGAAAAATAATACTATATATCCTCAGCATAACTTGTTTATAAATTACAAATAATATAATGTAATATAATATCACATGAATTTTTTTCAAAAGAAAAAAATCATCATGATGAACCATGCACAGCACTTAAGTATGAGCCTGAAAAGATTTTACTTGAAAAAAAGAAAAAGAACATCCATCAGAAAACAGCACACAGAGACACTGCAACGGCTTAAATCACCTAAGCTCTGCCTCAGCTAACATGATAGCTGCCACACGTTCCCGCTGTAGCTCAATCTCTTCCCGTGCAGCTCTGAAAGAAAACCATCATCTATTAATTATATTTTTTCAGTGTGCTGAACATCTTGGATGGTCTCTTGGTTCTTAAAATCCAACTGTCTCTTTAAAAATATTTTACAGCCCTCACCTCATTTCTGAGGGTGACAACACCCTCTCTCGGTCACGACCCCTTTCACGCTCCTCCCTCAAGCCTCCGTCTGGAACTCGTTGGCGACCAGGTGATCTTGACCTCTGTTGTCTCTGGTCGTAGGCAATCTCTCCATTTCCCGTCCCCCGTGTCTTGTGCCTTCCTGCGGCATTTTCTGGAACTGTTAACGTGTCCCCAACTGAGTATTTCCTACCTCGGTGCTGAAGCTCTTCTTGGCCTAAAGTGACAGAGAAACCAGAAGTTGTCCATGAAAAATGTATCATATAATATAAACAAGTTTTTAAACTACATGTTGTTAACTTTTTTAATTCTGAAATAAACAAGTTGAAAACCTGAGTAAAAGTATTAAAAACATTCAAAAATATAATGAAGTCAAGTTAAGTAAGTGCAAGGCCAATTAATGAAGAGATAGTTCCGAGTAATATAAAATATTCCACATATGCTGATATGTAAGGTTAATAGAATGGATGTATATCAAAAATAAACCACAAAATAGCTGTGAACATAAAGCAAATAATAAAAACAGTAGCAATAGTAGCATGCTTTTATTCCTATATCACTGATACACTGTTATTTAAAATAAAACACTTATCAGAAATTGTAAAATAATTAATTACAGAAAGAGAAATTGTTCCTCTTGCACATTCAGTGAAAATTGAAGCCTGGCATTAATGTACAAAAAAAGCAGCAACATAACTGAGATAAACTACATCATAAGGTCTAAAAGAACCACAAAAATATCCCATTTCATGTTTTGGGATATATTAATAAAATAAAATTAATTGTATATTGATGCTTGACAGCATTTTGCAAAATGTTTAGATGCTGTGTAGTAAAGATGCATTACGCTTCTTTTGGATGGTATTAAAGCTGGAATGGTATTCAAGATTTACATTATTGTGAATCATAATTAAACTCTTCATTACTGGAACAGAACAGAGTGGATAAAGTGTCCTCAATATTTAGGACAATTAAAAAGGGAAGTAACAATGTATGAGACCTGATCTTAATTGCCCATTAAAATACCTCCTGATTTTTTTATTAGCATCAAGATATAATAATGAAGTAATTTCTTCATTGCCTATTGCATTAAATGGTAAAGAAAGACCAAATCATCATGCCTCAAGTCTCTTAAAACTGATTTCCAAGAATTTCTCTTTCCATCTCTACCCATCAGTCATGATCAATCTAATGTTCAACCTAGCTACCCAAGCAGTGACATTTCTCTAATGGTATGTAAAGTGATTATTGCCTTTAATTTCCTACATGTATATCTTCATAGTTTTTACCTTATACCTACCCCCACAAAAAAATAATTAATAAATCTGTTAATTATTAAACAATCCCACTCAAGAATCAATGTAGTTTAAACTGCTAATAAATCTGGCAGATGTTCATCGACCCCCCCCCCAAAAAAAAAAAATATATATCCCACCTGTCAATTATTAACCAATTCAGTATGGGACATCCTTAACATTTCATACATCTACCTGTAGGAACCATTTTATCGACAGAATTTCCTTGATCTCATAGCATAATTTCATTAACAGAAATCCAAAGAAAATAGTGGTACATAATAAAATCTAAAGTACTGTGGTGTTTAGGTTATACATTTTCTTTTTTTACCACAGATTGGTTTAGAAAAGGATTCAAAAGGAATTAATATGTTGTATTAAGGTGATATGGTATCTTAAGTTACAAAGGACAGAAAAACAAAATCCCAACTTGCGACTTGGTGGAAGCAGTTTTAAGATGCAGCAATGGAAGTTAAGCATGTGACAATGCGTTGACATTGTAAATGTTAACACAAGGATGGGGACAGACAGCGACGGGAAGCAAGCCGAGTGACAATTATGACAACAACAAATGCAGACTGCCTCACTAAAAACATGTACTATTTGCAGCAGCAATTTCACTAACACTGAAGGGTGACAAATGCAAAGTCGAATTCATCGTAGCCGTGTGACAATTAGAGGAAGCAATGTTAGTTATATATAATTAACAACTAATAGGATGGAATGTATAGTTGTTAGTATAATGAACAACTAGTGCCAATGTAAATACAGATACATAGGGGGCACTGAAACATGCAGCAACACAGTGGGGGTTTCCATGGCAACATCAAGTCAACATCCCATAATATCCTACCAGGCAAGGGAGAGGGCAGGCGTTCCTGCTCTCTTTGGGTCATTCTTTCGCTACTGATGTCTGAAAATTCCTCGCTGCCCGGACAGGAGCTACCCATGGAGCTAACGCTAGCACCATCCCCACGCCCACTATAGCCTATGTAGGGTTAGACCATGGAAAAAGTGATACCGAATTAACATTTTCAAAGAGGGGAAATGTTGGTTTCAGAACGTTACTGTAAATATTCTTTAAGTGTCTGTATGTTTATGAGGCAAATGACTGAAAAATATTATTTGTTAAAAAAAGTGAAGCTGTCAGCATCCTTAGTCTTTTTTTTTGTCTTTAAGATTTGAACTACTTCATCATATCCATTGTGATTGAGGAAAGAGCTACAGATATGAAAAATCATTGTTATCCAAACTGTGTTATTTATTACATACTAGAACACATACAAAAACATGCCTAGATTATATAAATATATTTAAAAAAACAAGTCTAGTAGACTTACAAAGAAAACAGAAGGAGGGACTCTTTAAAATCTTAACTCAAATATAATCAGAAGTAGCTTAGACAGACATAAGGAGACTTTGAAATAAATGTTAAAATTCTTTGAATAAAATCATGAAGACCAATGTACATTCCTTATAATTTGACATTGCATTTCAATTATGTCATTAAGTAATTATATTAACAAATTAACACACATGCACATACGTACACAGCATCACATTCAAAAAATTATCTTTCGAACATTAAATCAATATTTTTATTGCAACTAAATATGACCAGACATCTTTGTTTTAAATCAGTCTACACCTTTATATAGCAAAAGATTATGATGACTAAATCCAAAGAAATTCTTGACCAGAAAGTTTTCATACATCACAGTGACCATGGAATCGGAGCACCCTATCCAAAATTGCTGACCAGTTTTTGAGGGCTTTATTGCTAATTCGATGATTCTCAGTGAGGGAGGCACAATTTCTTCATGCCCATTGCAAAAGCATTAAAAAGTCTATCATTGGCCATATTTTAGACAAAAATGCAAATAGACAAATGAATGTCATTCCCAAAATTTTTTCAAAAAGTATCACTTTTTCTCTCATAACAATTACGACTTCTGAATCAACTTTGCGGGTCATTAAAGGATGCCTTTCTACTCTTCTTCCCACCTCATTTTTCTCTATAACACAAAATTTTGGACTTTCTCTCATCATGCTGCAGAGTTCGGGAAATTTATAATATTTATAATTTTACAAACATGCTGGTTTCCTTGTAAACAAGTGAGGCTGCATCTACTGTAACTGTTCATGTCACTGGCATCCAATACTATTGTAGCACAATATCTAGACCAATGAAATATATGGGTGCTGAAGGGCTCAACAAAGTGACCATTTTACATGGACATAATACTGACCTTCTAAGACATGAATTTTCAATCTAATCACAATGGTGTCATGCTTTCAGTTATTATTAATATGGTGCTACACAATAAACTGGAACAGGCACAGAGAATTGTGATCTTTATTTGTCAGATAATAAAGTTAGGGTACTGTAGGCTTCAAATCATTTCCGAAGTCTTTGCTTTTTCCTTATTTTTATTATATCTTATTATTTGTTTATGCCCTTACTTGGAAATGAGGTTAATGAGATTTTTACATTTCAAAATCATTGAACATCACCTAATTCACGCAATATTATTAATGAAAAAAAAAAAAAAAAAGACAGTGAGTTTATCTGTACTACATTGACCAAATTATATCAATGTTGTCTAAAAGACAGAGGAGAGGACACATCACCAAAATTTGGGAGCAAGCACCCAGACTACTTCCTAAGAAAAGCAGATTAAATTAGTAAAACCCAACCAGAGATGCAAAAATGACCATCAATCCCCATAAGTACAAATATGTATTACATTCATATTTTGGAATTGTCAGCAAAACTGAGATGCATTAATTAATAAGCTTAGTGTCAAGTATTGTATGTCAACTGACTGTGACAGATGTCACATGTCAAATGACACACTTATGCCACATGCTAACAGCTTTGTGTGAGCCATCACATGAAAAATTGTATCATATCATATCAAATGACAGATTTCCTAGATGTCACACATCAAATGGCTGTACTTGTCAAATGTCATGAATGAATGTCAACTGTCACATGACTAATTGTGTTAGATGTGACATGTCCTTACCTGACACAACTCCTACACTGTCATCGTAATCTGAGATGTCACTGTCGGTGTACGGCAGACCCCCACTCCCAGGCAGGTCATATGGATCCCCTCTTCTAGACTTCTGCTGCTTAGATAATTGGAAAATGAAATAAGGTATATTTTCAGTAGAATACTCTCTAAGACTTCTGCTGCGTAACAGATAATTGTAAACTAGAATAAAAATTTGTTATAAATTATTCACAGAAACTTAATCAATACAATGATATGCCATAGAGGTCAAAGCTACATTTCTGACAAATTGCCTTCAAATTACATATCCATCCTGTCTTAGAATAACAATTATGTAACTTAAAGATTTCTTATAAACAAGAAAAAAATTTATTCCAGATATATTGTAATATAACGTTAATATAATGAAATGAAAAGCTGAGATACCGACAATGCAAGCTTAAGATCATGTCAAGTCACATGATGTAACTCACCCCACGTGGCGTTGATGGTGTGGAGGCCTCCTCTTCTCTACGACTGAGAGGATAGAAGTATGGTTCATCTGTAAGGCAGGCACTTGACAGCTCTATTAGCACCTGGATTGGGAAATGGTATTTTTATTAGTCTGTTTTTTTTTTCTTCTCTACGAAAAGTGAGGTTACTGTAATGACTCAATCTTTTTGAATGGGAGAATTGTGAATTTTATAGATACTAAATTTTTTTGAGTCATAAATTCTTAAAATTAGAATATTCCCACTGAAATGGGAAAACTGAAAACTGGGCTACCTTATAATTTCATTTAATTCAGCAAAATAACCACAAATGATTCAAAGCAACATATTTTACTGCTATCAAAACCATGTGTTTGAAAATTTGATATTTTTTCCCCACTGAAAAGATACAAGTCAAAGTCGTAATCCGAGACTATCAAATTATATTTATCTCTCCAATTGGTTCATTGTTCTTATTTATAAGAGAAGTTTCACCCAGCTTCCCACAATATATTTACCTCTCCAATTAGTTCACTATTCCTATTCCTGGAGTAGTTCCACACCGTCACCTCCAGGGCGCGCTTGTGGAAGTCGACTTGTCGCAGTCCTGGGAACACGAAGGTCTCGTTCCAGGTGGGTTCCACAGTATGGGCTACGGGTTTAGTCTTGTGGGGGACTTTAGCACTGAAAATAAATAAATAAATAAATAAATAAATAAACAATTAAGTGAATAAAATAAATAAATATGTTAATTATTAAGAGACTGTCAAATAACCAACAAGCAGTGTAGGTTTGTCTAGTGAGTTTTGCTATATATTTCACTTTTTTCTACATACTAGTACAGAACAAAGTTTGGCCATCTCTACATAAGGTCACTCAATGGCACTTAACATGTGACCTTCTACCAGAAATTGTGAAGACTTTTAAAGAGTGGCCACTTCCTAGCATAATGACACAAAAGGTGTGGCTAGCTTATAGGGAAAGGGAAAAACGAGGGAAGAGTGGGTAAAACCACTTACCTTCTATCTGGAAGCAGGTAGACTTTCACAAAGGGGTTTGGCGGAGTGGACTGCTCTAGACACGGCAGCTCAATAGCACTGAGAATGGTGACTATCAGCTGTTCATTTCGGCTCTCGTACCATAACTTGATCTGCAGAGAGAAAGGATCAAAGTCACTCAGGATTTATTTACATTCAAGGTGTACATGTATGTTCTGTTCATCCACTAGTAATTTCAGTAAAATAAACAAAATTAGAATCACATGCTCACATGCATACAGATGGTATAAAGTTTAATATTTCATATATTTCTCATAATAAAAACTTAACTAAATGTGGGTATCCTATTTGAGAATTATCAATTACCATAATTCTTTAATTATTGTCTATGAGCTCAAGTCATGCACTTGACAATTCTTGATAAAACCACTGAATGTGCTAGTTATGACACCATCTCTATAGCCACAACTTGCACATTCATGAACCTCTCATAGCTGTGCTAAAAAACACTGAATGCGTTAGGTGTGACAGTATCTCTACAGTCACAACTAACACAATCAAACTTCTCACAGCTGTGCTATGAACCACTGAATGCGTTAGGTGTGACAACATCTCTCAGCTAACACAATCTGTGACTCACCTGTATCTGTCCACAGGGCAGCGGTGACACTCTGCGTGGACTCGTACCAGGTGACCCAGGTGAGGTGATCGAGATACTGGGGCGTTTGTGACGCAAAGAGGCAGATGAGGGCTGATCAGGATAATCTTGAACGAGGAAAATGGTATGCGATTCAAAATGAGGCACTACAAAATGACTAAATATAATAAATTGTAATGATGTATTATAAAATGTGGACAATATATAATAGATAAATATAAATATATTAGCTACAACATATGGTTTATGACTGAAAATGAAACAGAAATATTATTATTCATTAAACACTGGATAACAAATAAAACCGATGCATTGTTCATTAAAAATAAGGGTATCACCTATCAGATAATTTAAACTACATAGTGGTAAGTACTGTCATTGTTAAATAGAAACGGGTATAATGATTTAAATATTTCATACTACAAATGAAATAAGGGTATTGTTATTGAAATGAAATGGGGGTGTCACAATTGACATACTGAACAATATAAATAATAAATAAAATGGGGGCATTGCACTCAAGGTGATGAACAAGGGAAAAAAAGTCAATCACCCTGAAAATAAGGCACAATCATGATAATTTCCTTTGAATTGCTGACTTCAACCTTTCATCAATGAATCCGTAACGAATGCATTGCTGCAAGTTCTTTGGTTGTGAAGGTTCTAATATTAGGATATTTATCCTTCAGCTGTGTTTACTGGAAATCATCTCTGCTCTGGCAGATCTGGGGGGAGAGGGGAGGGGGGGAGGCAAAACAATCTTGAATCTTGGCTGAGGTTGAAGGAAATGGTACCATATCCTGTAGGACATTATTGTACAAAAAATTGTCTGATGTCACTCATGGTCATTATTTTCTCTATTTTCTTTATTTTTATCTGGTTGAGAGAGGAAACGGGGGCATCTCAAAAGCTGCCTACTGTCCAGCCTATACCTACTGCAATGGCAGATGCAGGGTTATTTGAAGGAAGGGTCCCGTTTTTAGAAATGACAGGTCGCGGATGCCCGCCCCTTTCACCCTCCCCAAAATCCACCACTCCACTGATACCTTCTGTTGCCAAGCTCCTCGTATCAGTCACATATCTTATTGGTAAACAGGTCCAACACATCATCATCAGTAATCTCCCCAGCACAGCTGTCAAATGTTCCTGCGTGCCAATTTCTCAGGGAAAATCAATAAGTTTATTACCCGTAGCAGCAGACATGCATCAGAATGTGTCCAAATGTGGCCGTAAATGGTTCAGGGTTAAATTATGCTGGTGTTTTCGCACCAAGAGTTCTCTGTTCTCAAGCCTAAGGCCAAATCAAAACCGAGCTCACATGCACTTGTCTCCAGTGCCAGACAATTTTATGGTTATATACATGTATTGCTTGTAAGACTTAAACTAAGATGAGTAATCAAGTGACCATCAACATGAAAATGTCCAGTAAGTAAAATGTCCTGTTACTAAAATGATTGGGGAAGGGAAGGGAGGGGGTAATGCCTGTAAATAGTTTTAACTTTTGTAAAAAAAAAAAAAGTTCTGTTATAAGAGCATGTTCAATGACTGAGGCTGATCATGGCTGGGTCATATTACTGTTACTCTTGTTTTCAGGACACAGACGAGAACGCATTAAGTTATCCTCAATAGTCTTCAAAGGGATCGTTTATTTGATAGATGAAGCGATTAAGGACACACGAGCACTCGGAAGAGGTTCAGACCTTACGAATAACTTCATATAACTTCTCTAGAGTCATGTATGATCAATTGTAGCTATCAAAATGACTGTGTATGTGAAATACAGAAATTATACCAAACAAATACATGAGAAAAATTGTTCAACTGCTACTAGCTTTTGTAACACAATGTTGATGAGTTCCTCATTAATTTTATAAGTAATGTAAATAATCATAAAAATGAACAATGAAGTTGAGAATTTAAACTGTAAAATGCTCTTGTGGTCCTCAATGAATGTTATAATAATAATAATAATAATAATAATAATAATAATAATAATAATGGTTAATGTTACTTATATGCCATGCCATTTGGTTATGATCAAGCTCCTCATAAAGCAAGCCTTGTATACATTTCCCTCAACAAAACCCTGACTTTCTGAGGTAACTGAAAATTCACCCAAGCCCATCAAACTGAAAACAACACTGGCATACTAATAATCAACAGAGGGTACACTTCCAGTTACCTCTTAAATTCAGGGTATTATTGGAAACAGCAGAGATGCTTAAAATAGAGAAACAGCTGGTTGTCCGGCCATGCAGGTTAAAAAGTCATCAAGTCATATTTCACATACTAAATTTTTAAAAGTTTAAATCTATTACAGGACTGAGACTATATTGTATTTCCAGTAAAAGTTAGAAAACCCAGTTGCATATATCTTCAGTTTTCAGACTTTAGATAGTAATTACTGTATACTGCAGGGTCATGCATGGTTATGGTTATTATACATGTATGGTTATGTTCTAAGGTTATCATACAGCTATGTCATAAGGTACGTAAGTTATGGATATTACATAAGTGTTAAACAGGCTCATAGCCATGGGGGTTAGAACAAGCATACTTTTTTGATGGGAAAATATTGTTCTAGGTAAGAATAGATCTGGGCCACAAAGATTTCATAGCAAAAGGTCCAATTAAAAAAAAAAAAACCTTTGAAATAGCTGACTTCGAGTCTGTTCTAATTTTAGAGCAGTCTAGACGGTTATCAAGATGCACATAATTGGAAGTTGGAACTAGACGGGAAGGATAATTACATTGGGTTTAGTATCTAGACAAAACGACAAGATATCAAGAAAGATCCGCAGCCTGTTAAACTAAAAGCCATCTCTTTATAAAACATTCCAATAGATTGGTTTTAGTTGCATGTGACTTTGTGCACCATATTGTTAGTCAGCAAAGTGAGAGATTATATATAATTTTATTGACTCTATAGATAGACTTCAGGTTTCTATAATCTTATATTATTAGCTATTTCATGTCCTCGTGAAGAGGTTGCAAGCTAGGTTATTTCTTGTGAGTTAGTTCAGGTCCAGAGTACTATTTCATAAAAGAACTTTAGCCTGTACAATGGTCTAAATTTTCTGATCAAAATTTTGGTTTATTTTGACCCATGAAAAATCAGTAGAAGACCAATAAAACAAAATGCTGTTTTAGAACCAGAATAATGTTTCAGACTTTTTTCAATAAACTTGATTATTATGGGAGCACCTTGAAAACAGACGACCAAACTTTTGGTCTAAAATTTAAGATCAAATTTTAGGTTTAAGTTCTTTTGTGAGATGGGCTCGAAAAATAGAATCACAAGAATTTATATAAAAGCCATGGTTATTCTATGTGATTCAGGGGCGGATTTAGGCCGTCTTCTGGGTCTTCCGGAAGACGGTCAGATTTTCAAGTTTACATTGTCGGGCATCTAATATTTTCTGTCGGAAGACGGTCAAAAATGGAGGATGGATCAACAAAGATAATTTGGAAGACTATCAGAAAATATCTCTGGATCCGCCCCTGTGATTATCATCTAGATATATTTACCATCCTTCTACTTACCAACTGGAGTGTGTATGTATGCAGTGGAAAAGAACCAGGAATATTTTAGTCTGAAGAAATGTAAAATAGTAGTAACAGTGTGTTTTCATTTATCCTGTTGATTTATATCAGGCTTTTTTCTCCACATTAAACTGACTTGAGTAGGATTTCACTTCACATGCTTTTGATGAGATTTTTGTCACCAACTTATTAGCGCTCTTCAACTCCAATCAGCTGAACGAGACTTTTGTCTCTCACCCATATTAAATTGAAATGGCTGTTCTACATCAGTTTCCTTCGTCAAAGTTTCCATTTCTCACCCAGATTGTGATGAAAAGGCCAATTTCCCCTCAATTGTGTTAGATGAGATTTCTGTGTTTTAACTAAATTGAGTTGAAAAGGACATTTACGACAACCTTTAAGTGTGATTGTGTTTGATTATCATGAAAAAGACACTGTTTCAGAGGTTATAATGGAACAGAGAATGTCCAAAATTTTTTCAAACATCTCAATTGTCGTTTTTTTTTTTATTTTTTTTTTTTCATTTTTGAGATTTATCAATTTTAATTATGAAAAAAAAAATGTATTTTCTGACATAAAACCAACTGAAAATTTCTTCATCTCCATTACCACGTCTTACAAACAGAACACTGTTTTGGAAAATACCATTAATTCATGCAGTCCGACATCAGTAAATTCTTATGGTATTTCTAAGATAAGACAAGGGAGAAACCATTTTTCATCACACCCCCTACCTTGCCGATCCACTTTCTCTCGTTCCCTGTGTTCCCTATGTTCTCTGTGTTCCCGGTCCCTGTGTTCTCTGTCATGATTGCCATGAACCATATCAGATCTGAATTATTAAAAGAGAACATTACAGTTAACAACACAGAGGTAAACAGTGGACCCTGCAGGGGAACAAATCTTGAAAATACAAGTGTTGAAGGATTCATAAAAAGAATATGTGTCTGGGTTTATGATAATAATTTTAAAAAAGATTAAAAATATATATCTAATTTTTGTGTTTTTTTTTTAATATAACCCTGTACAAAATCTTAGCCAATGAGATTATTTTATGACAGAAAGACTGTCAAATGTGGGTATATAATCCCCTTTTACAATGAGTGGTACAGTTTTCTACATCACATCAATTTGAGAGATAAACAGCCTGGGTATTATATAAGAAATGACTCTGTATGATATTACAGCTCCCAGCTAGTATGGATAATGAGTCGAACGATCCTAATCGGAAACTCATATAAATGAATAAAGAAAGAAACATAACTGCACTAACTGGCAACCATTCAATCCCAGAATGCACTTACTCTATATTTCGATGGACAATCAATTCCACCTGAGGCTCCTGTTTCGACTCCATGATAATATCGTACACGTCCTCAAATGTTGCCGCTTGTAACGACCTTCCGTTCCACTCTATGACTTCATCGCCAGGGCGTAATTTCCCCACTACGTCTGCAATGCTGCCTTTTTTGACTTTGGTTACGAATGCGCCGAGCTGGCCTCCTTCTGTCACCTTTCCTCCAACCACTTTGAGACCTGAAATTTTCAACAATATGAAAATTACCAAGCAAAAAATAATAAACAAATAAATAAATGAAATAAAAATAAATGATTTTATGCAATAAAGCTGTTACAAGAATCTTTACACTTGCAAAAGCATAAATAGGCACATGTACTAAAACTAATCAGTAAACTACATCTATCTACAACAACTGCGTACATCACATCCTTCCCACAATGCATTTCACCACTACTAATACACACCGGTACATCTAAACATACCACAATAAATCAACCACCGAGTCAGCTTTGTACTATGCCCTCTTTTTAAGGAAGCTATTCAAAAAGCACAATCATTTCTATTAAAATTTTCTCTCAAATATAACCAACTCTATGCAGCAGACTTCCCATAGCTCATCCTGTACAAAATAACTCAAATTATCCTTTATCTTGAACAAATTTCATGGAACAGATTTTTTCTTTCTACAGCTGAAATTTATGAGGATTGTGAACAAATTTTCAGGTAACTAAGTGACATTGTTATGTGAAGTCTGACAGTCAGCATATGAAATATTGACTGGCAGAATATCTCATTTAATTTTTCTGTAGCCATTGACAAATGGATTTTTATTTGTTGATTGAAAATGCACAACTAATATAACTGTTTCATATTATGTGCAGTCTAAGTAATGTGATAGTATATAATTTTATAATGTAGAATACGCAAAAATACATGAAGTTGGTACCTCTGATATAATAGAGCACATTAAACATTAATAACCACAATACACTGTAGGAAATAAGCTAGCACACAAGAAAACCACATCTCCAGTCCCTGAGTCACACTAATTAACATGCATGCTTAGCTTATTTGACAGTTCTACATGTTTCTGTGCTTCACATTAAACAACTTGCATAACTGAGTTGTAAAGTATGTAAAATTTAAAGGTCTGGAGCGATTACAGCACTAGATTATTTCACATGGCTTGTGCTGTTTCTAACTGCTACTGAAGTTCTACTTCTATACATGGATAACATATTAAAAGGACAACTATAAAATCTAACACATTTCCTTGTGCACTCTATCATATATGCAAACTACATGTAGCACATGTACCAGGGATGATAATGTGGTTTAGTGAAGAAGTTGGAAAATATGGCGTGGGGTCCAGGTGGCCGCCAAGGCCAATGATATTTTTGGTTTCCAAAAAGTCGGAAATTTGCCGACAGTTAGAAAAGTCTCATCCCTACATGTACTTTACAATATCATGACCATTTGAACAGTATAATTCTTACCCAGAATTCCCCCAGAATCTTTCCCCTTCCCGTCCGCGACACCCTTTTTCAAGATCATGTGACCTATGACTTTCTTTCCATCGTCTGCGGTCCGCCAAGTGACTGGGTGCTGAAAAACATAAATAAACATGTGACCACGCAAATAAATAAACAAATGAAAATGCAGATTTTATGAAAAATAAACATTAAATGAAATGCATGTTCAAATATTTTCAAAAATTGTGCATGCTTACTTGATGGTGAAGCCTTTGCCTAACCAAAAAGTTATTTTTATGTATTCAACATTTCTATTTCTCTTTAAAAAAAACCCTTTATTATAAATATTTTACTGCTACTTTTAAATTTTCTTTTAATCTGGTAAATACATTAATTTTTTAAATAATTAAAAACAGATAGAGTGAGAACTATTATATAATGAAGGCTGCATGCAATTCTAGAAACTGTTACAGACAAAAATTAGGGCAATTTGAAAAAACATGTGCCAAAGGCACAATAAGACAAGTCCCAATTCAGACTGAAAAACAATCCATCTTTCATCATAAAACAATGAAAACTGATAACTAGGAATAAAAAGTTTTGTGGTACAATACATTGTCTCTCTTTCTGTGACTTAAATTATGAAGACACAAGTTGGAATATTTTTTTTCGGTCTGAAGCAGTACTTGTCTGAAGAGGTCCACAGAGCTACAAACATTTCAGTCAAATTACAGCTATAAAATATTTAAAAGAAAATGAGGGGGCAGCAGATTGATGTAGAAGCTTCAAGAAAAATGCTCAACAAAATCATGCATACATAAGTGTATGATATAAGCTAACATTTGACAAAATGCTGTTCATTTTTTTTTTCACTATTTCATAAAATTCCAGGTACTGACATTTACATACAGCCTTCACAATTAAGTTAAATGTCATGCCAAATATCACCAACTTCCACAACATTAATGAGAACACAATATGTGTGGAAAGAAGAAGAAAACACAATATCATATGGGAACTAGAAAGCCACCTGGAAATATTGTAGTCCCTATAATGGACAAGTTCAGTGTAAAGAAATCAGAATACCAAAATGGTAACTGTTGTATTGTTCCTTTATCCCCCAAACAGGGACTCACTCATAAAAATCATCAACAGTTTTTAAAAAGAGGGTTTAATGGAAGCCTCCCAACTCCTTACCCAAAGAAAGCGAGAAAAAAGTGCCAAATTTTATTAAAAATACCCCTAGGGCTTAGTTTGCAAATTGCAAGCAAATTTCACAACCAAACACAATGCTGAAGTTGCTAAATTGTGCTAGAGAAGACCAATGCATACATTTCTTTGCTTTTAAATTAACAGGAAAACTGGTGCCAAAATGGCAGGTGAATTTTGTACATCCTTTTTGAAATAACAAATCTGTAATTAAAGATACTTTACTTAGATCTTGTAAGTGTATGCACTCAAATGTGAATGGTGAGATAAGGAAATTGCTTCAGTTCAAAAACATCCATTCAAAAAAGTGATCTATGAGCAGTATGCATTGTAGAACCCACTGAAGAAAAAAAAAGAAAACATTTTCAGTATCCCCTGCAGTTTTCTCCCTTAATACTGATATGTTCATAATAAAAACAAATGGTACAAATTATCATACGTTGACAATAAAGGAATATACAAGTAATATTCAACCAACTGACCATAACATATAAAAAATTATGTACTGTACGAAACTTAATGTACCATATGATTGTAGTGTTAGTCTAAAAATTCCAAAACCAACCTAAGAAGAAAGCAATTTGAGGTTTTTAAAAAAGCAACAGTGTTACACTACTTATTTCAGATTTGTACAGGCATTAAACTCTTGAGTAATACAAATTAACTTCCATACAAATTTGAAACTTCTTATAGCACACTGCTGCTTAGATTTGCAATTAAGAAGTCCCAAGAATAAAAATCCACCAATCTAGCAACTATTTCTATGCTACCCTACCGGGGATACTGAAACTGCTAAAAGGGGATATTGAAACTGCTGGTTTTCCCCACACCCAATGGTACTGTGTACCTTAGTGCTGTCTTCATATAGAGTCTGATTACTGCTTGACAGACCAGTGTCAATTCCAGAGTCTTTTATAGGCACTTCAGACCATCTGTGATCATTCCGATCATTCCTCATGTGACCTTGGCCTAATTGACCTTCACCTTGACCTAAACGGCCTTGAGACCGACCTCGACTGCTCAAGGTCACCCCTTTCTTTTGCATAGCATGTGAATCTGGGTACGGATGGGTTTCTAGTTCCCCTAAAATGAAAGTGAATAATCAAAAGAATAGGACAGAAAGCTTATAGGTGGAACAAAAAAATAAAACTGTAACACAGAATGTGCAGCGCTGGGAAGTTTTGGCACCTGGCCAACATACAGGGTGCAGAAAAAAAATTCCCGTCAAAAGAAACTTTGTCTCCTGAAGTGGAAATTACTTTTGACTCCCTCCATAAATCTGACAATTCCCTCCTCTTTTGGGTATGTGACCTGGGATATACGTTTCTTTTTATTGAAATGAATGTTGTTTTTGATGCATCCATTTTTTAGAAGGAAAAGTGGTTGCATGGTTGGAATTATTATAACAAAAATGATTCATGCATAGCTGGAAGCAATAGAGGGATCACGCAGAGGATTCATGCTACTACAAATTTTGTTTTTCTCATTAATATAGCATATCCCTACAACCCCCAAATAAAAAAATAAATAAATAGTGCTCTACTGAGCATGAGTATATTAATTGCGAAAATGTGAGTCACGTCAATGTGACCTAGGTATTGGAAGTGATAAACAGATTCTAATTTCCTGTCAAGCTCATTTGTGAGAGCTCTCACTAATGAAAGGTCAGTTACTGGCTTAACCTACATATTATAAATTCTTTACTGTAGTTCTATACCCAATGACTACTAACATGTGGTATAAAATTGGCCAAATAAAGTTTAGAAATTGGACAAATCAGTAATTATAGTTGGTCTTATATTTCTTCATTTTAGTAGTGTTTGTTCTGAGTTATGTACTTGTTTTTTATTCATATTATGAGAAAAAAGTCAACACATAGCACTATGTTCAACATTTTTTGGCATTCAATAGATGGCATCCCATAAATCATTGTTCAAAATGGACTGTTACATATCCCAAGAAACACATGCCCAAATGGGGATCTGTGGTCTGGTATAACAACAACAGTAATAGATCTGTTCTAGCTGTAACATCTAAAACTACACCTACAGATGGTTATACTTTGGGTACCAACACTTTGCAGCAGACAGTAGACGCATTAAATGCCACAGGGAGGAAATTTCTTTCTGTTATTTCTAATGTTAGATCCATTGCAGGACATTACTTCTAATATCCAAATAAAATCAGATATCACAAATTGTATGACCATTTTTAAAATATGTTTTTGTTTGTTTGCTTTTATAGAGAATAGGAGCAACGACATAAGAGACAGAAATGAAAGGCCAAAATAGGTAAAACTGGAAGTGCTGAAAATCTTAAAAGAATTTAACTGAGCCACGCTGAATTGGGCAGGACAAGAAAAAGATTAGATAGTCTTCCTGCAGTAAGAAGTTTAATTCACATCTGCTACAATAATGGTTAATGACCCAATTTTTTTGACAAAGATATACCATCTGTAAATGTAGCTTTATACACTAAAAATGCACAAATTCCTGCTACTAAACATAAGGGAGGAAATGAAAACCAAACAAATAAAACAAGCATTCCATTCATTAACAACTCTGCAATCCGTCCCTGAGGGTTGTTTGATGTGTAACCCCTTCTCACCGCTAAAAACTTTTTAATTTTTGCTTCGAGCATTTCGTTGTGTTTCCAGTTGTCATCGTATCGGTCATACTCCCCGCCCATATGCGGCAGGTAAGGCTCTAAGTACAAATTAATCTTTATATGTATAAACTGTAAACAAGTAGCATTCTGTGATATCTTAATTTTAAGTAATAGGTACAACCATGATGAATGTTTACAACATAAAAAGAAATACGGATGGAGGATATTGCATTTAAATGGGAGATAATCCATACATCACGTATGTAACTAATTTTTTTTATTCTCAACATCTCCATGGTATAACAACTGTACCATATCTATATAACATATATATATATATATATGTATAACAGATATGTAACTGTCCTTTCAAACAAACATTCTTTAAAATAATCTAGACTATTGTAATATTAATAATCTATTTTCTAAATAATACACTGTAACGTTGATGAAAAAGTGTCGGAAGCATTGAATCCCATTCATAAATTTTAAGTCAAATCATTTCACTGTAGTTTTCAGAAACTTTTCAGTTAAGACAAATCATCCTGGAACAAATGGACAAAAAGTGTAGAAAAAAAAAAAACACACACAAGACATTCACAATCAAGTCTCGTATCAGTATCTTGAATATTCTTAAGAATGACCAGAAAACATCTACGTTGACCACATCACACACTACAAACACATAAATGTAGTTAACTGTTACCCCTACTCCTTTTAATTAATACTTCACGCAATATTATTTGTCAAATATGACATGTTCATGATCACATCAATAAGAAACTGTAGATGATGTGATCTTCTCATAACCATGCACATGTCTTTTACGAGGGGGTGGGTAGGAGGGTCGGAGAGAACCTCTATTTCGGTCAAAAAAGGTCCTCTCTGGATCCAAATTTAATGTAAGTTCATTGTGTGATTTTAAGGCACACTAGAGTTTCTGTCCTATTTTCATTTATTTATTTATTAATTTATTTATTTCTTGATGGAGTCAACTGATCAATGGCCATGTCCATGGTTACTTCATTAGGACCCCATTCCCACAAACACCATATAGGTCTGCGTAGATTGATCCAACTCTGTGGGAACTCCTGCTGAGTGCAATCTACACTGATCAATGGCGTCTATGGGAATAGGGCCTTAGATTGTTTCCATTTGAAGTTGTAATTGGAATCTAAGTGTTATCTAACATACAGATATTTCACTGATCAGCTGTTCTAATTTTCCACCAACCCATCGTCATATCAATCAAATACTTCAATATGCTATCAATATGAAACATTAATAAATTAACCAATCAATCATCAAAGCAACCAATCGACCATCCAACCAACAAATCAATCAATCCACCAACAAATCAATTAGTCAACCAACAAATCAATCAATCTACCAACAAATCAATCAGTCAGCCAACAAACCAATCAGTCAACCAACAAATCAATCAATGCACCAACAAATCAATCAATCCACCAACATATCATTTAATCCACAAACAAACCAATCAATCCACCAACAAATCAATCAGTCAACCAACAAATCAATCAATCCACCAACAAATCAATCTATCAATTAATCCACCAACAAATCAATCAGTCAACCAACAAATCAATCAAACAATTAATCCATCAAACAATCAATAAATCATCAGATCAATCAACCAAACAAAAAATTTATAATTCAACCATGCTTATAATAAAATCATATTGTATTTTCCTGTTTTCAGCTATCAATTGAAGCCTTTCATTTTTTTTATAGATACTTTCTCAAAAATATTCTAATCCTTCAACATTTGCATGAAGGCAATTAATCATCATCACCAAAAAAATTGAAAATTTTGTTTAGATTTCCACATTGTGAAGGATAGTCAAGGATTTTTTCAGGAGCAGGTTAGAAAACAATTTCATCAAATAGCCACCAAAAAAGTAAAATCCTCATGTCATGTTAATTTACCTAACTATGTATGCAAAAAAAAAAAAAAAAAAAAAAAAAAAAAATGAAATATTCCACATCCAGTTAGACCCCTTTAATGAATTATTAAAAAATGTGACAAAACATCCTGTGTAAAACAATAAAGCGAGGACACTGACGTGGGTGTTCTTCCTCTTCACAAACATCCTGTGACGCATGTTTTGTCTACGAACCGACATATGCAGGTTTGGAGACATTATCAAATGCTGGTATATAATAGGTAGATAGACATATATTACTAGCATATACATACAGCTAATTATTGAGTGATGGTATTAATAATATGGAGAGAGAGGACATTGAGAGAGAGAGAGAGAGAGAAAGAAGAGAGAAGAGAGAAGAGAGAGAGAGAGAGAGAAGAAAAGGAGAGACAGACAGAAAGAGAAAGGGAGAGAGAAAGAAGAAGAAGAGAGAGAGGGAGATAGAATAAGAAAGGAGGAACAGAGAAGGGGGAAAGGAACAGGTAAGGAGAGAGAGAGAGAGAGAGAGAGAGAGAGAGAGGAGATTGACACCATGCATCAAGTTCTATTCAAAATTCCGCTGATGCTGATATTATAATTATTTGTGGTGCAATAAATGCTGCTCATGAAGCTTTTACAGACAGCAATCATTCTCATCAATAATTCCTTTCTTTATGAAAAGGCAAAATATACAAATTTCCTGTATAACACAAATATTGATGAAATATATGCAAATTTAATAAATTCATAACACAGTAAAACTCAGTGCGAGTCAGTGCGAGCGCACCAATCAATGTTAATGATTATCATAAAGATCAATACAGCAGCATGCATATTGTGACCAAATGCATGTTTTCTTGCATGATCATGCCTGATCGATACGTGCCTAAACGTGGGAGGATGCCGTGATTAGTATGGTGTAGAGTGGAATAAAAAATCCTATCTAAAACACCTAATTGACACTAGCTACAGGCAAGCCTGAGGCACTCTCCAATGGCTGCCATTCCCATATTCAACAGTCAACAGGTTATGAAAACATTTCTTCGATACTTAAGGTCAGCTTATTTGATCGAAACAACAGTTTGTTTTACACTACACTTCACTGCTATCAATTTCCAATACTGTGACCTTCTTAAAATAGCCCAAATTACATCCTCTGCTTGCACATGAACTATATACTTCAGTATCGGAAATTAATAACCATATCCGTCTCGATTCTTTTTTGACCCACAGTTGTATTACAAGTGTCTCCTAAAGGTTTCAGTGGCACTGTTTGTTCAATTTCTTTCCAAGACAAACACTTATCAAGCTTTCCAAGCAACCACAAACAAAGTTCAGTTAAGCCAAAGTGGTTACATTTAGAATATGTCTTATAAGTATTTTGTTCAAGCCAAAGAATCCTAATAATAAAAAACAAAGTATTTGTGGCTACAGTGGCATATTTTTGTTTATTTTTGTTTGTGTAAAAAGGTAATGTTTTCATCAGAGTACTAGTAATCATATTTTAGTAAAAATCATCAAATACTTGTTAAAGAAAGAAAAAAAAAGAACCAACAAACAAAAACGGAAAATGTTCTTCTGACAATGCAAATTATCTCATTAACCCCAATTAGCCACATTTGACATTTGACAAAAGGTTATATTCAAGTATAAGTTAATAATCTCAATTGTAGCATAGGGAGAGAAAAAAGAATAATGTAACTAGTTTACAGAAGTCTTTAAACCAACTCATCTATTAAAATCTTCATCTATTGCCATAGTATACCTTTCAAACTCTAAATGCTCAAGGAAAAGCAAATCCATAACTGAAGACTCTGGCAGGCTATTATGACAGAAGTTCCAGCTTCTAAACTGTCTCTAAAAATATGTCCAGAAATATTTGTACAGGAACAATTTCCAGGATCCTTAAAGCCCATGCAAACACTTCTGGAAAACCCTGCAGGTGGCAGGTCTAAAAAAGACACCGTCTACGTCAAATATCTACACAATATAAACATCAATCTTTAATATTTTATGTAATCAGCTGATGGGCGCGTGCTAATGAAATGAAAAGCCCGTGACTGGGGTTCTCACATTCTTGCTGTATAATAATAGAACATAGTTTGGTTGAGTATTAGATTATCAGCCACACATTTAAATACCAGCAGAATTTCTTCAAACTGTTATGTTTTGTCAGATGATGTTCTTACTGCAAAGTTAAAATATACATTTAAAAAAAAATCTCTTATTTTATAATTATTATTATAATTTTTTTTTTTTTTTTTTTTTTGAAAATTTACCTCACTACCCAATCTTTTCTCTTATCTGCAGATGCATGCTGGTAATTAAAAATTGTTTCTTTTTTTTTTTTTTTGGGGGGGGGGGGGCTCAAGTTTCATCAATTAATATTTTGAATTAAGACAGAGATTGAAAAAATTATAGATGTCTTTTTTGGCTCAAGTTGTATGCAAAATAAATGATATTAACAATTATTTGTGGAAACATGTTCATTACACTGGTTTCCTTTCACCCCATTTTTAGAGCAGCTCATAGGTGTATACATCATAATATTCTCAATGGTTTTGAATACGGTAAAAAGCTTTTAGAGATAAAGGGAAAACTGCTGAAATTTCCAGGAAAATTATTTTATCTTTATATTTTTCCTACACATAAAGAAAACATATACCATAAGGCCAATTTTCATCTTAGTTCTAATGGGAATGCCTAAGGGGTATACATTATCCCACTCAATGTATTATTCTTCCACAATATGACACCACCATCTTTAAGTGATCTTAGATTAAGGCATCCTAATCTGATCTTAGATTAGGGTATACTTCTTTGTAAAAATATTATCAATTTATAGTTTTAACTCTGAACTATTAATTATTTTATCAAGAAAGTATAATTAGAGAAAAGGGTTGTACTTTTGCCAGTGATAGTGGATGGTTCGTACCTTCAAGTCTAATACTGACTTCAAGGAAAAATATTGAAATTTTCTGAATCCATCAAATTATTACTTGGTGTTCTAAGCCTGAATGCTCATCCTGTGCTTTGAAGCTCTTTATTAGTGATACAGAACCCAGAGGTATATATCAGCCTACCCAATTAGGGACCTCACAGAGAGTTAAAAGATGAATGAAGCTAATCATGTAAAACATACTGTAACATTAAGTACATATTTGGAATCTAAATGTTTGCCAAATGAAATATAATATACCACCTGATGCTGGTCTGAAGGCTCTAAAATTAGGTCCAGCTCCAAGTGAAAAATTTATCTCCATCCCAACATCTAATGGAGGCAAATAAGTAACTTTCAGAAGGTGCCCATGCAAGAGTAAGGTGGTTTAACATTCTGGGATTTTTAAGCTAAATCTACTTTTCCTTAATAAAAAAAATCCTCTTACTCAAGAATTATTCTACAATCCATCCCTGAACTAGGATTTGAGCTTTTATACGATTTCTTATTAAATAATTTACAGAACTTTCCAAGTCCCTAGCTGAATATTTGGACCTTCCTTGGAAAAAAGTTGCTTTGCATGATATCTTTTATTTCATTTTTTTTCCTTTTTTTTTTTTTTTTTTTTTGTTTTCTGGATGTAAAAAATATCTGTCAAGAATTTGATAAAATAATAACCTATGATCTTAATACCCAAAACTGAGTGAATGAATTCTGAATAGCTCATCATGCCTAATTTTCCCCTCATTTTTACTTGACATAAGCCATTAACTTGACAAATCTTCACTTTGACACAAAAAATATCTAGTACTTTAAGCCTCTATCATAATGGAGTCATTCACAGCTGTCTATATTATTATGGCTGACATTACCTAATCCAAGTTCATGGCAACATATAAACAACCACCACCCTTGATGACTTCGTTGTTGTCACAGCTGCTTTGCGCCCACGCTACTGTTATTACTGTATAAAAGCCATTAGTTAGTCAGTTCACCTCGTATGATGTCTAACAGACAATTTCACAATGGCTCTTTTACCTGAAACTTTGAGACCAAAATTTTGGTGTACTTAGTTTAAAGATGATAAAGTTTATAGAAGTCCACTTAAATTAAGGCAATTTAGCCTATTTTGGATTAAACTTTTGGTCACTAAAGCTTAACTCAAGTTAAAGATAAATTTATAGTGGTCTGTTTAAATAAAGTAATTTAAAAGCATTGGTTTGAATTGGGCAAATTAAAAAAATGCTTTGCACTATATCTTTCATTTTTTTCCTGTTTGCTGGCCATAGACTTAGAGACTGAAATTATTATAGCAGTTCATTTTTATTGGACTAATATATGTGTGTTGATTACTCGACCTTTTCAATGGGCAAAAATCATTAAAGGGATAATAACTCTTCGTATGAGATCTATATTTCACAATAAAAACATTGTGAATAACTCATAGAAATATAATATATTCTGTTTTACCACAAAAACAGCAGTTATAGCTTTTATTCTGATATTTGAACTTGTCTTTAGACCACGTGACCTCCATTGATGTCTATACTCTGTTAAAATCTCTTAAGAGATTTTAACAAAAAACCAAACTTTTTAGAAAAAAACCAGGGACTAACTTTGAATGTAAAAATGGATTCATTAACCATTGGTAAGTATGGGAAAATTGTTGTTTACTCCAGGAAAATTCATTTTTTGGCCGAAACGAAGAGTTATTATTGCTTTAAACTTGCAGATAGTATTACATAATTTTATAACCAAAATAAAAAAAAATTCTGTTGTGGTGCTTTGACTGCATAGAATAGAACTAAAGAAAAGCCTGTAAAATCCAACTTTTTAAGTTGCAAATAAATACATATTATTATTAAATACATATTATTATTTTTTATTATTATTATTATTATTATTAACTTTGTTGCTGTCACTCAATAGGAATATTCTAATTTTGAGAAGTTGTGACAAAAAGAAAAAAAAACAGAATCTGTAAAATTCACAATTTTCCCCACTGAAAAGATCAAAGAGTGTTTTAAATTTTTGACTAGTATTTTAGACTATTTTGATGGAAATTAAGTGGTAGAATATAGGAATATAATTATGTCCAGACATTTTGGGAGCTGAAGTTTTTTGACAAACAGGCTCCAAGTGCTTAAAGAGCATAGCATCATTATCTGATGCTACCTGTTGCTTTGTACTTAATTGCACCTATATTTTGAAATAAATTTTGTCACTTCTGCCAAACATACAATACTTTAACCAATCACATGTACCACAAACACAGCAAACACAATCGCATTAATATAATCTCAACTGACACAACTTATACTTCCACACATATGTACCACAATCGCAACTTTATCATACCTCACACAACCACCCCTTACATTATCATACCAAACACAACCACACCTTAAATTATCATACCTTACACAAAAAAAAACCCTATATTATCGCACCTAACACAACCATACCTTAAATAATCACAATCTAACATTATAACTTATTTCATCTAACCTTACTCGATCATATCCTTTAATTTCAACCAACACAATCACATTTAACTTACCTACTCCCTTCTCACTGATGCTCTCGCTCTCCAAGTCTTGATCATCACAGCTGGTATATTCCGGTGTGGAGCGAATCTCATCGTCAGAACTACTGAACGAAGGCTGCTGAACAGGCTGCTTTGATTTCCCTTTTTTATGTTTATGTGGTCTCGGCGGTGGTGGGCGCACACAGTCTGAGGGATCTGAACTCAGAGAATCGTTTCGTAACATAGTCTCCATTTTCCGCCTGTTATTTTTGGAATTTCTATTTGCTGCGGAGCTAGGATCTAAGTGAGTTTGCGACATGCGACGGGAATCTCCTGATCTGGCATCTAAATCTGAGATTTCTTCCCGCCCACTTGCACCACCACGTCTGTCCCTCATGGAGTCCATTACTTCCTCTCTTGGTGATACAGGAGAAGTTCCCACCACCATGCGCTCGTGACGGGGCGATTGTGGTGGCTTGGCAGTTATGTGAACATCAGGCTGCAAAGGTTGCTGAGCTGTTCGAGCTAATTCCCGCTCGCGCTCACTCCCCAAAGGCTTCTGCATTTGATCGCCAGGCATTCCACGTTCTCGCACACTTCGTGATGAGTGATCTGATCTGCGACTCGTAGAAGAGTCTTGTCGTATGAGTTGCTCGTGATCGTGAGGTTCATGTATTTCTCTGTGCCTGTCCATGGTTCCGTCTCTACGGCGATCTTCTCCCATGTCCCTTTTTCTGTCCATAGCTATAGTCTCACGGCCGCCATCTTGGTAGTCTCTCATGTCTTTAGTGCCATCTGGTGGATGGACCACACCTTCTCTCCTGCAGGAAAAAATATGAATTATTAGTAAATTATAATATCATATATTACAAATTATAATTTTGAATTACTGAAAATGTCCAAAAACAAATAAATTCATATCCTCTTGGTTGCTATTTCAATAGTCACTCATATCTTTCATGTCATCTGATATTAAAGACAAAAACACCCACACACCCGCCTAGCTTCCAACTCATTAGTCATCTCAAACATGAAACTTTCACCTAGAAAAGGTTGTGCTGTCTGTTTAACCCCAGGAAAACAGAGGTTTATCATGTCAATAAGGTTGAAGATAAAGAATCTATGCATGTTTTCCAAATAGCAGAAAAAATTGTTTTGCAATCAGCATGAATAGTAGATATAAACAAACATCTACATGTTTCAATATGCCCCCTCACTATGAAACAGATCTGATGACAAACATCAACCCCTATCGCTTAGATACTTTCAAACTTTTTAATCATCTACAAGCAGCCTACAGCACAAATAACAGTGTGAGGTCGGTAATATGCTTGCCCCTATCCAGAGTCTAGTTTCAGGATAAAATCAATTTGTTGTGAATGACTTGTTTTTGTGAGTTTTTGTATTATTATCAATTATTTATTTCAAAATCTTTCTGACATTAAAAGGGCCTATTCCAGCAAAGAATATGCATTTTCTTACAGTGAATGAGAGGAAAAATAAAATACATGATGCTTCAGAATTTTTTTCACAATATTAATAATACTTATAAATTATATAACTAAGAAAATGATTTTTCAAAATCATACAAACTAGAAGGTTTAAGTAATACAAGGAAATAGGTGAAGATAAAAACAGATTAAAATATAAGTGGCTTAAATGTATCAAGAAAAATTCCATTTCCTTTAATTACCTATGACAAGGAGGTTATGTTTTCACCCCTGTTTGTCTGTTTGTTTGTCATCAACATAACTCAAATAGTTATCGACCGATTTCGATGAAATTTTCAGGGACTTTTAGAAGTGGGCAAAGGAAGAGATGATTAGTTTTTGGTGGTGATCTGGATCAATAAACAATCAATAATCAGTAATAATCAAAAATGGCTGCCTTGGCAGAGGTCTGCACTCTCAGAGTGCTTATCTAGTTACCGTATGTTATAAAGGCTGCAACAACAAGTGCGCTAAAAGGGGCGGAATTAAAGTTTGAATGGAAAACGATATGAAATTTGTTTACAATTTGGGCTTGCAGAGAAAAAGTATTTTAAAATTCTTACCGATGCCTCTTCTGCACCATTTCTTTATCTGCATAGCGATCAGGAGGAGACTCGCGTCGCCTATCACCATGAAAATGATCTGCATTCAGATCACGCTGCTGTTGCTGCTGCTGTTGCATATGGGCCTCTCTCATTTCCTGTTCACGAACTCTCGCTGGAGAAGGAGATCGACGGCGCAATTCTTGATCACTAGGAGGAATCACATCTCGCGGGGATAGCTCCCCTCTTCGACCACGTGGCGACCGAGACCGTCCCGGTGGGGGGAGATCTTTTTGGCGTGGGTCTCCGTCAGGATGCATGCGCCCCCTATCCATCCTGGGGTCTTGGTCAGGTCTGAGGTGGGAATCATGATCAGGTCGCATACGATCCAGCTCAGCTGGAGATGGCCGTCTTCCGTCTGAAGAACGCCTCTCAACAGAAGGGTCTCGTGACCTTGACCCTGGTGGATGCAGTGTGCCGTGTCCGTCATGCATTGGGTCCTGCCCGTTGGCTCCCCGCCGTCTGCCGTGTATATGCATGCCTTCAAGGTGCCTGTCGTCAGGTGGCAGGCTACGAGTACGGGCCTGATCAGGTGGCAGCTGCTCTAAAGGCCGCCCTCTGGCCCGCCCTCTCTCACTCATCCTATCGTCATGACCACCGGGTGACCTATCATAATGTCCTTGTTCTTTACCGCCATCTTGGATTTTTCCTACCTCTGACATTGAATACTGGCGTTTGAGTTCTCTACTACCACGGAGACTCCCAGATCTAGACATTTGCATTCTGGGATCATCTGGTCTACGAACAATGTTCTCCTTTTCAGATCCCTGTCCACTGCTATCTGACTGACCTTGACCCTGACCCCTAGGTCCTCCTGAGACTCGTGCTCTCCTGTCCGATGTAGGACTAATATCAGTCTTTGTGGAAGCCGTTTCGCTTCCTGAGCCGACCTCGATGTCCAGGGCCACTGGGCGTGCTTGACCGCCATGATACCACTGGCCTGTCTTGGCGAGTATTTCCTGCTTCTTTTTACACAGCTGGCACGCCCACACAACCTGAGGATGAGATGAAAAAGTTTCACATCAAATGGTCTCTTTAGACATTATTACTGGCATGGGGGACAAAAGTAGGCAGTTTCTAAACGTGTTAAATTTCCACATGCAAAAAGAATATCAAGGTAAAGCATGCTTTTATGTGAAAATAAATATGAACTCAAATGTATTATCACATATCAAGAAATCCAAATATCTGTGACATAATAATAATAATAATAATAATAATAATAATAATAATAATAAGAGTTTCAATGAACCAATATGAAAATGCATTATGCGATTCATTTGAGAGTCACTTTTTTAAGCAAAGGGGATTTTGGGACAATAAGCAATCTGCCCCCAAAAATATGAAGACAAAACCCTCCTGGCAAAGTTTATGAAACAGAGTGAGATAAATTTGAGAAGAAACCACTATAAATATTATCTTTAGGGACAGTTAAATTCTACATATTGTGGGCTCTGGCATGATATCAAAGGCCTTTTTTTTTTTTTTTTTTTTTTTTGTTTTGTTTTTTGTTTTGTTTTTTGTTTTTTTTTTTTTGACGAAAATTTATTTGAACACCTAGATAAAATTTTACCTACAGGGGACCTTTTCCTAGCAAAAAAAAAGGGGGGGGGGGCATTTCGAACTCCTAAAACCCCTCCTGGCTACAGGCCTGACAACTGTAAGTAGACTGAAGGAGTTCTAAACTTGTGAGCAATTACCATACCAGTAATTGTCTTGGCCTAAACATGGAAACAACTGCTAGTTACAGAACAGCCATTCTTTTCACATTCCCCAGATATATGTTCACATTATGTCTACCATGTTCTCTTGTAGCCTGTGAGAAAGCCATAAAACCTGCGCAATCATATTACCATTCACCATCTGTACAGACAGAGCCGCTGATAATGATATTTTGTGATTACGTATTTCCACTCGATACATAACGGGAGTAGCTATTGCATGCAATATGTCAACTCTATTGGGTTGGCCTTCATAATTCAGAACAGAGCCAAGCTGAGGAAGGCTGTCCTTTGCCGTGGTATATCTAGGGTGCGGCCAGTAGGGCGCTGTGCCCTGGTTGCCACCAAAAAGGGGGAGCCACTTGAAAGGAGGTGGTACTGAGAGTTTTTTCAGAACAATTTGTGTATCAATGAAAGAAAAAAGCTAGGTGCAATAGCATTTTCCACCTACTGACATAAGTTGTGAATTCAAAATAATGTAATTGGTCTATATTTTTGCACTAAATAGCTAGTCTGGGCAAATAGTAGAATATTTTTTCAAATTATCAGATGGATAGATGGGAGAGAGAGAGCGAGAGTGACCAAATAGTAGAATAATTTTACCAAATTATTAGATGGATAGAAAAGAGAAAGAGAGAGAGAGAGAGAATGACAATTTCACCTGGCTGACTACCCCTAATTCATGTGATCCATAGTACAACAATAGCAGCAAGGAATTCAGAGATCCATACCATGACGATATAACGATGACTGGGAATTACAAAGACACCTGCTGCAATACACGTATCAAATTGATTTTCCGCAGTCAGGGTGGAAACATTTAGAAAAGAGTCCCCAGGGGTGGAAAGAAGAGAATTATACAAGTTTGATGAAGATATCGAGGTACATTGTAGATCATCTTGGGTAGTTGCCAGGGTTGCATATAATTAAGGCCTTTTCACAAACAACAGTTGGTGGTCTTCTGTACTGCTCTAGTTTGAGAGATTGATTACGTAAGAGAGTCACCTAATCGCACTTCGCATCAAAGCTACTGCCAGTAAAGTGGATTTTGATTGGTGCATTAGGGTTTGTGAAAGGGAGGAAAAAATGTATCAAAAACTTGATCAAAATTCATTTAAGGGGAGCACTTTGTGTGAAAAACAAGACCCTATGAACTTAAAGATAAAATAACACCAACAAAATATTCAATTTACATTTCCTCATTTTCTCAGAATTGAGTGAAGGATTTCAGGATGTTTTGATCAGAAAAAAAGATAGCATCCATTGGTTTCTTGTTTGTCTTTTGAGCAGACGTCAGATAATATACTTAAGAAGGATGAAAGATAATAAACCCATCCTCCTAGTTTAGGTCTTTTAATGTTAGCTTTATACTTCTCTATGTGGTGTGAGAAATCAGATCTCTCTCCTGACGCAACACAAAAGGGCAGAAAAATTAACCATAATTCATCTGATTACCTGAGAAAATCTTTTCATCTGAGAAAATTTCATAATCGAGAAAAATTACAAACCAAAAGTTGGATAACAAGTTATCAATAAGGCAAAACCACATGACAATTACATAAATAAATAAATAATTGGGCCCACATTTGGAGTGCAAAATACCTTGAGTTCTAGGTATAACTGGAAACTCTCTTAATTATCAGAGCATCTCCAACTCTAAAGTATCGTGTATTGCGACCAAGCTCAAGCGTCTCGAATCCATAACTCGTCCATACTTGACCCATATAATCTACTGTCGCTATTCACAATGTGTGATGTCTTCGAGTAACGGGGCCCTGGTGTTTCAAATAAACTGTGAAAACCAGAGTGTTTAAGCAGCAAGTTGATTTCCTGTAGGACTCATTCCCATTGAATCTATCAGTCTACTTAGAATGATCCAACTCCATGGGTGCTCTTGCTGAATGCAGTCTGATTAAGAGATTTACATGCCTCTTCTTGACACTGCATGGTGATTATACGAGTACATTGGAAAAGAGAGCAGTCGTGTCATTCAGTTAAGCTGATTTCACTTAGTGAGAGTCCCCGATCAGTCGGGTCTATAGGGTCTAGGAAAACCTGAGTCATGCTTATAATAAAGATGTATTATAATGCATACTTATGCCATGTGGGGGTAGGGGTGCACAAGATCAAAACTGTATTTCCTTCATTGTTTAATTTATAAAGGCAATTTGAAAAATAAAGCAGACAAAGTTTATTTCAGGTAAATTAATCATACAGAAGAGAAGGGGATATGGATAGATAAAAACTGTGTTGGTTTGGTCTTGCTCAATTGCCGATCTGATTCTCTGATTCTCAGATCTAGCTTTTTCATTTTCAAATCTCCACATCAGTAAGACGCTAACATCATATTCCATAAAAGAAGAAATATGGAAATTTGCCAATGAAGAAGCTGCCATTCAACTTCGGGTACTCAGAATTTGTGAATGAATCCATATATATATTTATATATTGCCTTTTATCAGCTGCACCGGTTTTCTCTCTCACTATAACAGATCAATGGAACTCACAGCCACTTCAATTAATACACATATATTCACAGAGCTCTCAATGGGACAACTTTCTATATTGATTTCATATTGACCTCCTCTCTCACCTTCATAGCTATCCATGCTGGGGGCTCCCTATGACCAGAAAAAGGGTCCAAATACTGTATAAGCAGCTCTTGGTATTGATTTAACATTGATCTAACCTTTCCTGTGTTATTTATCCACAACATGGGATCTAATTGATTGTTGACGTGGCCCCAGGCCTGTATACTTACTAGTATAAGCCTCCACTCCTATCTTTTAATGGTTATCCCCAACTATGGACAAATTTCATCAACATTAGCCTTAAAGCATATAAGAGGCAATCAAGCGTAGCGATATATGTCACTTTACCAAAATTTTGCCACATTTATTGAGCGTAACTGTGCCTAAATGTGAACTTTTCATTGACCGCGCTAAAAATATGTCCACTGCATTGAGTAAAAAAGCTGTGTACCTTTCAACTAGTGTAGGAAAACCATGGCCCATTCACCAAGATATACAGTGCCAAAAATGAGCCTTTCACTTAGTGTACCAAAATATGCCCCATTCACCAAGATACAGTGCCAAAAAGTGAGCCTTTCACTTAAAAGTGTACCAAAAATAAATATGCCCCATTCACTGAGTTATAGTGCCAAAAAGCGACCCTGAATTAACCAAACACATGTCTTTTTCAGATATAACTTTGCCTAAAAAGTGAGCCTTTCACTAGGTGTACCAAAAATATATGCCCCATACATTTACTATTTAGGTTTTGCACTGAAACTCATGATCCTTTCATACTGATATTAAACTAAAGTTATTAGTATGCGCATCTCTCATGTGGAGCCTATTGCGTCACTAGACGGTGATGTGGAATGAGATATCAAAGAGCAAGTGTGTCCCTTTCAATTTTAATTGAAGTACTATGTTGATCCCTTACACTGAAGTACCAAAAAAAGCCTTTTGCTAGATTCTTGTACCAAAAACATGTCCATTTCAATGGTTTATTGTACCAAGAATTATGTCCCTACCAAAAATAAACCATTGTAGAACTAAATTTTACATTAGTGCAACATTGTGATAATACAAGCGCATTCATATCATTTCCTTAAAATATATAACAAAGAATATCCCCATTAGGAAGCACATGACCTTATACAAATACATATATACCTTTCATAAGGCCCAGAAGACTACACCTGTGCCATTTGGGTGTATAATCAATACTTCACTGTTATTGATCAAGTGTTTCTCTCTAATATTGTAAAGATCCATGTACAGGTGCCCCTTTCAAGCCCCACAGGGGCTGGACTGTGGATTACGCATATCCAATGTTCCTAATGGATGATACATGTATTGGGGCTAGGGATGGGAAAATATTGAAGATGTTGCAGGCAAGAGGTGGCAGTGTATCAGTTCAATATCGCATGCACTAAGAGCATGGACGACATAGGGCAGGATTTAGCTTAAAGGTCAATGTCCTTCCCCGTCTTTTCAGCCAGTCTGGTTGATGTCAGCGCATATTGAGATTACGAGTACTTTAACTGTGCGCGGAATATAAATGTCATTCACAGACTGTAATGTAAGAAACACCTTCAACCGTTCATTGAAGATATGACCACAAGTGGGTAGGGAATACCCCTCCTTAATCACCAATTACGAAGATTAAAACAGCTCAATCACCAATCACCAAGATATATACAGGCCAATCACCAGTCACCAAGAATTCCTGAATCACGTTTCATGCAGAATATTGGGCTGAAATAACGCATCACGCTCGATAAATAAGGCCAATGAAACAGAACGCAATAGGTTTTCCCTACTCTTTTCACATGACTGACTCATCGATATATATCGCTTTCGATAAAACTGTCCACAGCCAAATGACTAATTTCATTTCATCTCATAGTGTTCATACAGAAAGTTTTTACTCTACCATCATAAAAAATATCCTTTTTTCCTGCCATAATACGTTGGAGTTCACTAAGCAAATGATGTCTTAAATGTGGGTCTCTGTTAGGACAAACCAATGACAACATGGCAGCCATCTTGATGACGGCAGTACTAGTACATGAAAATCAAGGTCGCTGATGACATTTCTGAGGGTAGCTTATAACCAGGCTCACATACTTTTATCTATTTATTCATAACAACCAGCATGTCATGTTTTCACCAGTGTTGGATGTGTATCTGTGAGTGGAAAGGATATTTTGTTGAAATATTCAGGACTGATACAGTTACATGTCTTGCTGAGGAGAGAAAATGGATTCAATTCCAACATATCCAGCTCCATTTGAACATTTTTTCTTTTAATAATTTTCCACTGCTTTTATTCTTGGTGGAGGTCTTCACTTTTGGAGTGCTCTCGAATATATTATTACTATAACTATTTTTTATTGTATGATGAAATAGGTTTTTCATTATTATTATTATTATAATTATCATTAACAGTAATATTATTATACATAATCAAATAAAATGGCCTTTTTCACATCACAAGGTACTATTTTCTGATTCACATCTTTCTAAATTGTCCGGTCCCAGCATGCAAGTGGGCTGGCCATATTAATTTAACCCCCAGCTCTCTTAGTCCGTTCTGAATGTCTCTCTCACGTGTAAAAGCCAGGCTAAAAATAGTGCCTAACTCTCAAAAAGGTGCAAAACCAAACAAGGCAGCAAAGCTGTCAAATGTACAGACAAAAACCAGAAAATAAAAACGCAGGAAATAGGATACTGTCAATTCTGATTAACTAATGTATTATGCTTACTGTAACTGCATAGCCAACATCAAATTCTTATTCTGCATAGCATTGGATTAGGATGAAAGTAAAATGTGTATCAAGCATTAGACTAAGTTCCCATACCTAGATCAATCTAACAGGATCAATCCAACTCCAAGGGGTTTCTCACTAAATTGCTTTCAGTTTGAGAGTCTTAGGATTCTGGCATGCCAGTTTCAGTAGGCGTGACAGACAACTAAGCCACTTACATTGATTGCAATTTTGCGAGAATTCCCATGGAGATAGATTGATCCACAGTTAGCGTGATAGGGTCTGGAAATAGTCCCTAAGGTGTCAGGCTGATAAGAGTTAAACTTTGGAAATGCCAGAATGAGGTACAGTGAAAATTACACACAAAAAAAAAATTGCTTTAACTCATTATATATATATATATATATATATATATATATATATATATATATATATATATATATATATATATATAATTTTTTTTTTTTTTTGGCTATATGTCAATCCTAAGAATCATTCTTGTAACTTAACAAAATACAGAAAATGTTACAAAGTAAGAGTACAGGGCTCCTGTCAGATGGGAGTGATAAGTCACAACTTGAAAATGGCAGTATAGCACTCTATAAACCTGCATTGCCTCCAAAACAGAAAACAATCACACTGGCTATCAAACACAAGCTGCGCATTTCTGTCTTATGAAACTTTTCACTAAGTTTCAGTATCGTACGGTAAGTAACATGGTTTTCCCTTAATCGCTATCCTGGCAGCAGTGTCCAAAATAGGTTTTTCTTCAACTTTCATGCAATAAAACATAATACTTAACAGCATAATGACCATCAAATTTTTTATAAAAAAATAAAAGTATCATGAATATTCAGAAAATGTGATTTGGGAAGGTCTTCAAGGCCATGGAAGTTCAGAGTCACACTTTCAAAATGCCAAAATGTAAACAAGAGATAACTGTACTGAAATGATTTTCTTTCCATTTTCAACACCTTTTTTAAAACAAAATGATCAATAAACTGTCATTTTTAAATGTTCAACTAGGAAAATTGTTGACATAGGAAAAATATCAATAGAACAATTTTCAATGTCCAATTTGCTCCATTTGCAGATGCTGAACATAGTGAATGATTAAATCTGACAAACTGCAATGATGAGTTCCTTTCCATTTATGATACTTTATTACACAATGCACAATATTATAACAGGTTTACCGTCATTTTTATATAATCAACAAACAATATTGTTAAGAAGCAGAAAATGTCAAAACAACACTTTTACATATCTTATTAGTTCCATAATGAGACTGTTAACATGCCTAAGAATTAAATCTGAAGAAATAACAATTATATACAAAAATACAGAAAATGCTCAGCACTTCTGGTGGATGGGAGTATAAAATCACATCTTGAAGATGCTAGTGTTTGAAAAATAATTTTAAAAAAATTTTAAATAAAATGTAAAAAATTCCAATAAAGCTGCTATTCAAACTTTTAATCTAGCTATATTAACTTGACATTAATAACCCCACCAAGTTTGAGAAAAATAAAGCACTGTTATGCATCTATAGCATGTTGGCATAACACATTCTTTTTGTTGTAAATTATTTGCAATGTTAAACACCATTTATCTGCACAATTATCACCAAATCCTAATTTTGTGACACAGTTAAGAGAGCTAAACCTATGGGACTTTACAGGGAAATCTCAAGGAGTGTTTTATGTAATCTCATTTAATGGCCAATTGAAAATTAATGAGTAGGCAAGTGACTTTATAGACCTTAATTTAATTAGTGATCACCCAAGGGACAATTTTAAAGACTGCTATCCATACAGTACCGTCATATAGCACAAAGGTGTTGCATACATGCTGAAAAAAGTGAAAAAACAGCATTACTTCCCTAAAAATGACCCGATCATGCCGATTTTCAAACTTGACCTGCGTATTATGAATATTCATTAGTTCTGCAAGTTTCAAACCAAAAGGTAAAATGGTTTTCCACTTATCATGTTATCAGTGTTGCATATATGCTGAAAAAAGTGAAAAACAGCATAACTTCCCTAAAAATGACCCAATCATACTGATTTTCAAACTTGACCTGCGTATTATGAATATTCATCAGTTCTGTAAGTTTGAAACCAAAAGGTAAAATGGTTTTCCACTTATCGTGTTATCGGTGCTGCATATATGCTGAAAAAAGTGAAAAAACAGCATAACTACCCTAAAAATGACCCGATCATGCTGATTTTTGAACTTGACCTGCGTAATATGAATATTCATTAGTTCTGCAAGTTTCAAGCCAAAAGGTAAAATGATTTTTCACTTATCATGTTATCAGTGTTGCATATATGGTGAAAAAAGTGAAAAACAGCATAACTTCCCTAAAAATGACCCGATCATGCTGATTTTCGAACTTGACCTGCGTATTATAAATATTCATCAGTTTTGTAAGTTTCAAGGGAAAAGGTAAAATGGTTTTCCACTTATCGTGTTATCGGTGCTGCATATATGCTGAAACAAGACAGCACTGTTCTGCAATGGGTTTACTTCCATTTTTAAAACACTTTTTTAACATAAAACAAAATAAACAGTTTTCTACCATTTGTATATGATCAACTAAGAAAATTGATGAGATGGGAAAAATATCAATAGAACAGTGTTAAATGTCCAATTTCCTCCATTCTGAGATAATGAATATAGTAGATGACTGAATCTGACAAACTGCAATGATATTTGTTTATTTCCATTTTTGACACTTTATAACATAATACACAATAACAAGTTTACCATCATTTTTACATAATCAACTAACAATAGTATCAAGATGCAGGAAATGTCAAACAAACACTTTTACGTATCTTATTAGTTCAAAAATGAGACTGTTAACATGCCTAACAATTGAATCTGAGGAAATAAGAAAAAACAGCATAACTTCTGTAAGAATGGCCCGATTATGCTTATTTTGGAACTCAACCTGCGTTTTAGTTAGTTTGACTACTCCTGTGAGTATAATGACAATTGGCCTATCTGTTTTTCTTATATTGTGTTATTAGCATTGCATATATGTTGAAAGAAGTGAAAAAACAGCATAACTTCCCTAAAAATGGCCCGATCATGCTGATTTTCGAACTTTACCTGCGTATTATGAATATTCATCAGTTCTGTAAGTTTCAAGCCAAAAGGTAAAATGGTTTTCCATTTATGGTGTTATCGGTGCTGCATATATGCTGAAAAAAGAGAAAAAATAGCCTAACTTCCCTAAAAATGACCCAATCACGCTGATTTTCGAACTTGACCTGCGTATTATAAATATTCATCAGATCTGTAAGTTTCAAGCCAAAAAGTAAAATGGTTTTCCACTTATCGTGTTATCGGTGCTGTATATATGCTGAAAAAAGTGAAAAAACAGCATAAATTCCCTATAAGTGACCCGATCATGCTGATTTTCAAACTTGACCTGCGTATTATGAATATTCATCAGTTCTGTAAGTTTCAAGCCAAAAGGTAAAATGGTTTTCCATTTATCGTGTTATCGGTGCTGCATACATGCTGAAAAAAGTGAAATAAAGCATAAATTCCCTATAAGTGACCCGATCATGCTGATTTTCGAACTTGACCTGCGTATTATGAATATTCATCAGTTCTGTAAGTTTCAAGCCAAAAGGTAAAATGGTTTTCCACTTATCGTGTTATCGGTGCTGCATATATGCTGAAAAAAGTGAAAAAACAGCATAAATTCCCTATAAGTGACCCGATCATGCTGATTTTCGAACTTGACCTGCTTATTATGAATATTCATCAGTTTTGTAAGTTTCAAGCCAAAAGAAAAAACAGTTTTCCACTTATCGTGTTATCGGTAAAAGTGCACGGCGACGGCGACGACGGCGACGGCGACGGCGACGACAGACGCAGATGATGGCTATATGTACAGACACATCTGTGTCTGTACATAAAAAGGGTACTACAAGATGTGAAAAGGGATGAAATCTACATGTACCAACTCCAGTTTATTTGCGACTCTTACTAAAACTGCTACCTGACAGGTATGGCATGCATTAACAATACTGATTTTTTTTAGTTTTAGGCAAATAGGCAAAATCATACAGCAACAAATTTTCACCCCAAAACCACATCATTTTTTTCATTAGAATAGCACACAGAAAAAGCAGGGAGTAAGCCATTTTTACGTTTAATTGGAAAGTCATTTCAAACTTTTTACTTCAGAAGGATTCTTAAATCATGGCTAGAGTCTTAAAGCAACAGTTTCTCACCCATGTATTATTTGCCTGGATCGATACTTGTGGCAGGCATTTCCTACCTTCTTAAGGAGAAGATCAAGTGCAGTATATTCTCACCCATTTTATTTATCGGAACTGTCTATTACACATAAAAAGCAGGTAGAAAGCCACCAATATACATTACCACAGGACTTCTTGCCTTGTTCTGTTTAAGCTGCAGTTTACCACCGCAGCGAGCACACGAGCGAAGATTGCAGTAGTTGCACCGGTGTCCCAGGCCATCAGCGAATTTGGTCTTGTGGCAGATCTGGCAGACAGCACCCTGGTTCCCTCCGCCTCCGCTGTTATTTGCTGGCTGCTTGCTTAGCTCCTCGTTAAGTTTGACGACCGATTTTTGATAACTATCCAGGTCATCTTGGAGATTTCTAAAAATAAGATGATTGCTTGTAAGTTAAATTTGTCTTAATTAACATGCAACTATTTTCCTAATTATTTGTTTAATTTAGTTTTTTTTTTGGGGGGGGGGAAGAGGAAGGCTGTGAAGGCTCTGAAATTCAGGCTGACAGTGAGCAAGTACAGTAGAGGAAAGTTTTTGATAGTACTCTCACACTCAGGATGACAGAGGAGAGGCACTGTCAGTGCTGTGAAACTAAGGGTGATGGCCAGCAAATTGGGTAAAGGATCGCTGCTGCAGTCAGAAATGCAGGCTGATGAAAAGTGTTTCTGAATACAGGAATACTCTGAAACAGAGAGCAATTTTAATGAGCACTTGTTGACTTCACATTGCAGTGTTCCATGACAAAATGACATGACTGCCAGCCAAATGGTTCCACGAAACAATTTCCAAGAAACAATTCCAAGAAACAACAGGTAAGCATCAACAGTTCCAGGTACTCTGTTTCCTCAGATGAACACCTTTAAGGATCAGTAAACAAATGAACAAACATCTGCTCATAGTTCATAAGCTTAAACAACAGGTGCATGTATCAACAATTCCAGGTACTTGGTTTCCTCGGAAGCACCTTGTTAAGGTTCGGTTGACAAATACCAATTGTACCAAACATCTGTGCCTAAGTCATAATCTGAAACAATAGGAATCAGCATTTTCCAGGTACTCAGTTTTCTCAGATGAAACAGTTAAGGATCAGTTGACAAATACCTGTGCCTAGCTCATAATCTGAAACAACAGGAATCAACAATTCCAAGTACTCGATCATCACGGATGAACACAGTTAAGGATCAGTTGACAAATGACAGAACACCTGTTCCTAATTCATAAACTCATTACAAGTGATTATGAAGAGAGATTCTCTGAAGACTGGTCCTTGGAAATGAAATGAGCAAGTTGATGGCAATTTATCTAATGCACCATGTGTTGCACCCAAGTAAACACATTTTTCTTTCATGATGGCTATATGCCTCAAAGCAACTGGTTAAAAACAAGAATGAATAATACTAGTATATAAATAAATAAATAAATAAATAAATAAATAAATAAATAAATAAACTGCCTTGCTCATTTTTTTTTAAAGGAGAGCACATTAAACATAAAAACAAATCAAATCCATTATTTTCACTGACCATGGAAGTCTGATCCATATTGGTCATTATCTATGAACACAACTTTATGGCTGCATTCAGAACACCAGACTTACTCGTCTGTGGATCAAATATGGCAACCTACTTAAAAGCTTGCTGCCTAATCCCCTTATAGACTAAAAAATAGATTTGCATTCAAGTGGGTCGGCCATATTTGATTTGCATACTAGTAAGTCCATTGTAGTGAATTCAGCCTAATTAGTACATAGTTTTCCAATATTTTCTCTTTTGTGCACATGTCACAGTATTCTGGATAGCTGGGGTCCTTGGCTTAAAACAGGGACATGACCTGATGGCAGAATTTTTTGTAAACAAATGTGTGGGTTTTTTTGTTTTGTTTTGTTTATTATTATTTATTATTATTATTTTATTTATTTATTTATTTATTTATTTTTCTTTTTTTTTTTTTAGATTTGGCTCCTTTAGTTCCCTCCAAATGATTTAATTGGAACAAGAATTTATACTCAGGTACTGTCTTGGTCATCATTTGCCCCAAAGACAAGTTGCCTCTAGGACAGGATGGCAGAAAGACTTGGCACAACATTTCACCGTACTAACTTGAATCATCATGGTCCCAAAAGAAAAAATCTTGTGAAACAGATTTTTTTCTTAAGTATTGTCTGGAATTGATACATGAGCAATTCCTAACAGAAATATTCACAAAAATGAAACAAATCTGTGGAACAGAAAATAAAACTCTGATAAAATGAAATTCTGATCCCAATGTGTTAAAATTATATGGAGTCTACTGTAAATCATTATTCAGATGTCATGTTTAACAAAACAAAAAAAAAAGAGTCTATAGATAGTCTTAGATAAGCTGACTAAAAATCTTAGCCAACTAAGTCTGTTTCATGAAGGATGTTCAGTGCTGATTGCCTAACTCGTTTTTCCTTGAAACTAATATAAGAAGTTATATTTCTACACAACGAAAAATACTATGGCTGCTGTCTCAATATATCAGAATTATAACTTATTATGATAAGTATTTTAATTATTAAAATAATAAACCTAGTTTTATTCCTTTTTTCTTTTATTCATTCATTTCTATACATATCTATTTATTCTTTAATCTATCTGTCTACTCGCTCTTTCATTCATTTTTTCTTCTTCATTCATTATTTCATCAATACTTTCATTCCTATATTTATTCCTTCACATATATCCATTTATGTACCTAACTATATCCATTTGCCAAGCAAACTGAAATTGCCAGTACACCCCTCCTCCCCCCCCTCCTCCCCTCCCCCCCCCCCCCCCTCATCCACCCAATGCCATTCAAGGGCAGAAATATTGACCCAGCCCAGGCCAAACCCTGAGTACCAAAGATCACATGAGGCAACATACACCCTCTGACAACTAAGGAGAGTTTCTTAAATTCTATAGTGATCCCTGAAACACAGGGTGGAAGTCCCCAGAAGGCGACAAAAACTACTACATATAATATTTATATGAGTACGAAAGGTGGCCTGGGGGCAAAACATTTTGTGCAGCATGTCCATCTGACGTCAATTCATATTCCCCGAGCTATAGGTTCACACAGATTCCTAGAAATTAAACTCCCTAGGTTTATTTGGCTGCATGGAATGTTTTTTACCTGGAGGCTATGAGGAGTCAGGTTTATGTAAACAATTCTCAAGATAAAGGGGCTGTTCCACAATATCTCCATTGTGGTTCTATCTTTAATTCTCTTCCATAGTATTTTTCACTCATAGTTGTAATATTTTTTGTTTAACCTTATGCTATATTCCCCTTCCTAACTTTATTATTTCTCCATAGCGTTCCCCCTCCCTCATTAACATGGAACCTTCTACTTTCTCAAATCAGGCCCGTAGCCAGGGGGATTTGGGGGGTTCAGAAGAACCCCCCTTTTTGCTGGCAAAAGGTCCACTCTGAGTAAATTTGATCTCAGATTTCATGACAAAAGTACCACATTTTCAGAAAAAGAACCTCCCTTTTGCAATTGCTGGCTACGAGCCTGCAAATACTCTTGGATAGAGGCTATTCAACTGGATAGTCTCATTCCCTCAGGAAGATGTTCTAGATAGTCTATTATACTAGAGTAGACATTGAAATGTCAAAGGTTGGATACTCTAAGTAGACACTGCAATAAACAATCTTTTCAATATCTAACTGTTGATTAAAGAAAAACTGCTTTATTTTTTTACCCCTTCTATTTTTTACCAAATTAAATTAGAAGGATGTCAGATGTTAATATCTTGATAAAAATTATTACTATTATCATACAAGACCATGATACATTCTAGTAAGTATCAAGCCTGGATATATATTCACATTGCATATCTTTATTCCCACTTCCCACTTTTGGCAATCAACCAAGACTCTTTAAGAGTGGGAATAATTGTGTTTTCCAGATAAATAATAGATCACAAATCCAGATGACATGCTCCTTCCTGCAGCAGTAATTTGTTTGGCCAGGGCAGTTTCCGGGTGGAGATGGGGTGGAGGGGATTAAGACTGGTTACTCAATCTTCAAGGGGTTTCTCACTAAATTGCTTTTAGCTTAAGTGGCTTAGATGTCTAGAACACCTACTGAAGCTGCTAAACGATAATTATTTACCCCCTAGCAGCTTCAGTAGGTGTGACAGACATTTAAGCCATTTAAGTTGATTGCAATTTCGTGAGAATCCTCTCGTAGATAGATCAATCCACAGTTACTACAATAGGGTCTAGGAGTGGTCCCTAAGAGAGGCTGCAGCAGAAATGTCACACTGACATTTGAGTCTATTATCTCCTCGATATATATTTCTCCCGGCAGCAACCAGGGGCTGAGTCTGCTACAATTATGCCAGCAAAATGTTATTAGAGCAGTAGATTTTTCAAAAGGTTTGCATTTGGTTGTCCAACATGGCCAGTAGAGATTTTTTAACTTAAGGTTTTCATAATAACTTCAATGTTGATTTTTTTTCTAAAATGTAGTTGTTACAAGATGATTTTTTTAAATGTTTGACAAAATCAAGGTCTTGTTGTTATTTATATTAATTAATGCAATAAGGGAAAATATCTAGTCTTATTGAAATCATTATTTGGACCAGTGAATCCTGATTTTGACCAGTAGATTAAAGAAAACTGATGGTTCGCATGGCCAGAAAGCTGAAAATTTTATGGCCAGGGGTTTCCCCAGGATTTGGGGTACAGGAAGTCCAAAATGTGAATCTGTATTTTGGTCATCGATCTACAGGGAGTCCAACCCAAGCAAGCCTAACCAACCGTCATTTCCCAAAAATTGTGTAAGCCATCTAGCCCGTCTTTGGAAATATAAGCAGTCTTTTGAGGAATGTGTCAGTCCAAATGATGGCTGGATGGCTTGATCTCTGGGGAAAGCTTCATTTATGGTGCAGACTGGGAGCCTGTTTCACTAGATAACTCTAGTCCAAAAAGTTGGTCTAATCATTTGGAATGAAAATTTTGGTTTATTCAGCTTTAGATGAAACCATGATTAATTCCACAGAAGTCATCTCAAATAAAATATTGGTCTCAGTAATACGAACTATCTTTTCTGTTATAAGACAGCAAAATATTTCATTTGATTGAATTTTATTTACCTAAGGTAAACATAGACTATAATTTTATTTTAAAGATAAATCAGACTTATTTTTTTGTGTTTTAATTTTTTATGATTTTTATTAATTATTATTATTTTTTTATTTATTTATTTATTTTTTTTTGAAACATTCCCTTTTGTCACTGTGACATTTCAGCTGTTGGTACATGCATCCTTTTCTCGGTATCAATTTCTCTTAGACAACAATGTCTCCTAACATGCAGACAAGTTTCATAAATAAACAGACACAAAGGGTGAGTCAGACTATGCTGCAATATGTCATCAGACATGACAGAATTTTTTTCGAATTTGTAACTTAGGAAGAAATTAATATCTACAATATTTTTATTAAATAAATAAATAAATAAATCTTGTTATATAGTTTTTTCACAAATGCGGTGTTTATTAACCTTAAGCTCTTATTGATCCAATAAAGAAATATCCTGCAAAAAAAAATGCAATTTTAGTGCTTGCCATAGGCGCAATTTTCTGAAGTTACATCACTGACTAGGGCTGCTGCCTGTTAAATAATGAAAATGAAGAATACAAAAAGCCAGTGCTTGCCACAGGGGATGTTTTCGGAGGTTATGCCTCTGAATGAAAAAAGAAAAATAAAAAGCAAAAAAAATTTTGAAAAATAAATAAATAAATAAATGACAATAATAAGAAAGAAAGAAAAAATTTAAAAAATCCACAGCCAATGAACCAAAGTACATGCTCCCTGCATTGACGGAACCACAAATAGTCTCCAAACAACTATGCCCAGACTAATTGAACTCCATCTCCACGCTGGCGACTTCTCCAGCCAGAATAAGAAAGTTTTATAGATTTTCTCCATAAATAATTCAATTACAGCAGCATCTCGTGTCCACCACCTTGGGTCCTGGACAAACACTGACCACTGACCACCAGATGTCCAGTTGTTAATTATAGCTTTCGTTAACACCAGAAAGAGAAAAAATCATTGAGGTGACTTTCCACACCGAATATATAAAAAGGCCAATAACTGAACAAATTTACAAAATTTACAAATTCACAAAATGGCATTTGGTATGGGGTAAACAACAACAGTGGCGGTGGGGGGGGGGGGGGGGGGGGGGGGGGGGGTGAAGTACCCGTCCTTTGGTCACAAAGTTCTTAAAATCAATATTTGATATAGGTTCTATGGCATTTTAATGGGTCACTTAAGGGTGTGTGTGGAATGGAGAGCCCCCCCCCCCCCCCTTGTTTTTGAAATTGCTGGCTACAGATGATACCTTTATAATGGTTCTGGATACATGATGGATATCAAAATCTGTGGTGCTGGCATTTTTCTGTGGTGTGGCCAAAACATATTTTTTATCAATACCTCAAGAAGGCTGAGGCACAGAAGAATTTGACAACTTTTATGTACCAGAATCAACATCATAAAATTTTTTGCATGATGATTGCAAAATTTTAGAGAATCATGATCGGTGATGGCTGAGTTATCAAAAACTTAAGTAACCACCTGTTTTTACCAAAAGGTGACAAGGTGTATATAATATTTGGGTTTTCTCAGCTCTTTATCCAAAGAAACAAAGTTGGAGCTAAGGATCAGACTTGACTGAGATCTGCCTACATTTTTCTTTTAATCCATGAACACTTATTGTAGGACCAAATATTAAACTGGCTACAGAGTCCGAACACTATCTTTGATCCAATAAACTTGAATTAATCTTGAAATTCTATGATTCTGCAGAAAAAAGTCTATGTCTGACAAACCCAACACAAAACATATAACACACACAAAAGTTAAAAGTATTTTTAGATGATTAAATAACAAGAAAGTATGTATCGCTGACTGTACAAAAACCATTTGTTCCCCAGTGGTCACTGCAAGCAGATGCCCAGCCAATCCAACTGACTAATGGTCAATTACTGGTCAGTAAGATCCTTGGACAGATCAAGACAATGTCCCTGGAGACAAGTTTTTCAGACCAAAATTTGATTAAAACTTTTAAATGGCAATATGTCAGAGGGTATTCACAACAGTTTGTCCTTGGATCTACTGATCTGTGGATCAAATATGGCAGACCCCACATGAAAGCACAGCCACCTTATCTGCTGATCATGGTCACCCCACTGCCACACGTGCCACACATGTCATTAAACGAATTAAATCCCAACTCTGAGGTTTAATTGCAAGACCCCTGCAGCAACTTGAAGAGGTGTGTCAGAGATTTAAGCTAATTACAATGATTGCACTTTGGGAGAATCTCCAAAAGAGTTACAGCAATCCAGCCAGTACGAATGGTTTATCTGAATGCTCCCTTTGTCTTGTAAACATAATTCATCCTTTCCTGAGATGGAATAACCAATCTATTAGCATTTTCTCTTTTTTGTTGGGTACACAATGATTCCAGTAAACTTAAATGGCTGTTTGTCTACTTGACTTCACTCAAGGTTGCGAGAACAGTACATGCCTGGAAAATGTGGTTCAAAGCAATAAAGATCATCATTTATTATTCAAATGTCAGCTAAGCGGGAGAGATAGATCAAGTATAACAATGTAACGGTACCAACAAGGTTGAGAATTATGCGATTCCCAGTCACATTTCCAAGAAAACTACATTCAGATAAACACTCGAGACAATGGAAGCACTCCAGCATTTTCTTTTTTTTTTACCAAAAAAAAAAAAAAAATGTTTCCATGCAATCAATAAAAATGAGCCAAGTTAATCAAATGTTTCTCTCTTTATTTTACCAAGAGAAAATTATGTTCAGCATCAGGGAATATTTGCTCTTGTCTTTTTCTTTTCAAGGAGTCTTTTTTCTAACATTATAAATGACCTAGTCATCAGTTTAGCTGTACTATAGCCAATACCTTTTTCGTGTGGAAACACAGATGTGTCTGTACATAAAACTGTCACCTGCGTCTGTCATCAACCTCACCATGCACTTTCTGTGATACACAAATAAAAAAACTTATTTGTTTTGTCTTTTAACCTATTTTTCTTTTTTTTTTCAAAATCAATGAAAGTGCGCAAAAGCGATTGGCTGTATTTAAGATTATGAGTTGTATACAAATGCAAATAATTTTAGTTTTTCTTGTCATTTTCTTTTCAAGCCAGTCTTCTCCTAATAATCACAATGATCTTTTGGTCAAGGCATACTGAGTTCTGAAGAATGAAAGTAAGAACAAACAAAAGAAAAATAGAGAAAGGAAAAATACCTAAGGGTTATTACATTTTACCTTCTTTATATGTAATGCTTTTGGATATACCTGGGCAAAATCTTATCAAAAAATCTAATTCCAGCCATAAATACAGACATAAAAATAATAATGCACAATGTGTTACTTAAAGTTCATCTGTACTTCAAGCATTCCAGTGAAATGTTGGGGGAGGAGGCGAGTTCACGGTGCTGACACCTCGCCAATGTTATCGAGAATAATTCCAACATTCCAGGGAACAGTTCTAGAAACCCATTATACAGATCAATGCTTATGAAGTTACTTACAAGCATGTGTTGTGCCATCATATCTGGGGTATGGGGTCTGGTTTCTAAATACTGAGGCTCACTTTGGGGGTCTCATCAAAGCTAATTGTGTGATGAAGGGGTATGGTTTCAAAATACTGAGGCTTACTGTTGAGGGGTCTCGTCAAAGCTAATTGTGTGAATTTCAGTAAAGGGACCACTAAAGGGGTCTGGTTTCTAAATACTGAGGCTCACTTTGGGGGTCTCGTCAAAGCTAATTGTGAGAAATTCATTCCTGGGATTACTAAAAGGGTCTGATTTCAAATTACCGAGGCTCACTCTGGGAGTCTCAGCTAAGCTATAATTGTGTGAATTTCAGTCTTGGGCTCCTGAAGGGGTCTGGTTTCAAAATACTGAGGCTCACTTTGGGGGTCTCATCTCCTAGTAAGCTATAATTGTGTGAATTTTGGTCTTGGGACCACTGACAGGGTCTGGTTTCAAAATACTGAGGCTCACTTTGGGGGTCTTGTCAAAGCTAATTGTATGAATTTCAGTCTTGGGACCACTGACGGGGTCTGGTTTCAAAATACTGAGTAGTCATAAGGCTAACTTTGAAGATCTTGTCTAAGCTAATTGTGTTAATTTTAGTCTAGGGATCACTAAAGGGGTCTTGTTAAAAAAAAAAAAACTAAGGGTCACTTTGGGGTCTCATCTTTAAATTAGCCGAGTTTCAGTCTTGGGATCACTGAAGGGATCTGGTTTCAAAACACTGAGGCTGACTTTAGGAGTCTTGTCTTTGACGGTTAACTGAATTTCAGTCTGGAGATCACTAAAGGAATCTAGAGAATATTTGGGGGTTAAATCAGAAGCAAAAACAATTTCGAAAGGGAGAGGGTTACTATGGGAGGTTGCTTCAAAGGCAACCAATTTACTGACTGGGGTTCACCAAACTGAATTTTGGCCTGGGGACAATCTAAGCCAATTAAGATTCAGTATGAAATATGATTTTAAAATTTAATATTATAGAGAATGCATAAAGGTAAAACAAGAGGATGTGTAGTGGGAGTTGGGGGGGGGGGGGGGGAGAGATGGAGGTGGGATGTTATCTATGCCCTTTCTATAGGTATAAAATGTAAACATAGCAAACTTTTGTTGATAATTCTTGCTAAAATCAACATACTGAGCTTTACATGTACAATAAACATGCCCCCACAATAAAAAATTTTCTTGTGTAAAATTAGAATATGTCTAGCATTTGAGTATGATTTACTATGTATAAGTACGAGTGAAACAAGCAAAGGGATCTTCTGTTATTTGAATTTTTTTTCAATTTTCAACAGTTTATTTCATCCCCCCCCCCCCCCCCCCCCCCCCATTTAATGTGTTGAAAGCACACAATTTTAGGTCTATTTCCTGTCTAACTTGGTCCTGATGTAAACACATCTATCACGCATTACGCGATCCGGTAATTGTCTGGTGACTTCAATCAGTCCATTTTCTCCCTAAATCATTCTTGATACGAACATATTACTTCACATTAACCAGAAAATGCAATTACTCCACAAGAATGACTATATTTCCAAGGTATTCAAAACGGTATTAATTCCTCCATATTGAAAGCCTTGATTCCATCAGCCACCTGTTCCCTAGTACATTTATTACCTGTTCGGGGCAAGTGGGATTTCAATTCATCGCCATTTTTCACAGGGAATAAAAAAATCCTAATAATAGATCAGTTGCAGAGGATGGAACATTATTCTGTGTGGGCTGATCAATAAATGTAACATGCTACATAGGAAATGGGTTGATATTTTCTCCCTTTGAAGTGGGCATAGTCATATTTCATATTAAGGCATGGGGAATTGGAGTGGCCTCTTTCGAAAAAAAAAAAGGATCAAAAAAAAAGGGAAAAAGAAATGATAAAATACAGACATTTTAAAATTGTAAGAGGAGATCGAGTAATGCAAGTCACGCAGGATGATGCTGTTGCATTTGATTAGTCTGGATAAAAGTAGGCCATTTTTTCATATTTACAGAAGTGATCATCGCTATGTGTGAATAGTGGGAGGGGGTGAACACATGTTCATACGTATATTCACACATGTGTTAACCCCCTCTATGTATGTACCTGAGATAGAGAAATTAGTGTGTGTGTGTGTGTGTGTGTGTGTGTGTGTGTGCACGTGCACTCCTGTGTATATACCGATATATGTGTATTTGTGGATTTGAGAGAAGTATGTGTGTGTGTGCATGTGTGTGTATGTGCATGCGCTCTTGAGAAAGAGCCTCAGGAAGATGAAAGAGGGTTGGTGCACTGACGAAAGAAACAGAGCCTAAAGTGACATAAATCATGAAAAAAAATATTATAAAAGAAACCCTACATAAATAAATGTGCACAGAACATCACCAGACATTGAACCCTCTATCAAAAACGTGACATTTATCTTGACCTCTAAAACATGTCAATTGCTGTACTTCCACCCTCTAATTTATGAATGAGACCGCATTCTGTTCATGAATATTCATAATATAGTAAATATTTGACAGCTGGTAGCTAGAATAAATATGTGCTTTGTCACCACCAAAACAATGGCAGTCTACCTGTAAACTCACCTGTTTATACTCACCTGTCAGCGAGTATTAAATGTACACAGAAAAAATGACACATAGGATGTGCAATGGTGGTGTACCATGTTTGCTTCTACATTAGCACTGTGTTATATCAATGTTATTCTATGTGGAATGAGGGAATTTTACATCACTGCCATTTTGCCTGTTATCATAATTATTTTCCTAGCTACTCTAGATTCAGTTCCCGAGTTACCTGTAACCCCCCCCCCCCCCCCCCAAGTTAATTACGTATGCCTCCTACAGAAGCCTGCCTTTATTGTCAAATAAGGTGAGCATTCTTTACAAAAACAGAGGGAAATTGTGAGGTTCTATTTTTTGCCGCATAAATTCTAAATGTGCAAAATTCACGCCTGTCAAATTGAAAACACGGACCTCAAAAATATCTTTCCTTTGCGGAAGTCATGACATTTTCTCCGTTAATGCCACCTGTTATAAGATAAGAGCGATGCAGTGTCTGACCCTGACAGAAGGAAATATCAGGCCAGTTTCAACATTATGAAGCTTAAATGTTTAACACAATTTACCACATATATACGTGCAAACCTTCAGGAGATGAATCGCAGACAGAATTAAGACGCTTGCAGTTTATTTTCCCCTCCCTACTCCCCCAACACTCCCTGAAATCGACACGGGACTCCTTTACAACATGGCGGGCTGTTTCGGAAAAATCAACTGGGCGATTCATTACCTGATGAGCTCCTGTTCCTTCTCTTCTTCCTCTCTCTGTCGGTTGAGCACGGACTCAATAATCTGTCTCTCTTCTTCTGAGAGATGGCTGAGATCCGGCATAGGAGGGAGAGACGGTCGCCGACTCATTCTCTCGAGTCCTCTGTCTTTCTCGCTCTCTCTCTCTTTCCAAATGCCTATCTATCTATCCGTCTTGCCTACTTCGTAGGCCTATCGATTCCAGTCACAAATACAGGCCTCGCTCTCTCTCCAAACAAAATCGAAGTCCTCTTCAATATGGCCGAATTCCACCTGCTAATTTCATCTGCAGTTAGTCAACCCTGTCTACTCTATCCATGGCGAGGTAGCTGCCCGATTTTCTTGGTCAAAAACTCAGGAACGTCGGCCGGGAAAACGGTCCATTTCGCCGACCAGTTCTCACCCACCGTCGCAGCGATGATGGCTGGTTTCTGCACAAGTCGTGTCGTCATTCGATCGAAAATGTATGCAACTGGCTTTAAATAATTAATTGCCTTTTCTCCAATAGTATCAGCAGTTCCAGTGACGTACGAGAATGGCTGTCCAACTCATTTGGCGTGTATACATTGTGGTATCGATTTTTCTTCCTCGGTGCTGAATTATGTTTAATATTGAAGAATGCGAAGCTTGCGCAGCTGTTTGGATGCGAGTCACACCGCGGAAAATGTTGTCTCTAAAACGCAGTCAAAATGCGACACTTCTAATTTTTTGGCGTCTTCCTTCACTGTCGAATGCGTTGTCAGTCCATGAAATATTTCATCGTTACAACTTCCAGACATTTATAACGGCCGTCGTCCATCAAAAATTGATAGCGGTTATCAGAAAATTTCTCCCAGTAGCCACAACATCTAAAACCTATAAAGATAAGATTTTTTTTCAGGCAAACTCTGCGAACTTAGAAGTCCACGTTATGTTAGAGAAAAATAAATCACAAATTACCGAAAACGATACAATGTAAAAATAATTATCCCGTACACGAATCAGTAAATAAGAATATTTCTGCCCGTCGCACCTGTTTCAGGGCTAATAATATCAACTGTCACGTTGGTTCACTTAAAATAGTTCCCCGTTATCGGACTTATCTGTAATGGAAACGCTGGCGCGTGCGTTGCACAACGTATTAAACCTAACTTTAATCCTTTCTAACCCCATTCCTTAGTAACGTTTAGATCAGTCATTGATGATAAGATAAATCTTTTATGTGGCGACGGAGGTAACCAAAGCATCGACTTAATATGTGCTATTTCGCGAACGCTGGGAGAAAACGTTTTGTATGTAGTTTATCCAAATGTACCTAAATCTTTTGTTCTAATGAGGACAGATAAGTAGCGTTGCCTTCTTAGAATTAAAAGGGAGGGTTTACTGTGGCGTTATTAATAAAACTTGTAAGATTTGATGAGTCTTTCTTTCATTCATCTAGAATATTACAAGAAAGGAGTTTTAAAAAGAATCGCCTTACAGATAAAATAATTGATGGGGCATTCCATTTTTAGAAGCATTTCCTTCAGAGGCAAACAGTAGCCTACATGTAAGGTAATATCACAGAGTCGTTTGGCAAAACATCCCACAGATAAGAAGGAAAAACTATATTAAAATGAAAACGACACTTTTCTACTTTATGAAATAAATTCTGTGACGGGGAACTTCCCTGTGATCGAAAACTTACGAAGTTTTTCAGGGGTAGGTGGGGGGGGGCACGAAATGTATTCGGCTGGTTAAAATTTTCCAATTCTCTACAATTATTCTTAAAAATGGCTGTACATTAAATATGCTAAAAATAATACGAAATTAGGTTGAGATGAAAATGAATGAAAGTAAAGATAAAAAGAATTCTGGAAAAAAGACCTGCCTTTTATTCAAACGGTGCTGAACGACCCTCGTTTACTTAATAAAATAATAAAAATAATAAAAACTCACGAATATACTTGAAAAAAACTAATTTAGAAGGCGAGGTAAGGGTTAAGTAGCGTTTTGAGCGTTTTCCTGTAATATCCGACGTGATGCCTTTTATAAAACATTCTATGCAAATAGGCTTTGTTGTTTAACGATCCTTAGCTATTACTTATTTTCTAATCTCATATTTTATTTCTTAGCATATATCATCTAAATTTAGTTCTGACTAATCCGTCTTTATTGCAGTCTTTAGCCGCCGTGAGATGCTCTAGCTGTGATGCATCAGATGAGCGGTTGAGAAAAGTCTTGTGTTATTAGAAGTTGCATTAAGGTAGGGATGTAGGTTGGATATTTTATATTAAAATAAAGGTCTTCGCTTTTTTTTTATTATTCCTGTTACATTAATTTACTGTATCTTCAAAACATCTAATTATGCTTGAAAAACAGCTCAAACTTCGTCGTGTAAAAATGTTTCTCCGTTAAAAGTTAGATAGATATTTAACAAATAATTAGACATAAAAAAACCCAAAAATGTTGAATTTTAGCTCTATTTGGGTACATCCCTACCTGAAACCTTCGACAAGTACAAGTTTTACCGTCTTAGTTCATTTTTTTTTATCTTCAAACTCTTACATGCTTAAGATTCGTCCATAGTTTAAGAAACATACTGCAAAAAAGCATTTTTTTCAGAATAACAATTATGAGAACTGAGACAAGATGCTTTTGAAATTTTATTTTACATTGAAAAAAAAACCACACATAATTTTAATCCTATACAATCTTATATGCCATCTTACATGTCATCAAAGTCTCCATAGTTACAAAGTTGTATTCTTCTCTGAAAATTAAAATTTCAATGTAGGCCTACACGTAAATACAGATTGTGCCAGTTTATTTTTTGATAATAATGAAAATAAATAAACTTATAATAATAATAATAATAATAATAATAATAATAATAATAATAATAATAGTTAAAATATACATTTCAAAAGAATAAGTGGTTTGAAGACGATCAAAATTGCTATTTTGATTAGTTAAAACTATTTCATAATATTTTCTGAGTAATCAAATTACTTAAGAATCTTGAACGGAATGCCTTTTTTAAAGATGCAGTATAATTTAGGATAATGAAGAATGCTTCCCTTTGTTCCAATAAACAGTTCTCTGCACACTGGAATTAATTTGCTGCACATCATTTCAAGATTTTCTTTTTAATATGAAACACACATAGTAAATTTCTGTTTAAAATACACTTTAAATAAATTTCTGTTAATCTAATGTGTGAAATCTTTTGACGTCATTCGACTATGGAAAGGGGGGAAAAAGGCTTAAAGGACGGAAACGATAATCCTGCACAGTAATTCAATCTTAAAATATGATAATTTTTTTTACGATTTAAGAAAAAAATGCATATGAATATGAATCTTAGCAATCGAATACCTCATGTATCAAATACACATGTACACAATTGAAGAAATTTTGAGAAAAAACATTAGCATCACTTTTGTAGTAAAAAAATATCCAATATCTGTCTTTTCAAAAGCTCATCTTTTACAGTCCAAAATTTTGGTAATGCTGAAAGCAATTGTTCATTCTATTTTAGAATACATTTAAGTCACAGTTAAAACAATTTTTCTCCTTTAAGTATGTTGTATGTATCACATTTGTAATGACTTCAGAAATTCTATTCGCAGTCGTCATTGTTTTCACATTGGACTGTGACAGAGGGGACAGAAGTTGCGACTCTGCACCTCCTGCTCGTACGCGCAGTGCTTGCACGTGTTGCACACCCAGAACTGGTAATCCACTAACGTACGACCTGTCGCAATGCACACTGGTAACTTGGGGTCCCTGGGTAAAAATAACATAGTCATAAATGTAATCTGAGTTTTTCCAAAACATATCTGATTAAAAATTCTGAAGTTGCATTAACTGACAGTCTACATGCTATAACATATCATCAGTCACAAATTTATTAATTGAGTGTAATTTCTGAAATTGTGTCATTTACAAAGCCTGTATGAGTGCACACAGGAGAGAGAGAGAGAGAGAGAGAGAGAGAGAGAGAGAGAGAGAGAGAATTTATAGTACAATATCAAATCATACATAATGTACACACTGTATGAAAATGTGTCTTAGGCTGTATTCCCAGAGCTTTTAGATCGATCTATCCCCGTGGGGAGTCTCACTAGATTACTGTCAGATAATCCGGCTTAAATGTCCGTCCCGCCTACTACAAGCTGCAAGGGGGTAATTTACTTTCGTGCCGCTCGGCTGACAGCTATTTGGCGTGAACCCCCAGGGAGTTAGGTCGATCTAAAGTATATCGATCTAATCTCTGGAAATGGGGTCTTAAAGTTTTATATGCAACCTACCCTTCAGCCACGAGGTTAGCATAGTTGGCAGCATCTGACCTCGTGTTCTTGCTGTCTTTAGGACTGTGCCTAGAGAGACAAATAAATAAATAAATAAATAAATAAATGAAAAGCTGGTTTCTTGGTATATGTTTATGTAAAGAAATAGACAATGATGCATTATTTTTTTTTAAATTATATAAGCACTCAACCAATGCATCTCACTGAATGAAAACAATGAAAATAGCTACCAGTAATTTAATTCATAAATAAACTGCTAAAAAATGAGAAGAACTTTAATGCAAAAAAAAAAAAAAAAAAAAAAAAAAAAAAAAAAAAAAAACATTAATGACTCAAATACTTTGCTACATGTACTGATAAAATACTGACAAGATTCTTACTTGGTAAAGATATCCAGAGCCAGCTGTTCATACTGTGATTTCCCCTCAGGACTGGCACTTTCTATAGACTCCAGTTTAATGAAGGCCTTGGAACATGTACCAAACGCTCTGTTTGCTGCACTTGACAAAGCTAAGGTGAGATTGAAAAGAATTTATATTATATTACATGAAATGAGTAAAAACTGTTAGTAACTGTTTTTTTTTTTTTTTTGTCTGGATTAAAATTAAAGATGTACCTTTCATAAGCATAATAAATGCTTTGGAACATGCATCAAATACTGTTTGCTGCACTGGATAATGCCATTATAATTGTTAAAAGTGATTTTTTTTCTGTTAATAGCCACTGTGACAGTTTCTGTTCTGCACCAGTAGGCTTTCAGAATCCAAGGCCCTGGTGACTCAAAGGACCAGCAAGCTAAAATGTTTCGAGTAAAAACTGATTTACTTTTTCCAATTATAAAATAATGAACAGTACCTATCAGTGAGTAAGCTTTGATGGGGTCGATGATGTCCTCATAGTCTCTGAGCTGCAGAGCTGTGTTCATGGCAGCGTCCACATAACCTAAAATATAAAGTTAAAATAGTTATAGTAAAACGTGTAAATTCTTTAACTTCAGAAAATACCTCACTTTTGCTGGCTTATGAAAATGTGACATTGTCAAAATTATTATTTTAATTGAAATATATTTAGATTAAATAAAAAACAATATTTTGGTTCAAAATTTTGATTATCAAATTTCCAGCTATTAGTCAAAAATTAAAAGTAATTTAAAATAATTGTATAAATTTAATTCAATAAAATAGTTCAATAAAAAAGTTGAAATAAAAAAATAAATAAATAAAATAACCCCAAAGGGCCTCCAGAGCAAGGTTCCCTACCTTCATAGAGCTGTCTCTGTGCCAGGAGATAGAAGTGGTATGCCTCTGCCCCCCTCCATGCATTGTCTATAAGCTTTGTGTCTGATATAGAGGCTGAGTCTTCCTCAAGAAGTCCTGCTAGGGCTGAGGTTGCCTGAAATAGTTCAAATAACAGTCACTGTCAGAGTTCTGTAATAGTGGTTTAGACATGTAACGTCATTTCTAGAGAAATCACACATACGATCCTAATATAATTTTAATGTCTCCTCAGATCAGTCTTAAGAAAGCCTGCAGCCAAGATGGCCAAAGCTTAATATGTGCTAAATAATTAGTACATATGAAAATTAAACATCTGCCTATGAGTCATGGCATTTCAATGAAGGGTAGAAACACTCAGAATAATGGGATAATACATTAAGTCTCTTTCAAAACAGTGGACTTTTTACCATCCTTACACAAGAGACACAGAAAAACTTATTTCACCAATATCCCAAATTGTTTTCAGTGTCTCATACCTCTCTGGACTTTCCTTTAGCCTTGGACTTAGAGGTGGACTTCACGTGTTCGTGGTACTGCTCGATAAGAAGAGCGGCCAGGACATACAGCTTCTTGATCCGCAGTGGTTTGCTGCCTTTCTGAGCTTCTTCATCTGCAACCTGGGTAATGACAGAAATAAAATTCAGTAATGAAAATTATTCTTTATAATTACAACTATGAAGAGCTTTTTTAAAGATAGTGTGCTTTACATGTCTGTTGTACATGCTGTACAAGTGCTGTGTGTAATATATCAATGTTTCATGAATAAGAACAAAGTGTGGCATAAATAAAAAAAAAGAAAAGAAAAAAGAAAACCGAAGTTAATTTCAGCAGATATAAATCAAGCAATCAGAGAGTGCTGACCTCTGCCAAGAAACTTCAATTCTCATTTTAACTGATTAATTTGTTATAAATTAATTTGTTAATTGATTAAATAATTTGTTCATTTTAATTTAAATTTTAATGGCACAACCCCAGCTTACCTTAAACAACAACTTGGCGCCCTCTAGGTAATGGCTGGCCTTTCTGTACAGCTCAATGGCACTCAGTTCCTTCTTCTTCTCCAGCAGGTGCTGGGCATACTTTGCCAGCAGAGAGTCGATCTCTTTGATGTTGTGCTGTTTGGCCAGGTCAATGGCTTGATTCCACTGGTTGAGGTGGACACAGGCGTCTATGGCCTGCTTTACACGGTTACACTGTGAATAAATGAAGTTAAGAGGATGAAATAATTTAAATTATATATATACATGTCTTATAAGCTGTAAAGTTGCACTATGCATGGATGTCAATACTACATGTACTTACTAATGATTATTATTAACATTATTGTTATCCATTTTATCAATACCAATTTATTGTTATCATGTAATACCATTATCAATGTAATTTCTTAACAATAATAATTATTATCATTTCAGCAATATCATTAAAAAAGTATCATTATTATCTCTGAAGGCCTCGTTTGACCCAGGAGCCAACCAAAAAACTGCCACTCCAGAGGCAAACATGATTTTTACCATTATTAATATATCATTTTCACAGATACTCTAATCATAATAATGATATTATTATTATTAATATTATTATTAATAGTAGTATTATAAGTACAGATGCTATTAAAACCAATGATCAGTATTCTTACCTTTATATATGCCTCCACTCCCTGTTCACACATCCCCACTGTGACAAACATGCCTGCTATCTCCTAAAACACAGGAATAATAATAATAATAATAATAATAATTGTATGTTTTGAAGTGTGGGACTTTTTGTGGACAAAATATGCAGCTATAATCATATATAATATATACAAAAATAGACAATATACATATACAAATATACATATACAAAAATAATAATCATACTGATTCAAAAGTAAATTCTCAAGGATGTTTATCACCCCTGCAAGAACCAAACCCAAGTTTGCTGCAAAATGTTTCAGTAAATCACTTAACAAGGTAATCACTTCCAAGTTTTTAAGTTCTGATTCAATGACGTGTCATAACTTTTATAACTGCATATAATTTTATTAATTCTTATTACTTTAACAATGATCACTATCATATGTATCTTCCTCCCTACCAATATAATTATTAATTTTACCACTATATCTTTTTCTAGTTATCAATAATATTATATAAACATTAATGTCTACTTACAGGCAGTAGTTTATGGTTCTCAGGTAAGAACTGTACCATCTTCTCCAGACCCTGGTAGTCTTCCAGCATATAGTAACACTCTGCCAGACGCTCCTGGTTCCTGCCCTGGACGTAGTAGGTCACCGCCTGCTGCCTGGGAAGTGATCACCATATTCATATTATAATATTATCATAATTGATATTACTATTTTTATACAGGTGTTTTTATATGAGGTGTATGACATGGCCATTATACATCAAAGGTGTCAAAACTGCCTGATGACAAAGTCATTCATTCATTGGATGCTTCAGATTCTCTCCCTTGTGTTAGGAAAACCTGTCTTTGTCTCTTTTTCTTCCTCTCCTTCCCCCCCCTTTCTATCTCAATGCCTACCATTTTTGCCTGTCAGCATAGTAGTCCCCTATAGCATTCCATGCCTCCTCTAGTTGCACATCATCTCCCCCTGACCCAGTTTTCAGTAACTGGACCACCCTGAACCAATCACCAAGCTTCTTTCTCAGGGCTATGGCCAGGTCCCTGTCCAATGAAAAATGATATTAAACATCTTATAAACTGCTTATTTTTTTCCCTGGTGATGCCTGTAGGCAAATTTATATTAACAGATAAGATCTTAATGAAATTAGAAAATATTTTTGCAAATTTGTCCCAGAACACTGAAATCAAAAGTTGCTGAAGATCAGAGACAGAAAATGGGCATGAAGGGAAAATTTTAAAGTTGAGAAACTGGCTTGAATCAACCTGAATCGCAAGCTAGGCTGTTATATCTGGGAATGTCAGAAATGAAGCTTTAATGTCAGATTTTGGATATATGAAGGCTTGAAAATGAAGCTTGCTAGCCAATGCTGGTTCTGAAACTCAGATATTCCGTACCTTCTGTCCATCTCCATGTAAAGCCTCTCTGCCTCGTCAAACCTTCTGAAGTATGCCGCTACTTCTGCCTGCTTCATTGTCTCATTCTGTGTATTGAAATAATAATAACAATCATCATCATCATCATCATTTTGGAACTTTAAGTTGAGATTTACAGTACTAAAAATTTCTCTTATACACAAAAAAGGTCTAAAAGATATATAAAAGTCATGACAGTGTGTTCATAGACATGCTGAAAAACTGTGCTTAAATTAAAATATGTAAAATGAAATTAGCTGATGATTTTTTTTTAGGTACTCATTGGTAAAAACAGAAATTATAATGTAATATTAATCAAGTAACAAGTAAAATGAAGACATTGTCAAGTTATTCTGAATCAAGATTAGTGAGTATATTATAATTTTGTAAATTTGTTCAGCTTTTTGTCTTAAAACATCTTTAAAATTGTTCATTAAAATATCCTAACATGTAGGGAAAAAATATTTTCCTGTTTACTTATTATTTTATTAACTCATTTTTAAAGCCCCACCTGTAAATTCCCCAGTCTCTTGATGAATTCTATCCCATGAAAATCTTTACACCTCACAAATGCACTGTCTGCTACTTTTAGGTTCAGCTGCTCTAAGGCTGTCTCTCCCAAAAGTCGCCTAGAAGGGGAAAAAAATCAAAATGTATTATAAAGTGATGAGTTTTGGGGAAGACAACTGTTTTTATCAATTTTAAGACTAGCTTACGTACCATTATTTAATGAAACAAAAAAAGTCTTATATGTTACTTGTACAGTCAGATTGGTTATCATGTCATTTACAATAGCTTTACACTTATTAACTGTGTGTGTGTGATTGTGTGCTTCTGTGTGCGTGTGCATGCCCAGGTATGTGTGAGTGTTTGATTACATATGTGAACAACAATATAATAATTTCCCTGAAACATGAAAGTAATATATGAGTTAGTGTCTAAACATGTGTGCACGCATGCGTGTGTGAAAGTATGTGCAGACATATCACATAAGTTACTCACCACAGTCTGGGATGTGGGTTGTCCTCTATGAACTGCTGGGCATCTTCAATACCAACTTTCTCCAACAGATCTCTGCTGTCTCTTAATGACTGAAGGGAGAAAAACAGGAAAAAATAGAGCCTCACATAATGATTTACTTCCTAGCCTTAAGGGAGATTGAGCAATAAAACTTAAATTGTTCTATCAGCAGCAAATAAATTGCAATTCACTATTCATCATGAGCTTTATTTATTCAACGACAAATTTAAAAGCCAAAGTAGGTAGAGATGATTATTCAAAATACACAAAAAAATAAATTACATCTGCTTAATAATATCTTTTGAATCATTGATACAACTATTGGTCATCAGGGCATTTTAAAATATAATGAGTAAATAACCCCCCAAAAAGAATAGAAAATGCATTTACATACAAAACTTTCTACAGCTGCTACTACATGACTTGCTTACCTTGATTTCAAGGTGTAGTATATTATCCGCAGTCGGATTTTCTGGATCCTTCATAATCTCGTCCAACAACACAGAGGTGATTTCAAGGTCGTTAAACTTGGCGATGTAGCCACTGCTTAATACAGGCTCCTTTAATAAACAAACAGGGGCATGAATAAGTCAGAGATATCTTCAGGTAAACAATATGGGAATTTCCTGTAGAATCTATTTTCTGCCAAAAAAGAAATAATATTTTTCTACTCATAAATTATTGCTCAACTAGTCTTTGCACTTGGGTATGATGAATTGTACCTTTTCTGATTAAATAACACAGTTCTAAATGAAGCATGAAAGCATTATAAAGTGTAAAAAAAGTTTTAAAAAATAAAATGATAATAACAATCTACCCACCTCTGGGTCCAGATTTCTGAAGATGTACATCCTGGTTTTCTCCATCATAGCTATCAGCTCACTGTTGTCCTGATAAATAAAGAAAAAAAGTAAATAACCTTTTTGCCATTTCATCTTCCAAGTCTTAAAAAAAGGAAAAAACGTGCAGCTGAATAATTACTTTCATTTATATATAAGATATGACCTAAGAGAAGTCGGTTTAGCAACTTCTCAAAATGATAAAACTTTTCCATTAAAAAACATTAAAAAAAAAACAGAATAAATGAATCAATTTTAAAGTTAATGTTCTTAGAAGTGTTTAAACAAGAAAGTCTCCTAAAAGATCTATATAAAGTCCATACCTCTGCCCATTTCATATCCCAGACGTCTTTCCTCTCAAACTTCAGGTGCTCTCCCACAACTTCCTGTCCGTTGGCATCTGTGACCTTGGCATCAAGGTCAAAAAAGGTCATCACACCAGAAATATCAATGATGGCCAGGCGACTGGACGGAAAACAAGAAATTCTTATGTGAGCAACTTAAACTATTGAATACACATTTTCATCACAAATATAGTATCTGTGCTCAGTTGCAAATACTGACAAGCAAAGTTACGAAGACTGAAATTATCAAAATTGTCTTGAAAAATGGTAATTCTTTCTTTAGTTTCATTTAAAATCAGTAAGCAAATTGACAGATGTATTTTTGAGAGAAAATATAACACAAGTATAAAAATGTTTCTGCAACTGGAGGGGGGAAGAGTATTAATTCAAATGGATCGCTTCTTCTATCCCAAAGTAAATCATCTTTTTAACCCTCTAATTAAGACCAATGTTTAACAAAGCTTTTTTTCTTTTCTTTTTAGTCTGAGACACCTTGTCCCATTGTCTACTTACGTAGAGTTGCAGTTCAGCGCCATCTGGTGAGGACGACAGTTTAGGACATGTTTGTTTGACAGCGCCACCAGTGGCATTGTGTACCTGTTCAAAGTACCAGACTCGCGACCCTAGGAAGAGGATATAAATATCTGTAAATACCAAACACTACATACCACTGGGTCCTACTTCCCAAAAATTGCCATTGGCAATTTCCTGGGCTAATCTAAGACTGTCAAAAATTAGATAGCTGAATACACAAAGGTGACTTGCAATATGTGTCTCTTAGCTAAAGATATTTTAACAATGACTGCACCATAAAAAATAAAGTTATTTGACCTTCCTCAATTTACTTGTCACTACTGAGTGTAATAACAACAACAGGACAATATCTACTTACAATGACCAGCATTTTGTCCGAGGCACTGATGCAGCAGATGGGGTCTTGTGTGGGCTGGAATGGGATATTATAAAATATTAATTACTCCCCTTCCAATCAAAATTAATAATCTTATTTATTATTTATTTATTTATTTTATTCATCTAGTACCCTATTTATTCACTATTTTATTTGCTCTTCTCATGCGGAATTTCCTTGGTAGTATATCATAACTCTGACTTAAATTTAAGATAAAATAACATAATAAAATCCTGCCATTAGATGCTTTTGCTTACCTGGAAAGCTTTGCTGAAGTCAATGTTATCACCTCCTGCTCCTGAAGGTACATCATCCACATGATATAGCCTGGAATAATATAACAATTATAGGTACAATATGTGGTATAACCTGAACATCATAGTATAATTATGTCATCCAAATGGTATAACTTGGAAATAAAAATACAATAAGGCCAGACAAAATTGCTGGGTATATTAATGGGCATGGTTTTTCTGGATTTATTGGTATTTTTTTTTAAGCTAAAAAAAAAAAAAAAAACATTTAGTAAACAGGACTGAAGTATGTTGCATCAAATTTCTAATGTGAATTAATTAGCTGATACAAATGAAACATTTTCTCACTTCTCAGTGCCACCCCGTCTCTTCCCAGACAGGTCAGTTTTTCACTATATTTTTTGACACAGATTACATCTTAGATACAAAACAAAAATTTCCTTACTTCTCAGTTCCTCCCCGTCTTTTCCCAGACAGGTCCATGGTGGTCAGTTTCTGGGTGGTCTTGTACTGCCAGGTGTAAAACGCCTCCTTGGACGCCGCCACGATGTGGGTCTTGGTCATGGTCACGTAGCCAGGCTCTAGTTCTATGTACTTGGAGTCCAGGGGCGTGCCAATGGAGTTGCACAGTACGAGGACATACTGAAATAAAATATGAAAGGATTTTGATTTTCATACATATTTCTGGAACTGAGCCACAATGATGTTTTTTCTTTGGTTAGAATTCCTCAACAGGCGTTAATTTTTTTTAGATCGTAACTTATGATAATTTCACATTATATAACGCATAGCCAGGGACAAAATTATGTTGCTTTTCACAATTCCGAACTCAGAAATGTTAAAACCCATATTTATAGCTTGAATGTTCCAAAAGGTAAAGAAATTGCTCCTCATTCTTAAAACTGTTGCATAATTTATCTAAATATATGTGAGTATGTGATTATTTTTCCACTAACCTGACCACTGACATCATCCGCCCTTGTTGCCAGGCAACAGTAGTCACCACAAGCAGAGATCGACAAGAGATTCTTCACATATTTCACATATCTCTGGAAGGAGAAAGTAGAGCAAAATGTGGTTCATTCACTTTACGTATCCTTAGGCTAAGACAAGAAGTAGAGAAAAATGTGAAGCATCCACTTCACATATCCCTGTCAACAAAAAGTAGAACAAAATGTGAATCATTCACTTCACACATCCCAGCAACAGAAAGTGGAGCAAAATGTGAACCATTCACAAATAATTACACATTTAAATCTTAGAGTGTATTTGATAAAGACATTATGGCCAGACAACTGACAACAATTATCTTTTAAAATAATGAAAACTATAAAATCTGACTTACTTCATTATTTTTTGTGTCCCAGAAGATAACACAGTGCTCTGCCCTCTCTGGCTTAGTGAAAGTATACACTACTGTGTTAGAGCAGTAACCCCACTGGAATATATAACATATGGATTATAATATAATAAGCTTACATCAATTATTGATAAATTTGAAACTGGTCCAGTTAAATTTTGCAAATTTGTTCAGTTACTGGGCAACATTTCTCTCCTAAGGCAGTGGATCCTGAGACTGTGTACATGCAACTGTTCTAAAACCAATGCCTACCTTGTAATCCGGTCTAATATTGGCGAAGTAAATAAAAGAGTCAATGGCCAGGGCAATCCTCAGACTTCCTCCCTCCCACGAACACGAAAACATCTGTTTTCCTGGAACCTTCAATGTCCGCAGGTGCTAGGAGAGAGAAAAAGACGAGATCAAAGAAAAACTAGAGGATCAGAGAGGCGATACCGCCTCCAAATATTGTACCACCAGCTGGAGCAAGCGCATTCGTATAGACCCCCACATACACAAAATAAGGGACACAGCAACCAGTCTTGTGCTTGACAAGCTGTAAAAATGCAATCAACAAGAATTTTAAAAATATGCAAAAAATATATATAACTAAAAATGGTACAATCAAATTTAAGTTCATCGTAAGGTAGGTCAAAGGTCAATTTCAAGGTCACACTTAGATTGCCAGTATATGACTCCCTATTTAAGTTCAATAGTAACTATGGACCTATCTCGCTAGTTTTGGAGATAAAAGGGAACCAAAATTTTCAAAGTTCAATTCATGATAAAAAGTAGGTCAAAGGTCAATTTCAAGGTCACATTTAGCTTGCCAATATATGACTTCCTATTCAACTTCAATAGTAACTATGGACCTATCTCGCTAGTTTTGGAGATAAAAGGGAACCAAAATTTTCAAAGTTCAATTCATGATAAAAAGTAGGTCAAAGGTCAATTTCAAGGTCACATTTAGCTTGCCAATATATGACTTCCTATTCAACTTCAATAGTAACTATGGACCTATCTCTGCCAGTTTTGGAGATAAAAGAGAAGCAAAATTTGCAAAGTTCAATTCATGATAAAAAGTAGGTCAAAAGTCAATTTCAAGGTCACATTTAGCTTGCCAGTATATGCATTCCTATTCAAGTTCAATAGAAACTATGGACCTATCTCTGCCAGTTTTGGAGAAAAAAGGGAACCAAAATTTGCAAAGTTCAACTCATGGTGAAAAGTAGGTCAAAGGTCAATTTCAAGGTCACATTTAGCTTGCCAATATATGACTTCCTATTCAACTTCAATAGTAACTATGGACCTATCTCTGCCAGTTTTGGAGATAAAAGAGAAGCAAAATTTGCAAAGTTCAATTCATGATAAAAAGTAGGTCAAAGGTCAATTTCAAGGTCACATTTAGCTTGCCAGTATATGACTTCCTATTCAAGTTCAATAGAAACTATGGACCTATCTCTGCCAGTTTTGGAGAAAAAAGGGAACCAAAATTTGCAAAGTTCAGTTCATGGTGAAAAGTAGGTCAAAGGTCAATTTTAAGGTCACATTTAGATTGCCAGTATATGACTTCCTATTCAAGTTCAATAGTAACTATGGACCTATCTCTGCCAGTTTTGGAGATATAAGGGACTAAATGTTATAATTTAGGTGTTACCATAATGTGCCATAAATTGCCTACAGAAAAAAATTAATTAAAATAAAGAAAAGGTCATTTTGGTCAAAATTCTTGAAATGGGAGGTGCTCTGTAGTTCCAGAAGTTCAAATTTGATGAGATAATGTCATTTTTGACCACAAGTTGTCTGCTTTGCCAAGCCTTATGTTTTATTTTTCCAGAGTTCAAAATTTATTATCCATTACTGTACTGCACATTTTGCTTTCACCACCAATATGTACTTTTTGATACAGCGTAACTCGAAAACCGTATGGAATACAAAAAAAACGGAGACCACTTTCAGTGTTGGGCTTTACATGCTCTACAAAATGCAAAAAAAGAATGGGTCTCTAGCATTAACGGTTCCCGAATTAGAGACAGTTTTCAGTTTCAGTATCTTATGGCCGCTACTCCCGTGAAAATGCACCGATTGACCCCAAATTCACGAAGATGAAAGATGACCTGAAGGGTAACACTTTCCAATAATATTATTGGTTAAATCTGTGTGGTGTCTGAATAACAGGTTAAATAATTTTTTTTTTCGTAAAAAAATTCATTTTTTTGAAAATTTTGGCCCGTTTGACCTTGAAATAAAGGTCAAAGGTCAAATCCAATGGCATATTTGAAATCTACACATATGACTTTTGGAAAGCCGTCTGTATAAATTTTTCCCATAATTCCTTCCGTAGGGTAGATAATTAGCATTTAATTTTGCCATTTTTAGACAAGGGTGCATTGCAATGAGTGCCACACCTAGACCCCAATACCGACAAAGCCCAAATTTTACGTGGAACGAGTTGAGATTATAGGTGACCTAAATCCAAGAGATGGGTACGGGGGCCCTTACCGTCTAGGAGGAGAAGCGGTAACGGTAGCCGTCCGGCGGAGCCGCAGGAGCCGGCGGAACGATCCGGACGGGACTAAAACCATGTGTACCGCCAGCGCTTACGCTGGTGGTACAATTATGGGTGTTTACAATATCAGTTTATATAGACAGTGCACACTATGACATACTTTTCCAAGGTACAAAATAACTATCAAAATGGCACATCTAAGAGCAGGGATGGGTCGGGCAATAATTTTTTTGCATGAATAAATTGCTTTTTTTTTCTTAAAAAAATATAGATGTAATACCTTCAACCTTCTCACTTTCATGACTGGAATTTACATCAAATCTCCAGATATCTTCACTTGAGAATTAATAATTATTAAAATAATACAATAATAACAACAACATCAACAGCAAATTCTGGTCTACGTACCTCTCCAAAGGGAGTATAAAACTGCACAACATTGACATCCTTGTCTGCTGAAGCTGCTCTCTGTGACCCCGCCACTGCCAGGACAGACCCAGTGTGGTTCCACTGTGACTTAGCAACCTGCATCCCTGTATCTATAAGGATTGGGTCTGAAAATAATGAAAAAAAATGTACCTTTTAGCACCGTGGAGTGCCATGGTTCTATCGACACATTGGAGTGAATCAAAGTTGCTTTTAGGATGCTTAAATAAAGGAACATATTTTGTTACATTTTATATATTCCATAGATAACCCACTGTGGTTATAATTAATCAAATGCTAGAAGGTTTCTGCTGCAACTTTTTTAGACTCACTCTGATTACTTAGTGGTGTGTAGTTGTAATATTACCTTTCTCAACATAAACAAGGAAAAACCTTGCAATACCTCTCCCTAATTTAATTTGGCATGTTCTATATTTGACATGGCAAATACATAGTAGTTGCTTACTTTCATCAGACTCATTCCTCATAATCTGGCACCGTCCGTTATCGTAGACAATGGCCAGGCAGGGACAGTTTGGCTCCACAAACCCATACTCTCCATTATACCACTCTATACCAGCTATGTGGACAGCGCCTGTCACGTTGGATAGACAGAACACGGTCAGCTTGGACTGGTGGGAAGATAATAATAATAATAATAATAATAATAATAATAATAATAATAATAATAAAACAATTCAATAAACTGTAATAATTAGGTTTGGACTGGTGGGAAGATAATAATAATAATAATAATAATAATAATAATAATAATAATAATAATAATAATAATAATATAAAACAATTTAATAAACTGTAATAATTATGTTTAGAAAGCAACCATGATAGTGTTTAAAGTGCTTAAGAGAGCAATAAAGAAAATAAAAACACTAGCAGTGTAATTGTACAATAGGCTACAAAGTAAACAATCAACTGTATGAGGCTTAAACTCTACATATATTTTCTATGTGGAAATTTAATATATGCCACTTACAATGAAGTTTCCTGTGTTGTCAAACACTTGTATTTCTCCATTTGTCATCCCAAACAACAGGATCTTGCCATCTGGAGACCACTGGAATAATAATAATAATAATAATAATAATAATAATAATAATAATAATAACTCTCATTCAAGCTGCAAAATGACCACTACAAACAGAGCATTTATCTCTACATTTTGAGACTACTAACTGTAATGTGACTCATATAACTTGAGCAAAACTCAATGAAAAGTAAAATGGCATGTGCATTGTTTTCAAAAACAAAAGCAAAATAATAAAACCCTAGCACTTTAACAATGATAACCCCTTGTTTAGCAACCACATCTGCAGTAGCCTGTGTCAAAAAATATAAATAAATCAATTATAAATAAAAATAATAATAAGAAGAAGAATAGTAAAGAACATCTCTTACCTCAACATAAGCCAGCTGTAATTTCAGCTCCTTGCCCCAAATTCTGTTACCATCAACAGAGCCCACTATAACAGCTCCTGGGGGAATAAGAATTTATAAATTGTTAAATACATCTATTGCAAACAAAGTATGTTAAATTTTCAGGAATATACATAAATAAGTAAAACATTTTCAAAATAATTAAGAGTTTGTGTAGCACCAGCTATTAAGAACTATTCGATTATAAATAGTAAAAAAGTACACAGTTCTGATTAAAATGAAAACAAAGAGGTGTGATTCAAACATACTTTACACAAGAAAAAACATACAATCAAATATGACAATATGGCAAAATGTCAGGCGTGGTGAAGATTTTGCTGTTTGTGATATACATTGTGTTTGGTGTGCCAGATAGTGTGTTAGGTTTGACTGACATTGCATTGGGTGTTCCAAATATTGTGATGGGTGCAACAAACATTGCGTTAGGTGCAGCAGACATTTAATTAGGTGTAACAGACATTGTGTTGGGTGTGCCAAACATTGTGTCAGATGTGACAAACATTGTGTTAGATGTGACAGATATTTTTAAGGTGTGGCAGATATTGTGTTAGGTGTGGCAGACTTACCATCTTCATACACAATACAAATCTTCTGTCCATCAGCATTCCACTTCATACACCTCACCACAGACTTGTTTCTGTTGTTGATCATCTCCTCATACCACAAACCTGAAATACCACCCTGTCTTGGTTAAAACTGCCATTTACAGGACAATATTCTATCAACAAGTTATTTTTATTATTTTATAGCAAACTGTTATTAAAGGGAACTATTACCACATTATTTACTCAAAAAATAAATTGTAAACATTTTTTTATTACTTTGAATAGTTCAGTGAAGAACTGCACTTTTCAATTGTACACATTTTGAAATATGTATCAAGACAAACATTTCTGATGACTAAAGTAGATTTTACAGTATGGGCTTAAAAATTATTTAATATTAAATAATGGACCAATCAACAGTATTTTCCCCTCTGCATCATTTCCTTCAATAAAACGCCTTACTATATTTATTCCTAAAATACATTTTGAGAGAGTGGAGGCAGGATCCAAATGATTATACTTTTTTCTCATTACGAGAAGGATAAAAACAGATGAAAAAGGGGAGAAGGAAATATTATTGATTGACCCTTAAATTACAATAGGTTTACAATGAAACAGTAAAGATTATTTGATTTCATGAAACACTTGTTCAATTAAATAACAGAAAAAAGAAACCTGTTACTCTTTAAGGTAACTGACATTAAATGTTCAGAATGTTTCATCTTTGAATTGGTTGTGTGTACAATGCAAAATGGCTAGCAAAGGCTCAGAAAGTAAGAAAATAGACATGCGGTGGCCATGAACATTAAAAGGAATTTATCAGCCTGTGTTTAAAAGGCATAAAAAGAAGTAACAAATAAGAAAAGTTAGGAAAGAGTTTAAAATACAGAGACTGAAAATTAGAGTTAGTGGGAAAAACTGCATAGCACCCTGTGATGATGGCACAGTCACATGACTATCACATGACCATCATGTGACAGCATCTTAAAGTATATTTTTGTTATCTATAATTTAGGCTGTACAAATTTTTGAAACAAACAAGCAATAGCAGCTGAATATTTTTCTTCTGAATATTTTCTGGATTTAAATATCTTTTTTCTAGTTTTAGTTCTACCCAGAGGCTATACAGTTCTTCAAAATTAATACAAAAGAGAACTTTTTTTAAAAACTGAGGCTGCTCACTTTCAGAAACCCAATCAGAAGTATGTAGTTTACTCGTCAAAACTTTATAAACATCTGCACAATTTGGTTGTTCAAGAATCAATCTCTCCTGTTCTGCCATCAGGCGCCGGTTCGCCACCTTGCGATCCAACCTCGCCCATGCCTGGATGGCGTTGTTGGCGCCAGCGGACACGAGAATGGCTTGTGGCGCCCTCTGTGGGACAGGGTGCCAGCATAAGCAGATCACAGGGTACTGTGCTGAGGTGAAAGAGATGATAGCAGAAGTGAAGCAACACAAGGATCTGTGCTGTAAATCTTTTCGTCTACTACGTAGTCATTTTGACTGGTCAGTCTCATAAAACAACCAGTCTGAATGGCATTCAACTCAACAAATAGGAAATGAAAATAAAATTATTGCTGTGAATATCACAGGGTGCTGGGCAATTTAGTTGGAAAAAAGTAGGTTAAAAAAATTAGGTCAAGGAAAGTAGGTCAAAAAATAAGTCTAAAGGCATATGTGTCCTAGTATAATTTAAAAAAAAATGAAAGTTTTTTTTAGCAAGGCCTCCTTAGAATGTATCTGCTGAAAGTGAATGAAAACAAATATTACCGAAAAATAAAATCAACAGAAAAGAAAAAAAAAACACGTAACAAAAAGGAACAGGTTCTAAGCTTATAAAAAATTAAAACTGAGGATTTAGTCTTTTAGTGACAAAAAGGAAGATTTCCTGTGTGAGAAGAAGAGCAACCTTGGTGCTTGCGCCACACTATGATGAGAGAGGAATAATCAACGGAGGTGAGACGTGTCCGCTTGGGGTGCCACAATACCAGATACACGGGGGACCTGGCTGATGAAAGCAGAGAACCAATAGGAAACATCAGTCCACTCAATGCATGCATGCATGATTAAGAAAAATATTTTTTAAAAGAAAAAAATAAATAAAATGAAACGAAATAAATTACTGCACAAAAGGAAGATCACTAAGGTGAAGCTTTCTTTGGCAATCCCCTCTAATACCCCCCCCCCCCCCCCCAAAAAAAAAAAAAAATCAATAAATATTAAAAAAAATCATAAAATAAATTAGCAAAAAAATGACAAAAATAAATTGTATGATAACTAAGACCAAAGCACAAAAAATGGAAATAAAATAAATTGTAAATATGCCAAAAGCTATACGGTGATCCTCTCATGTGTGAAGTGCATGAAAAATATTTCACACCATGCACCTGTCTCCTCCTCAACCCATACGATTATGAGGTTGGCATCGTCCACAGAGCAAAAACGCAGTGAGGATGGATTCCACACCACAGTATTGACAGTCTCCTCTGCCATGTCAGGTTAAAAAAGTTACAAAAATAAGAAAAGGGTAGGGAATAGAAAAAGGAACACAATTACAGGATTATTTTGAGGCATTTAGTCCATTAAGTTCACAACAAGGAGACATGCACGGTTTCTTTCAAAACAAAGAAACTGTCCAGCATCCACTCTGAAACGTAGGTTTTAGTCAGTATAATGAGGGGATGGCAAGGAAAAAAAATTATACTTCACTCTCTAGTTTACCTGCATAAAATAAAGAATTATAATTAGAAAATCCCCAGCTAGCCACTGCAATGCATCTACAAGCAGATATAAGGTCAACAAAGCAACACTAGTTCAAGGTTTATAATAAAGCATAGTCAATTTCAATCAAACTTGATGCTGAATGTCACAGTACTTTAAAGACACACACAGGTTTTAAATTGAAGAGGCTGGATCAAGCATCAGTCTGAAGCTCAGAGATGTAAGAAAAAAAGCAGAGCCACTGCAACTGAGGCATTCCTGGACATTGGGTATATCTATACAGGAGGGAATGACAGTGTTAGAGCAAACTTCCTACACTGGCAGATCCAGGATTTTGATAAAGGAGGGAGAGGAGGAAGATAAGGGTACAAAGAATAATTTATTTTTACAAACAAAGCAAAAAATATGCAATAGTGGGAGAGGGCAATTTTACCTTAATTTATAATATGTGAAGTGCATAAATAGATTTTTTTTTTTTTTTTTGGGGGGGGGGGGGGGGGGTAAGGAAATCTGGATCTGCCATTGTATCTTTATAATAATTTAGTATTATGAGTAGTTAATGCTGCTTTCCCTAGTAGAGCATCTACAATACATTGGCTATCTAAACAGAAGATAAAGACAAACACAGGCATTCAACAGCTATGAGAACTATCAGAGAGAAGACTGTTTTGATGTTAGGGGTCTATCTAGGCTGTTTACCCTTGTAAAGCATCCAGACAATGATGAGGCCAAACTGGTCACTACTGGTCAGTTTCTGGTAGTGCTCATTCCACGTGATCACCTGGACAGCGGCTGGAGAAGATAATAGTTCATAAAGTATTTGTATAAAGAATTGAATGTTTATTTATTGCATTCCGTGAATCCTGGAACTGAAAAAAAAATCTCAATGACACTGGGGTCAGTATGGGATAAATTTTCTCTCTCATAGATATATCTGAATAATCTTAATTAAGTTATTGAATAGAACAGTGGCAAATAAGGCAATAAAAACTTTGTGAGAGCATGAGTTGAAAAGAAAATGAATTTTGCTAACAAAATGAATGTCATATGTACATGTATATCATTTTAAATATATTTTAACTGTAGCTGGGGAAGATAACAGTTTGCAGAGTATCAAAGAAAGGTCTTAGGCTGTATTCCCAGAGCTTTTAGATCGATCTATCCCCGCGGGGAGTCTCACTAGATTACTGTCAGATAATCCAGCTTAAATATCCGTCCTGCCTACTACAAGCTGTAAGGGGGTAATTAACTTTCATGTCCGCTCGGCTGACAGCTATTTAGCGTGAACCCCCAGGGAGTTAGGTCGACCTAAAGTAGATCTATCTAATCTCTGGGAATGGGGTCATAGGTTGAGGCCCCAGCGTCGGTCCGTTGCTTAGTGTAAGTTCAAGTACCAGAGTTATTCATTTTATCGATCATAAAGAATTGAAAGTTTACTACATTCTGTGGAACCTGGAACTGCAAATAAGGATATCATGTTTAAAACAAATGACACAAGGATTACCTTGGGATAAATTTTCTCTTTTTTACATATCTAAATAATCTTAATCAAATTAAATTATTAAATAAAACAATGACAAATTACACAACAAAAACTTTGTGAGAGCATGAATTTAAAAAATGAATCTGCTGACAAAGAGAAAGTTAAACACAGCATTCACTCATGTTATATGTACTTATCATTCTAAATAGATTTTTACAAAAACTGAATCTAAAGACCACCAATACAATTATTTGTGACAGTGTTGTAAGTGTAATAAATAAAAACATTAAAATGGTAATTGCATTGCCTCATATAATAAGCATTAATGGTAATATACTGTGTTGTTATTGATCTTATCTTATTGCTGCTTTAATCTTATCATGGTGCAAAACACAGCGGATGAAACTCTTCCGATAAACAGATATCTAATAACAATTTTCAATAATTTTCTAATTATTTTCTTATAATTTTCATATAATTTCCTTACCACTGTGCCCTTCCAGTGATTGATTCATGGAGAGATTACTGGGAGCAGCCAAACCCTTTACCTTGGCATCTTTACCTTGAAAAAATTGATAATTAAATAGTCATATCAATATTATATACTTTTAAGTCATTTTCCTAGTCTAAACGTTTTTTTCCCAATTCAGATCATAAAATGTGGAGGGGTAGAGAAGAAGGAATTGTTTGTTACCCATGGCTGTCTAAAGCTCTAGTACTTTAAGTAGTCCATTTTCCTCCACAGATTATGTTTCTGTTGTGTGTACGTGTGTGTGTGTGTGTGTGTGTGTGGGGGGGGGGGGGGGGGTTAAAGATATGTATAGTTTGTTACCTGTGGCAGTCTCAAGTTTCAGTACTTTAAGCAGTCCATTCTCCCCACCACAGGCTATGTACCCCTGCTCTCTGTTCCAGGCTACACACCTCAGAGTGGTGTTGTTTGGGATGGCAATCTGAAAGTCACATAGCAAAATTGCTGTAAAATAAAACTCTATGATACCATGTGTAACTCTAATGACAGTAATATTCAAAAGGAGTACTAGTACTGTGATGACTGGTGTAAACACTTGTCAACATTGTATTGCAGTTAAAATTTTAAGCAAATCATCAAATGCACCACCCAAATCGCTACATTTCTCTCCTTTATTTTAATTTAAAAAAATATTGTCATTTGTAAACCAATCTTTTGGCACAATGGACCTTCAACCGTTAAGTGAAGCAAACGATCCTAATCCTGTCGATATTTACAGAGTGTATCTGACTGCCAACTTACTGGCTGTAAGGCTTTACTTGAGATAAGTACTGTAGAGCTTCATTGGCAACCAAACTTCACCAATTATCTCTACAAAAAAGCAGCATCAGAATCCCCCTTTCTTTTTGCAAAGTAGCCTTACCTTCTTGCTCAAGTAAATAAACATCTTCGTTGACTGGAAATTGCACGAATAAGTATTTTAATACAGCAAATTTCTATCAATCAGCCTCAACTTTTTTCGAAGCCGGCCATCGTATCTCGGAATGTCTCGCGAGCTTTGCTGTGAATTGTGGGAAATCGGCCTTTCTTGACCACGTGACAAAGGCACTAGGTAGGGAGTGGAAAGAGCTCCAATTTATTGCAAATTTCTGTGAAAATATATCGCTCACAATAAAACATACTGGATATAACAAACGAATGCATAGTATTTAACTCGCCTATTTTGTATTTCAGATTAAACTAGTCCCATAAAAGTCTGAAAATGGTCGCCCAAAAGAAGACGGTAAGCAATCTGTCCACCGCCATTTTCTTTCCCACGTGTTCTGTAATGTGTAGCAACTTATTTACTGATCCAAACATTTACCATTCAAAGTCATTCATTATCTGTTGTCTGTCACTAGTATAGTTACTGTTTTAGGTAAGGTTTCACTGAGAGGCCGGTTTTGTTTCCAGTTCAAATGAGAACAAGGGGAAGGGGAAAAGGAAAGAGTTTGGGGGGGGGGGGTGGAGGATGTAGAAACAGGAGGAAAGATTCCTGTCACATTGATTAGTCTAAGCATTTGCCATGGGTATGATCCCGTCAAATTGAATTTTAGAAGTAGAATATTTGTTACATGTATAGTATTAGAGAAAATGTGGACATGGGAAAGGGGTGTTGTTGTGTACATATGAGACACCCTGTATTTGTGAGTTAAGGTGATATTAAATTTTCATCTATATTCCTTTAGCATCTTTAAATTTTTATCTTTAATGTCAATCTGAAAAGAGCTATTTGATTTTATTAAACTCAGAAATTTGGGATGTAAAAGGGAACAAAAGGTTGGGTGCAAAGGCAAGCTGATTAGCATTGTTCTTCCTGCACAACTGTGTCCTACTAGAACTGTACGTCTTGGTGGAGGGACTGAAACTGAGGCTGCAGTGCGGATAGTGTGGGCTGTGCAAGGGAAGGAGATCAACCTCCAAGACAGGCTATGGGCCAGCGCCATCTGTAGGACCTCTTTCTTAATGTCCCATTGCTGTATGGCCCCCATACCTGCTACAAATCTAAAAAATAGTTAAAAAAAGAATAGGTGGTAAAAAGAATTGGACCCAATTGATTTATGTGAATCCATCTAACTCTGCAGCTATCTTAGTGGATTAATTTGCGTTCTGAAGTTAAGTATACAGAAGAGCTGGTATTGATAAGTTTGGAAACTAGAGGAGGGATTCCTTAAAGTTAAACTGAGTTTGGTCAATATACATAAAGCAATTATTCTGCTGCAGAGTTGAGAATGTTGTTACATGTTGAACAATCTGATATCATTTAAAATATATTATTTTGGGTGTATTACAGAAAAAGGCATTGGAGAACATCAACTCCCGCCTGGCTCTGGTGATGAAGAGCGGCAAGTACGTCCTGGGCTATAAACAGACGCTGAAGACCCTGCGCCAAGGGAAAGCCAAGCTGATCATCATTGCTAACAACACCCCAGCTCTCAGGTGAGATGTCTATTTTGGTGTCACTCCTAACACAATTGCTTTGTATAAAACTTGACTTTAAAGAAGGAAAAAATCTCTTTAATTCTTTTGAAATTCTTAACATGCATTAACGCAATAATGTCCACACTGGTGAGTAGTAAATATAAAAAAGTCAGTTTAAAGATTGAAGTATTTCAGTTAATAAGATTTTAATAGTTATAATCAAATGGGATTCAGATATCAGTTCAAATTGTACCCTATAAAATGTGCTCGACTTCGGAGTCCCACACTAAAGGGGTTAAGATGAAGTCGCCCAATTCTCATGTTTTGTCTGCTTTCTATTAAAAGATGAGGTTATGCCATCAGGTAAGGTCACACACAGAGAGTTATGTGTTGTTAACATGGACTTTGACCCCACTTGCTAGCTGCAGCAAAGACTGCACATGGTGGGCTATGGTAAGAATGCAGAATGTTTGTGACGCATTTCAGTGTACCTAAATACAGACGTGGGCTTTTTTCCGTTGAAAAGCGGAATTCCGCGTTTTTTAATTCAATTTTGATGGTTCCTGAGATTTTTTTTTTAAACCTAGGCTCATGTCTGTAAATACCTTGGATCCTTGGATGCCACCTGAGAAGGGAGTCACTGAGTTTTTTTTTTTTTTTTTTTTTTTTTTTTTTTTTTTTTTTTTTTTTTTGTAAGCAATTAATGTTCCCATTAAGGAGCACTTCCTAACCAACGTGGGTGTTTTTCATAGACATTATCTACCACAGATATGTCCCCGGCATGTTGTTTTTGTCTTTGGCAGAGTGCAGAAGGTTCATGCTAACATTAGAAATGAGATTACTGGGTTAATTTAGGTAGCTTCTGGAGAATGGAAAAACAAAAACATTGCATTTTTTTAGATGGGACAGAGTCAAAATACAAATGGTATACTATTGATCTCGAACATGTGTCATCTTATTGATTGAAAGGCAGAGAGTTGAGTATGAATAAAACTGGTCTATGTAAATATTTGTTTTAGTTTGGATTCTGTGTGAACAGTAGTTAGAAGAGCCTACAGATATGAACTCAATATATGCCCAAATTACAAAAAGACAAAATTTGAGCTCTCATATTTTTACTTTCCAATTTTGAGATAATACCACGCAAATTTCATTTAAGCTCCCATTAACAATGTTTACTTTTGAGTCTTTGAGAAGCACAGTAGAACACCAAGAAAATTTAATTTGAACTCCCATTAATAATATTTTCTTTCCAGTTTTTGTGAAGCACAGTAAAACACCAAGCTAATTAAATTTGCTCTCCTATTAACAATAGTCTTCACATGTTCCAGGAAGAGCGAGATCGAGTACTACGCCATGTTGGCCAAGACTGGCGTCCATCATTACAACGGGAACAACATAGAGCTGGGCACTGCCTGCGGAAAGTACTTCCGGGTGTGCACCCTGAGTATCACTGACCCAGGTGAGTACAGGGCTGGGCGGGATTGTATTGTGGATGTTTCTTGCTACTTTGTGTTTACCAGGGTGATTAATTTGTGTAAAACTGGTAGAAGCACACAGATGACTGAAAGTTTTCACAAAATATGAGACATGTCAATTTTTTACCAGATTTAAGTCAAAATGTTATTGATTTCATTCAGAACTTTTTTATAGGACTATGGTTAGCTTTTTGGCTTTATTATTATTATTTTAATAAAAAGGTTTATTTTAACCAAATTTATCTTAAAATTTTTTTTTTTTTTTTTTTTTTTTTTTTTTGTAACCAATCCAACTAAAATTTACGGACAAAATTGTTCTTTTCATTTTAAATTAATTATTTAATTTGCATTTTCAGGTGACTCCGACATCATCAGGAGTATGCCGTCAGGGGATGCCACTGAAAAGTAAACCGAGACTAGTGGCGCCATCTTTATACACAGACGACCATCACAAATTGAGAATTCTGTTCATATTTGGTTCATGATGTAATAAAAGATTGAACTGTGTAATATCTTGTGTTTTCTTGTTTTTTTTTCATTAAAAACCCCACGGCACCATGTGAAAAGGTAACGGAATGGGCAACTGGTAAAAAGAAAATACCTGTGGTAATATTTCATGTTGGGGAAAGAGTCTGCATACAACAGTTTAATTACTGTATTTGACAACCCTCTACAGGGATCACAGAGTTTTATTTCACTAAGGGATATTTCTCCGCAGTTTACCCTACAGAAAAAAATGTTTGATAACAAGTATGAATCTCGCATCTTTTACCGGGTCAACTATCATGAATATGAAATAAATTATTTTAGCATTTAGTTTAAACTAGATTAAATTAGAATATATTCAAAATAAATGCGGTCGAAGAAAAATAATACAAGGAAATGCCAAGATAGCACATTCAGAGCATCGATCACCGTCTAGATAATGAAATGAAGTTCCAAGAAACACCGATACAGTCAAAACTGTGAACTTGCCCGCCAGAAGGCCTTTCTATTTTATAGAATCTATTAAAAACTGTGAAGACCTCATCAATGACATACTTTGTACATTAACTTACTAGTGTAGTTGCGTTTATGATTTCGGAAAAAAGAATCAGTTGGCATCGAGAAATTATTTGGTTAAATTATGCATGTAACATTGGGAGCAGATTAAAAATTAAACGTTACTAAATATTTGAACGGGGGTCTGCTTATCTCGAGTGCCATTTCTTGCGTACGGACAGATTGCCAAGAGCAGTTTTTATTTATTTACTTATTTATTTATTATTATTATTATTATTATTATTATTTATTTATTTATTATTATTATTATTATTTTTTTTTTTTTGTGAAAGAGTAGATGAGGAGAAACCTTGTGCAGAGCCCATGTGGTTTTGGGTAGTTAATATTATTAAAAAAAAAAAAAAAACAGTTTTAAGCTAAAGTGAGCGTGCGTGTGTGTGTTTGGGAGGGGGAGAGGAGGGGGATAATAAATAATGGTATGATAAACGGAGAACCTAACAGAGAGAAATGAAGGTAAAGTTCACAAGGAAATATCAACCTCAAATTGTTTATTTGAAGGACTGAATTTAGAAAGAGAAGTAGCTTTGCAGGATAGACAGACTTAGGGTATGATTTTGGGACATTTTCAAACGTTGAAAGGAATGAAATGAAAGCCCGGGCTCCCATATGATTAGGACAGGTTGGGATTAGTCGTAATATTGGGATTACATGCTGTATATGAGACGGGGAACGGACTACGGTTCCTAGCGGACCACCATTCCCGTCCAGTGAGGCGGACAATATGACGTCGCTAGGCAGGTCCGACTTCATCTAATTACTGCAATATAACTCTAGTTTAGGATAATTTATTATGACAGGCCAAATCAATGTGCAGTAAAATAGACTGCACATTCCGCCCAAGTGGTTAGTAGAAGTTTAACCAACAAATAAAGAAACAGTTTGGATTTTAATTGCTACATTATCAACAGACCGGAGCTCGTCAACAAGGTAAAGGTTGGTCTTCACCGTATCCAAATACCCTATGACTGCCAAGAACTCGAGCATCATAACAAAACCGTCGGAGATATTTGAGTATAATGTATAACAATCAGTTATATGTCAACGGTTTACCAAAAACTTTCACGAAAGTTAAATTTCGTTATCTAAGCAAAATTTAATTAGACAATCATTTGGATACGGAATCCACACCTTTATGGTAATTTAGGTCAAAGAAGTAATATTTAAGAGAAACCTCGCCGGGAGAGCGTCGTTAAGTAGTATCTGCCATTTTATACGCTGTTAGGATATTGGCAGTTAAAATGCTTTGAATTCTGCAAATATTTTTTTCCTACAAACGATCAACTCATATCTGCAAACAATTTTGAGCAGCGCTTTTATTCCAGATACCATGTCTAATAGACTCATGGTAAAGAAAACACAAAATACCGGTGAAGATATACATATCTTTATTTTTTTTTACCATTTTTTTTTCGAATTTGAGCATGCAACCCCTCAAATCTCTGAAATCTGATGTTACACAGTGTTTTCCCCAAAAGTTAGAAATGTCCATCATAAGAAAAAAAAAATCTACACACCACAACTAGCATCAGCAAGGCATTTGGGTGGGGCAACCTTTTTGACTAAGAGTACATACTTATTAATTCGCATTAATTCGTTATCTGTGACGATTAAACATACCATCCGTCCAACCATACAGTATCTTGCTATGCCTGTTTGATGAAAACGCGTTGCGTTTTTGGGCCAAAGAACGGTTGAACACGGATCGACAGTCAAACAACAAGGTTACACGGTTAGATACAGGTATAAGTTTTTTATTTATTCATTCATTTATTTATTTATTTTTTTTTTCACAAACGATAATCTCGTATCTGTTAGCAAATTTGAACAGCGCTTTTATTCCACATACCATGGCTAACATAACACATGGTACAGAAAACGCAAAATACCGTGAAGATAAACATTTTTAAAGATATACATATCCTTAATTTTTATGCCTTTTATTCGAATTTACAGCATGCACCCCCTCAAATCTCTGAAATCTGATGTTCCACATTGATTTCCACACAGGTTAATAATGTCCATAAAGTCAAAAAAAAAAAATCTCCAAATTTACACACACACAACTAGCATCAGCGTGGCATTGGAGTGAAACAACCTTTTTGACTAAGAGTAATTATGATTTATATATTTATTAATTCTCATCAATTCGAAGATGTTCCCAAATCTGTGGCGATTAATTTTCCATTCGTGCAACCATACAAAATCTTTCTACGGCTGTTTGACGAAAGCGTGCCGCGTTTTCGGGCCGGCTAAGGTTAATATAACCAATAGCGTTAAGATAGCTTTATGGTTTTGTTACAAAACTTTCTGTGGTTGCTGGGAATTTGTTCCACAACTGGGGTACTTTCTTTACAACTGAAATATCTTCTAAGGTGAAACATTAAAATATTCATTAGTTTTCATTAAATGATAATAGGGCGAAAAGCGCATTTTTTGTGACAAGACCAAAACCACAAATGGCATTATTGGGACAAACTGTGAACGATAAAAAGACCACGTTGATATACATGTACTATGAGCATTTCTGTAAAATTCCACTTCCACAATCTTTAAGACAGACTGGGTTGCACTGGAAACCAACACAAATATTCATTATTTTTATTATTATTATTATTATTATTATTATTATTATTATTATTATTATTATCTTTTGATGCCAAATGGCATAAAAAATTGAGATATTTAGTGAAAAAATACTTGTATTAAAATTACATGTACTTTAAGTGACAAGGTAATTTTAAAGCACATTAAGTACATAAAATACTTCTTTTTGTGGTAGAATGTCAATCTCACTTCTTTTGGTGTCAAATTGTAAAGCTCCCAAAAGTTACGAGAGATAAAAGTTACCTTTGTTTATATTAAATTGTAAATCTCACTTCTTTGCTATTAAACTGTCAATCCTTAAAAGAATCGCAAGCCAGAAAAGTCACCCCTAATAATATTTATTAAAAAATAAGATAACATGAACTTTATATGAGACACAACAGCATTTTTAACACGATTTTTGACCTTATCTGAATACCAGACAGCGTTTATATCATTATTTGTCCAGATAAATGCCATGAATTGACGTCAAAAAAGTCAAATGTCCTTTTTCCACTGGCCATTATACCTTGACACAACTTTAAAGAGTAAACTGAATTTAAAACACCATAGGTTAATGTCTTTTTAACTGTGTGCTAGCTCACCTTCATAATGGACATGAAGTTAGTCCAATCAGCTTTCATTTCGCCTTGCTCATATCATTGTCCCCTGCATAATTATACCGTATTTGTTGGTATAAATACAAGTTCCCTCTAAAGTTTCCTCAAATAAGCCAAATCGGGTTTAAGTTTGCACTGCCAGGGGAAGAAATAACGGTTCGAAAAACTGCAGGAAAAAGATGAAGACGTTTTTGATTGTTGCCTTGTGTCTTAGCTTGTTGTTTGTGGGTAAGTTTTACATATGCAAGTATAACGACAAATTGCTTGATATCACAATTTTGATTTTGCTTTTTAAAACCCGATTTTCTTTCAGTTACCAGTATGGCATTGACATTAAAAGGATACACGTAACAACTGTTCATTTTGTCAGGAAACGTGGCATAAAGCGGATCTGCCTAGGTTAAACGACGATTTTCCCATGCTTACCAATAAAATTAATCCGTTCCTACATTCAAGGTTTTTTAATTTTGGTTTTTGTAATAATCTCTAAAAATTCCAGACTGTGCATTTATATCTCTGGTGCCCTAACACGTGCTTTTGCAATTCAGATTTGTTAGGAAAAGTGTAAGTTCATAATGAAGAGCTGACGGAATTATACATTATTCATTATAATTTACTATAAGTTGAATCTTTTAGTCATTTAGCCTAGAAAATCCCATATCTGACAAGAGAGTGTGTTGTCAGTGCCAGGAGATTAGGGGAGACCGGGGCTAGTTGGCCCCGTTAGACACTTTTGGCCTTGTAGAGCCAACTAGGAATGGGTTAGAGTAACAAAACTGGTTTCAAAGTAAGCCCAATGAACTAAGCTACGTATGCAACGCCATTATTTTTCAAACATAATCCCAGATGGCTCACGATTTGACAAAAAACGCAGTTGACGTCAGGGGGGCAAGTTGGCCCCCCTATACGAAAATGAAGAATATATCCCATGTACACGCCTTGAAATACATTTTTATACATTTTTAATTTATTAAATTGATTTTTGAGTCTTTGATGAATAAATAGTTCAAATGAGGCAGATTTTTTTTAGGTTTCCGTACGTCACGTTGTAGGGGGGGGGGGGGGGTATGTGTTGCAAGAACCAAAATATCTATCAATAAAATTTGTTTTGTTTTAATTAAGAATAAATTAATAATGGTATAAAGCTGCAGGTTTTTAATAATTGAAAACGAATAATAAATTTCGTATTAAAAGAAAGTAACAAATTCAGTTTTAAACCACTGAGTTTGTTTCAACAATGGTCTCTCTCTAGGGAGGGGTGGAAAATCCCCTTGGGGCCACATATAACACTTTAAATGCAAAGGGAATCCCCTTACAATGAATTAAGGCAAAATAAATGTTTTTCTAAGGAAAGTCCAATGGATTTACTTTTTAATACATACAATCAACAGAACATTTCTAATATAAATTTTCAAAAAAGCACCGGAGAGCAAATTAAATAAAATCAATCAGACGGTAAACACCGGCAAGCTTTGTCAATTTCACCAACTTGTTTATTTCAAACAGCGTTGCGCGCAAAGGATTGTGGGTAATGTGAGGGTCCAACTTGCCCCGAGTCATGGGGGCCAACTAGCCCCGGGTGCACATTATTTATTTTAAAGGATGTTAGCCAATTATGGTGCTAGAATGAGCAACGATGATACATCTCCGTGAAACTTGAAACAATGAGCTTCAGTTTGATGCCCTATACATATCTTATATTCGATCAAAAGCATATGAAAATAGATTTTTAAATCTCTTAAACAAAACTACTTTTAGGTGCAAAAAAAGTTTATTTCGACTCACCGCTTAAGTAAAACTTTTTAACGTCCGACACTGCCTTAGCATTGTAGGCTACGGTCACTTTACAAGAGTATGTGGCCAATTTTTTTACCTCGTAGTTACTTTTTCATAAATTTACAGGGGGGCCGACTTACCCCGGGGTCCAACTAGCCCCGGTCTCCCCTACCTATTCTTGATTTATTTCCAAACATCATAAATACATTTGTTTACAGGCACACACACGTGCGTGCAAAAACACACACACACACACACACATACACACACACTGATTTGTCGTATACCCTTCTATATTTTATATTTAGTTTTCAATTCAGATACATGTCCTGTATATAAGTATGATTAAGCATAGGGCGCATTCAGAACTAGTTGATGTGCGGACTTACTAGGCAGCAGATCAAAAATGGGGCACACTTTACAATGGATTCCTGACTCCAACGCGCGGTGTCCCAGCACGGGCAGAACACTTAAATTTCGTCACACTTTCAAGTGGATCGGGCGATATTTGACCCACGCATCATTTAGTCCATGGATCAACTGGTTGTGGATGCTGTCTTAGATTTACATCTAGGTAGTCTTTTAAATAATATAGTGAATATTTACCAGTGTGTCTTTTTCATTTTCAGCAGGCAACGCAAAACCACCTTTCTGTGGCAAAAACGCAGTATGCGTGAGGTTTGAACCGAACTTCAAGGTTCGATACAACGGCGCCTGTAAAGCACCAAAGTGGCAATGTATGTGCCCGCCAGACTACAGTGGTGACCCGTACGACGAATGTTATACGGAGACTCCGTGAGACAAGTACAGTGTATGTAGAATGTCAACTCACACCGCATGAAAATCTAAACTAGTATCTGACACGCGTCCTGCCTTAATCTGCACAACTGAAATATCCTCATATTGCTATCTCTCTCTCTCTCTCGCCCCCCTCTCTCTCCTAAAAACATACACAAAAATATCTAAAATATTAAAATATAAATTGGCGTTTTTCCCATATTATGTCACACATTATGACAAAAATAGTTATTATTCCATGACTTTCTTCACAGTTGAAATATTATAATTAAAATTTATTTATTTCCTTTTTTTATATTTCAGAATAAAAGAAGGACGAAAAGTCGTTTTAATGTGCCACGGCCCAAACCACAAATACTATAGCTTTAATGGGACAGACGATAAAAATATATACATGGTGATCTATTATTACTATTAAACTTCTGTAAAACCCCACTGCAGTAACCACTAAGAAACTGTGTTGTACCAAAAATCACTTCACATCCTATATAATAATTCGTTCGTTTTTACGGGGGACTAAAAGATGTGTAATGAGTAATAAAATATTCGCTGAAAACGGATATTTGTGTTTGTTTTTATACATTTAAGGTCGTATTATTTATAAAATGGTTTCAAACATCATCATCACACGCCGCACGGACTTTTCTTGGCCATCTTATTCGCCAGATCTCAATCCCCCCAGTTTTTTTCCTATGGGGGCCCTTGAGAAAAGAATCTACGCTAACAAACAACAAATTCTAGAAACTTCCAAAGACCAACATACAATGAGAAGTAAGACTGTATTCCCACAGATTTAAGATCGATCTATCCCCTGTGGGGAGTTTCACTAGATTACTGTCAGCTTAGCCGGCTGAAATGTCTGTCCCGCCTACTAAAAGCTGTAAGGGGGTAATTAACCTCGGCTGACTGCAATTTAGCTTGAACCCCCAGGGAGTTAGGTCGATCCAGATGGATCGATCTAAATCTGTGGGAATACAGTCTACTAAACAGTCCTACTGACATCATTGCAAGATTTTAATGTTCGTGTGGCCCCGTTATTCAGCAGCAAGGAGCGTGGATAGAGCACATTATCAATCATTGAAATTTGACTACATTTAAGGTTTCAAATTTCTGCAGAATTTACAAGGATAAAATGGCCACTCTATGGAACAATTTAGTGAAAGAAAGTTTGAAATATCAAAATGCATGTATATCAAAATTGAGATGGAAAGTCAAATAGGTCGTTTTTAATGGAACATCCTGTGCGTGTACATATACATTTATACGTCATATAGGAATAAATAATAATAATAATAATAATAATAATAATAATTACTATTATTATTCATTTACAGCATCGGAACTAGATGCCGCCTGATTGATAAAATCGGCCCCATACAAACAAATTGGACACAGTAGAGAAAATTGTACAAAACAAGCCAGAGACACATCTATGACTATCTAGTGAAAATCAATTAGTGGCAGATATCTCATTGCCTATATTTCTTAAAATTTGTAAGAGTGTGTTCATGATAAAAAATTTTGTGATCAATAAAATTATTATCATTGATATTATTATTTCAACGTCCCCTATATCATTTCTGAGAAATAAACTTACTTTTAAGTAATACTAAAAGTATTAGGCAGTACATACATATTTTATTGAAAAATGATAATTATTATCATTATTATTACAATTATTATTAAAGATTGGTCCATAAATGTGTTGTACATGTATCTATATTATCCAACAATCCTTTAAATGAAAACTGAACATGAACATGAAGTTCCATAAGTGGCAGTAGCCGTTTCAAAAAGCAAGTTTTATACCTCATATTTATTTGTTTATGTTTATTTATTTATCTATTTATTTCTTCTTTCATTTATTTTCTATTCATTTATGCATTTTCACCTTTTTTCTCATGTAATCATTCATTTTCAAAAGTGCCTGTGCTACAGTAACATCTCTTTTGATATAAGCGTATAAACAACAAAATAGAATCTTTTTGTAGAATAATATTGAATAGAATAAATAAAGCAAACACCCATATCCGTTTTCATTGCACAATTTATTACCTATTATATACTTTGCAGTTCCCCTTTAAGACAAAATTCGCATATTTGACAAATGTATTATTGTTTGTAAAGGATGTGAATTAATATTTGGCAAATTACAATGGTTTTAGTGATTTTTCAGTAACTTAATACTAATAACAGAGCACCACGATATTTTCGTAATCTGCAGTCTGTCCCAGTGAGGTTATAGTATTTGTGGTTTTGGCAGTGTCACATTAAACGGCTTCGCATCCTTCTTTTATTCTGAAAAATAAAACCAAATGAATAAATTTTAATTATACGTGTATTATCTTAACTCTCAACCGTGAAGAAAGTCGTAAATCAGGTATTGTCAATTTTCCTTAATCCATCCTGTGAAAAAGTCTCAAAGTAATAGCAGAATTTTTAAAGACTGCTGTTAAAATTCATAGTTCACCTGCAATTTAGTACATCACAGCCACTAATTGTTGATGGTGCTGTAAATAGCTTAATTAATTAATTAATTAATTAATTAATTTTATAGCATAACATGCATTAACAAGTGTAATTTAGCATACTACATTTGTAAACATATATGAATGTATATCCTTATATATTTTGAAAATAATGTAGTCTGGTGATCCTGCAAATGTATTCATATCAATCAGTGCTCAATAAACTTATTATTATTATTATAGAACGAGACTTAAACGGAATAACTGTTAGATACTAGTTTTGATTTTCGTGCAGTGTGAGTTTGTGAGTCTGTGCATACTTTTCCCATTCCCCCCCTGAAAACATTCGTCGTACGGGTCACCATAGTAGTATGGCAGGCACAGGCACTCCCACATTGGTAGTTTACAGGCACCGTCATATCGAATCTGAATGTCGGGTTCAAACCTCACGCATACCGCGTTCTTGCCACAGAAAGGTGGCTTTGCGTTGCTCGCTGTAAATACAAAAAAAAAAGGATTGATGAATATCTCACTCAAGCTCGTAGCCAGCAATTTCAAAGAGCTTTTTTTTTCTGAAAAAGTGGACCTTTTACCATATAATCCCCATGTACCTAGAGTGGACCATTTAACAGCAAAAAGGGGGGTCCTTTTGAACCCCCCGACCCCCCCCCCCCCCCCCGGCTACGGGCCTGTCACTGTATTATTTGAAAGACTGACTGAATGCAAAACTTAGAGAGCATTCACACCCAGTTGATCCATGGACTAACTGATCCGCGAGTCAAATATGGCGTGACAAAATTTAAGTGCTCTGCCCATGCTGGGGCAGTGTGCGTGGAACCCGTTATCAAGTGCGCGCCATTTTGATCCGCGGACTAGTAAGTTCGCACCTCAACTGGTTCTGAATGGGCCCTGTTGAATCAGTTAAATATATAAAGGACATGTATATGAACTGAATTGAAAACTAAATGTAAAATATAGAAGGGTAAACGATAGAATAAAAGTCGCTGAATACAACATATCAGTGTGTGTTTTGTGTGTACGTGTGCGTTTGCACGCACGTGTTTGTGTGTGTGTGTGAGTGTGTGTGTGTAATCAAATGCATTTATGATGTTTGGAAATAAATTAATCATGGCACTTTTCTCGCCAAAATGAACAGTTTTTATCAGTGCCCTGCAATTAAAAAAAATGCAAAATTTCCATTTTGATATCAAGCAATTTGTCGTTATACTTGCACATGTAAAACCTACCCACAAACAACAAGCTAAGACACAAGGCAACAATCAAAAACGTCTTCATCTTTTCCCTGCAGTATTTCAAACCACTATTTCTTCCCCTGGCAGTACAAACCTAAACCCGATTTGGCTTATTTGAGGAAACAACTAATACGGTACAATTATAAAGGGGATAATGATATTAGAAAGTCGAAACGTAATCTGATTGGACTAATTTCAAGTCCATTATCAAGGTGCGTCAGCACACAGTTAAAAAAACATCAAGCTATGGTGCTTTAAATTTGGGCATGTCTTTAAAACTGTCAAGGTGTTGGTAGGTGCAAAAAGTTCGTCAGGGGTTGGTAAATTTGACTTTTTCGACGTCAATTCATTGCATTTATCTTTTAAGATAAAGATAAAAAACGTCGTCTTGTATTCAGATTAAGTCAAAAAGGTCAAACCAACACAAAAAAATATGTGTGTGTGTGTGTGTGTGTGTGTGTGTGTGTTTCAATCACCTTGTCACTTCAAGTATACATGTATGTCATTTCAATACAAGTATTTTTCCACTAAATATCTCAATTTTCCTGTCATTTGGTCTCGAAAGAAAATAATAATAATAATAATAATAATAATAATAATAATAATAACTTTCTTAGATAGAAATTTTACTTCTGTGTCACACGTTGTTCTAATTTGGTTAAATGACCTTCACTCTATACGAAAGTTCAAACGTATTGATAATTTTACTGGGACGATTTGAGTTGCAACTCATGACATTCTCCCCTTAATAAGATAAAAAAGTGGATGTCAAAGGTAACAGAATAAGTGAACTGAACAACCATAACCGCTTTCAGTACACATGTATTATCCACTCCATCCCATAAAACTGAAAACTTCACAAACAGATTCGTGTGTATAGAATTTGAATCAATCTTGTCTTTCTTAATGATTGTGGCAGTGGAATTTTACAGCAACGTAACTCACATAATAGATGACCGCAGCCTTTTTATCACACGTAACTTGCCATTATGAAACCATTTGTGGTTGTGAACGTGTCACGTGGTACGGTTGTACGTCCGTTTTAAAACTAAAAATAAAAGCAAGTGGGTAGATTTTCATATATTTTTGTGTTAATTTGTTTATCCTAACACACACAAGATACTTGGAATGTGAAGAAAGTCGTGATACAAACCAATTTTTTACATTTTTTTCGTCTTGGAGGTTTTTGCTGTGCGTTAGGCATAGGCCTAACACCAACGCTCTACACGTACATTGTAATGTACGAGAAGGCATTTTATTACCTTTGTAATTAATTTTGCTGAACAGAATTTGATTTGCAACAGCACGTGTGTGGATACCCTCTACCAGGGCCATATATTAATTTTTCAGAAGATATTCGCAGATATGTCTTTTGATAAATAGACGGTCATTTGGTTCTGTGTGAACCTGTAACATATATTGTCTCTGTCCACTCAGCATTTAGGGGTTAAAGCATATTCTTTGTTTGCGAGATATTTAGTGAAACTATACTTGTATTAAAATAACATATACTTGAATTGACAAGGTGATTTTAAAACACATAACGTACGTAAAATACTTTTTTTGTGGCAGGTTGTCAATCTCACTTCTTTTGGTAACAGATTGCGAAGGTCCCAAAAGTAACGAGAGGGAAAAGTTACTTTTCTTTATATTAAATTGTTAATCTTACTTTTCTGGTATTACACTGTCAATCCTTTAAAAACAGCAAGCTAGAAAAGTCATCCTTAATAATATTCAGTGAAAAAATAAGACACCACGAACTTTATATGAGACACCATAGGAATACAAGACAACGTTTTTATCATTATTTAGCCAGATAAATACCATAAATTCAAATTCACCACCCCCTTGCGAACTTTTTGCACCTGTCATCACCTTGACAGTTTCAAAGACATGCCCAAATTTGAGACACCTTAGGTTGATGTTATTTTAACTGTGTGCTGACGCACCTTCATAATGGACTTGAAGTTAGTCCAATCAGATTACGTTTGACTATCTCATATCATTATCTACTATGTAATTATACCGTATTAGTTGGTATAAATACAAATTCTGCCTAAGATTTTCTCAAATAAGCCAAATCGGGTTTAAGTTTGCAGCAACAAAGGAAGAGATCTCCAGAGAAAAGATGAAGACGTTTTTAATAGTTGCCTTGTGTCTGAGCTTGCTGTTTGTGGGTAAGTTTTTCGTTTTTTAATAAGTATATCGACAAATCGCTTTAATATGAAAATGGAAATTTCGCTTTTTATAAACTGATCTCCTTTCATGTACCAGTAGGGCATCGACCTTTAAAGGATACATGTAAAAACTGATCATTTTGTCAGGAAACGTGGCATAAATCTGATTTTCCTCAGCTAAACGACAATTTTCCTATGCTTACCAATAAAATGAATCCATTCCGTCGGTCAAAGGTTTTTGTAATAATCTCTTGAAATACCAGAATGTAACGCCATTCCGTCATTCATAGCTTTTTAAGTTTGGTTTTTGTTATTATCTCTTAAAATGCCAGAATGTAACACGCATAACATAGGTGGCGCATGCTCGTCATTTTTTTGTGGAACGGTCCATTGGCATTACCAGGCCCGTCTGGATATGGGAATGTGGCTGCCTGCTAGACGTCATGTAGTCACCAATAATAATAATAATAATAATAATAATAATAATAATAATAATAATAATAAGTAAACCCATTTCATTTTTGTAGATTTGATTCCGTAGTTGTAGGCCTAATATAGGCCTAGTTTATAACCTACTAAGAGTGCGTGCTCCACCGGGAGTATTTTTGACGTTTGCACTTACTTATCAAGTTAGGGAAGCGGAACAAATAATTTTTGTATTGACCTACAGGTGGTGATAGGTACATCTATATGAAGGACCCGCCAAACAATTTGTCCTAATTCCAAAATTTGTTCTTGTTGTAAAAAAATGTGTTATAAAACAGTGCAAAACAGATTAATTGTGCATTTATATATATATGGTGCCCTAACACGTGTCTTTGCAATTCAAAATTGGTCAGCAAAAGTGAAAGGTGATAATAATGAGCTGGCGAAATTATACATTATTCATTATAATATTTGTTATAAGCCAAGGCCAGGAGAGTGCCTATTCTTCATTTTTGTTTACACACAAACACACATATACAAACATCGATTTATTCGTACTGTTTTTATTTTGTCGTTTGTATACGTTATCAGAATACCCTTCCATATTTAACATTGACTTACTTTTCAATTCAATTCAAAATCAATTATATTCACTAATGTATCTTTTTCATTTTCAGTTGGAAACGCAAAGCCACCTTTCTGTGGCATAAACGCGGTATGCGTGAGGTTTGAACCGAACCTGCAGGTCCGATATGACGGCGCCTGTAAACTACCAGATTGGGAATGTCTGTGCCTGCCAAACTACTATGGTGACCCGTACGACGAATGTTATACGGAGACTCCGTATAAATAGGTAGGTAGACAAGTAGGTAGAGAGTCAACTCACACCGCATGATAATCAAAACTAGTATCTGACACGTGTCCTACCTTAATCTGCACAACTGAAATATCCTCATATTGCTCTCTCTCTCTCTCGCCCTCATTCTCTCTCGCCCCCTCAACTCGCACTACATGAAAATCAAAACTATTATCTAGCACTCGTCCCAGTTAAGTCTTAACTGCACAACTGAAATATTTAATAATATTGGTCTCTCTCTCTCTCTCTCTCTCTCTCTCTCTCTCTCTCTCGCTGCCTCATTTATTTTTCTGCACGTGTTTTTATTTTCATGTTTCTAAAGTATTTAAATACAAAATATTCTAAAATCTAAATCGGTGTTATGTCCCACATGAGAAACAATTATAATAGTTGTTCGTTCCACGACTTTCTTCACAGCTGAAATATATTCTAAGATAATTGAACTATAATTAAGTCAATATAATATACGTATAATTAAATTTTATCATTTCTTTTCGTTTTTCAGGATAAAAGAGGGACTGAAAGCCGTTTTAATGTGACACGACCTTAACCACAAATACTATAGCTTCATTAGGACAGATGGCGGAATATAAAAAAACCTGGTGATCTATTATTGTCTTAAAGTTTCTGTAAAATCCCACTGCAATAGCCATTAAGAACATTGTGTTGTGCGAATTATTAATTCACATCCTAAACTATAATTCGTTCGTAATATGTGCGAATTTTGTCCTTACAGGAGACTGGAAGAAGTAAAATAAATAATAAAATGTTCGTCGAAAACGGATATGGGTGTTTACTTTATTTATTCTATTCTTTTTTCATTTTCATTTCATTTTGTTGTTCACACGGTTATATCACAAGAGATGTTGTTGTACCACAGGGGCATTTGGCTATTAATAATTATGTAAAAAAATGAGAAAAAATATACATAAAATGAAAGAGAAAAATAAAAAATAAATAAGCATAAATATTTCTAAGTATGCAAAACATAGCTGGTCTTTGACATGGATAGTACCCAGCTATTGAGACTTAAGAAGCTTTATGTTCAGTTTTTCAGTAAAAGGATTGTTGGGTAATATAGATACACTAAATTTATGAACCATTTTTAACAATAATAATAATTATTATAATATTTATTTTTACAACGAAAAGATGGGTGTAACAGTTTATTCTTAAGTTATTAAATTTCAACAATAAGTTATTCTTATATGGCAAGTTCTATTAAAATTTAAAATTAGGGAATTATGAGAACAAATTTGAGTCTTGTTGTTGCTAATCATTTGTGTAGTACCAATGAAAATACTCTTTCGTCATAAACTAATTTCAATTTTTTTCTCTCATGAAAAATACTTCGATGTACCTACGGGCATCTTCATCGGCCTCCGAGTGACACACAGCATTTTTATTGCTATTATATGCTTAATTATAACAGATGGAACCTTTTAAACATCGTTTGTGTAGTTAATCGCTATTGCATTTCTTTATGAAAGTTCACATTTGGCAGTCACTCCCTGCGCAGAGGGTGGAGTTGATAGCTGTATGGCATTTTCAGTTGGAAACTACAAATATAGGGCCTACCTCATTCCAGAACATAGGAAAGACCTGTAACGTGGCAGAGAGTCACCCATGATAGAGAATCCGCTTCATTGGTACAGGTAAGCCTCGCCCTTGATTTTGACCCGCTTAGGTCAAGCTTACCCTAACCATTAAAACTAAATAGAGGGCGGACTAACTGTTACCCTCAGTTTTGTTACACTGGACTTCCATTCCCAGGATGACCATTCCTGTGATACCAGTGTAATGAAACTGAGGGTCCGTGTAACAGAGAGTCCGCCCTCCATATAGTTATAATGGTTAGGGTTTGTCTGACCTAAGTGGGTCAAAATCTAGGGCGAGGCTCACCCTGTACAAATGAATGGGAAGCGGACTCTCTGTTATGGGGGCCTCTCTGTCACGTTACACCAGCACGAAGGAAAACAACCAGACAGCCAGACGGAAAGGATTGCGAGATTACATCAGTTCTGACACTTAGCAACAATATACAGTGAAGAGATGCTCTCATGTTTTAGTTACATTCCATCTGCCAAACCATATATCTTGTTATGGACATTTCAAGGTCGTGCAGTAGTAATTATGAAAACAAGTGACAGATGATTACATTTTAATTAATGAAATGGTCAATTTAGGGTGTTCTGCCTTTGATTTTGGGTGAAGGGTAATTCCACATATATAGTTAAAATGGCCATAAGAGAGTGATTTTTGTGCTTGGTTTCCCATATCATTGTTAAGCATGCATGACAGGCTTGTTAAAACAAATGTATTATTTGGTTGACATAAACAACTTGTGTTTGTCATTAGATCAGTTGTTTTTAACACTTCAAAATTTTAGTTGGAGTCATGTTAAAATATAGTCTTGGTGTCTGCTGGTAAAAAAAAGTTACCCCTTTCCCCCAAAGTGATAATTACAATCACCTGGTTTGAATGCTAATATGCTTTACACGTATTTGAGTTTCAATTTAAAACAATTATCAATACCTTTTCTCGTTGAATCGATTAAATACATCAAAGATAGACTTGTTGAGCAGAAAACCACATCCGATATCAATTAAATATAATGAGTTTTAACACGTTTAATAGGCCCAAAATTTACCCAACCAGATCCCGTTCCGCCTTTCGTATATAAGGCCAATTGACCTTAATATTATTGTTCCGTTGTCACTGGTATAAATTCAACCCCTCCCAAAGATTTCTTTATAAGCCGGTACGTATTTACAGGTGACGAAATCGCTGTTCGAAGGTCTGCAGGAAAAAAATGAAGACCTTTTTGATTATTGCCTTGTGTCTGAGTTTGTTGTTTGTGGGTAAGCATTACAACTGTCTCAGCGAAGAGTACTTATATGCAATTAGTAATAATCTTCTTCACGAAATTGATGATAGTAGGATTCAGTCAAAAATAAACTCATTTTGATCTGTTGGCATTATTAATCTTTTAAGGTTAAAAAATAGCAAATATATTTAAAGAATGGTGTGGTGTGTTATGACAAAAAAAAAAAGAAAAAAAAAAAAGAAACTGAAGCAAGTGAAAAAAAATCTCCAAAATATATTAAAATTCTAAGCTTGAATTCGCCACTGTTCCGATTCGGTGCAGGTTTCATCTCACTGTGTTTTGGGTACCCGAGTAGTATTCGCTCCTAAGCTGTTGTTCACACACACACGCGCGCGCGCGCGCACACACACACACACACACACACACACACACACACATTTAGGCTTACATGAATGGATTGACGAATAATAATAATAATAATAATAATAATAATAATAATAATAATAATGAATTATAAAATGTTCAGTAGACTGTTCAACATAAATTTATCAGGTCTATGTCTTATGCAATTAGTATAACCAAAATCATGAAAAAAGCTACTAAAGATGAGAGCTCCAATAAAGGTGTAGACTTGCAAAAAACTGGCGCTCCCTTTATCCCTGTCAAATAAGAATCAATCTTTCATAAGCCATCTACCTTCAATTTAAAACATAATCGACAAATAATTCGTGCATCGTTCGACTTGTGTATATTTAGAACTTTTTGACTTTGTTATATATGTGATCATGAGATCAGGTGAAATACGCAAAGCGTTGCTGAAGTTTGGCGTTCTCTATATGAAATTTGAAACATGATAATGCAATCTCGTATGTATATATCACACGAAAAAGATAGCTGAAATACGTTCTGTTAAACGTTGTTGCTATCAAAGCATTGGCAATCCATTGGCATATTCCACACATTAAGCATGAATGTTTGAGGAATTCAATACGGAGGTTTACTTGTTCGCTGTGGCGTTTTATACAGGGTTTCTGGAAGACATTACACTCTCTTTTTGTTGTCAGAATAGTATTCATTCTTTTGCTCATGTTTTCACACACACACACTTATTAACTGAACACAAGTTCTAATGTTTTGCCGTTACAACCTGCACCGGTATGCGTTCTAAATGGACCCAGTTCTATTTTTGCGCCAGATATAAATTGTAAAACAATTAAGCATTACATGTACGTCTGACATACTAACAATTAAATACACGTTTGTCTTGTTTATGCAGTCAACAGATCGGTTAACATCTCTCTAGGTTGGTCTCTGTAGGTAAGTCGGTCTCTTTCCAGCTGGCAGTGCACATAATTGCGGCAGGAACGCACACTGCGTGGGGGCACACTCCAACGACCCGCACCCTGGTAATGGACCGTGCAATGGCCCTAGATGGCGCTGTAAATGCAAGAAGGGCTTCCAAGGCGACCCGCACAAAAAATGTCATCCGGTACACCGTTAAGGTCTGTATTCAGAATTAGTATCTAACATTTATCTCAGCAAAGCCTTATCTGTGCGAAGTAAAATAGACTAAAAGAATGGTACTTGCTTCTCACTCTCCCTCTTACCGTCTCTCTCTCTTTCTTTTTTTACACACACACACACACACACACACACACACACACACACACACTCTTGCGCACGCACGCTTTCTTTTGTTTCAAGGGTGTATCAAGTACTGACATTTTTTTCATTATTCTTATTTTACTGTTTCTCTCAATATATTAATTTTGTCACTACTAGTATCGCTAATAGTGTTTATGTACAGCTCAATTATTTTATTAATTAATTAACTATTGTATTGGATTAACTATTGGCTGTAAAACCTTGGACAAAATGTTGACCAAGGTTTAATTATGTTCAAGTTGGGTAAGCGGAACGAAGTATTAGACTGTTGCGCATTAAGTGGTTTCTGTCTTACACCATGTGTGACAAGTCGGAGCAGAATGTGATGCTAAACTTGCATCTTAATTACACTGCTTTCACGTGGACGTGTGCAGTTGCAATTCAAATTTTGTCCAGCAAATTGGGAAGGGTGATAATGCCTTCTTATATTTCTAAATAATTAGCTTTTTGAATACGAAACGTTTCCACCTGACATTGTGCTAGACACATCTTTTTTCGTTTTTGTTTTGGAATATTCTGCAACTTTGTAGCAAGAATCTCATTTTGTTTCTTTTTTAGGTTAAAAGAAGGACGGAAGCAGTATCACCTGACAAGATCCAAACCACATAAAACTGCAAACGATAAAAATGACACAAAGAAACGTTTAATTTCTGTACAATCCCACGCGCACTGCTGTTGCCATAAAGAAAATCTTCATGACAATGTGGATGAATACAAATTTTGCACAAGAATTCATTTATTAAATCTATGGAAATTTGGTGACCTCTATGAAATCTATGAAAATGGGGACCTCGAGATTATTAAACATATTGTTGTTGTTGTCTACGGCTTTGTTTTGGATCCATTAGTCTACGAAATGCTAGTAATTCTATAACAGATAATAAAGTGTTTAGTGAAAATTATTGTGTTATATATTTATTGTTATCTTTTATTGAATTCCATATTACTTTCTTAAAGTTTCATGTTGTTTCAAATGTATGTACATCAACAGAGATGCAAAATGCCCTTGCGTTATAAATCTGCGCTAACATCAGTTAAATTGTGTATTACTGTCTCTGGTGCCCACACACGTGCTGTTGCAATTCAAATTCTGTTCAGCAAAATTAATTACAAAGGTAATAAAATGCCTTCTCGTACATTACAATGTACGTGTAAAGCGTTGGTGTTAGGCCTATGCCCAACGCATAGCAAAAACTTCCAAGACGAAAAAATGTAGCAATTTGCATTGTATCACGACTTTCTTCACAGTCCAAGTATCTTGTGTGTGTTAGGATAAACAAATTGACACAAAAATATATTAAAATCTACCCACTCGCTTTTATTTTTCGTTTTGAGACGGACGTACAGCCGTACCACGTGACACGTTAAAAACCACAAATGGTTTCATAATGGCAAGTTACGAGTGATGAAAAGGCTGCGGTGGTCTATTATGTGCGTTACGTTTCTGTAAAATCCCACTGCCACAATCATTGAGAAAGACAGCTTTGATTCAAATTCTATACACAAAAATGTGTTTGTGAAGTTTTCAGTTTTATGGGATGGAGTAGATAATACATGTATACTGAAAGCGGTTATGGTTGTTCAACTCACTTATTCTGTTTCCTTTGACATTCACTTTTTTATCCAATTAAGGGGAAAATGTCATTTGTTCCAACACAAATCGTCCCAGTGAAATAAGCAATACGTTTAAAGTTTATATATATATATATATATATATATATAACCTTTATTGTGACCTTATCTGAATACAAGACGACGTATTTGTCATTATTTAGCCAGACCAATGCAATGAATTGAAGTGGAAAGAGTCACATTTACCAACCCCTGACGAACCTTTTGCATATGTCAACACCATGACAATTTTAAAGACATGCCCAACTTTGGAGCACCACGGCTTGATGCTTTTTTAACTGTGTGCTGACGCACCTTGATAATGGACTTGAAATTAGTCCATTCCGATTACTTTTCGACTGTCAAAGGTCATTATCCCCTATAAAATTATACCGTATTAGTTGGTATAAATACAAGTTCCCTCTGAAATTTTCTCAAATAAGCCAAATCAGGTTTAAGTTTGCACTGCCAGGGGAAGAAATAACGGTTTGAAAAACTGCATGGAAAGATGAAGACATTTTTTATTGTTGCCTTGTGTCTTAGCTTGCTGTTTGTGGGTAAGATTTACATGTGCAAGTATAACAACAAATTGCTTGATATCAAAATGGAAATGTTGCTTTTTATAAATTTATTTCTTTTTATGTAAGACATTATGTAAGAAAATGATATCAACTGCTCATTTTGGCGAGAAAAGTGGCATAATACGGATTTCCCTGGGGATAAAGACGGTTTTCCCATGCTTACCAATGGCAAACCAAAGTTCTTTTTATTCTCTGTTTGTTCTGTGTAATAATCTCTATAAATAATATAACGGTGGATAGCTGTCTATTAGGATCCACGTTGTCCGATGGCAAGCACAAATTGCAGAAAATGACAATATCGTATTTCTGTTAGGTTTTACAATGTATGTATTGTGAAATATGAATCTCATACAAAGGGTTGCCATCCCTTTAAATTGTCGCCGGCACAATTTGTCGCCGGCACAAATTGTCGTCTTTCGGTGGCGACAAATTGTGTAGTCATTGATGGCACAAATTGTCGCCGACACAAATTGTCGTCCTTAGGTGGCGACAGACTGTGTAGGCATGGTCGGCACAATTTGTCGCCCTGCACAAATTGTCGCCAACTACAATAATGTTTACAATAACTTGTGTGCGTATATACAAATGAAGGGTTTGTTAGCAAAAGTAAATAAATCCAGTCCGACAAGTGACCCATTTGAATGAATGCGCCACCCTGCTGCTTTAGCACTATTTAATTAATGTTAAATAAATTAATTAATGTTCGTGCAACTTACTTATTTTTTCAGTCGTTCATGACTGTTTTCTGTCTAGTTGCTTATTTACTGACTTCATTTATGACTGATAAATGTCATCAGTCATGAGAAAATGCCTCTCGGAATGAACGCTGTGAGTGCCACAGGTGGTCTAGTGTCCATTTCGAGATCCATTCTCTCGTGACTGACGATATTCATCAGTCGTTTGTTATAGTAACAAAAATCTTTCTTTTTACTGAAAGTATAAATGCGACGCGGATCAGTTAGTCTCTTAGATTAATATCTAGCCACTCTTTCAAATAATACAGGGAGAGACTCACTATTTTATCTTTTTCATTTTCAGCAGCCGACGCAAAGCCACCTTTCTGTGGCAAAAACGCCGTATGCGTGAGGTTTGAACCGAACTTTCAGGTTCGATATGACGGCTCCTGTAAACTGCCAATGTGGGAATGTTTGTGCCTGCCAAACTATTATGGTGACCCGTACTACGAATGTTTTCAGATGCCTGATGGTAAAATTACTTAGGGAGTAAACTCACACGAAAATCAAAACTAACATCAAACATTTATCCCAATTAAGTCTTGACTGCGCAACTGAAATATTCTATGATATTGGTCTCTAACTTTATCCTAAAAAGTGCCCTCCCATTCAGTTTGTTTTGCGTGACAAACCAACTGTCGTTGCCCCTTCCGTACAGTCCAATACCCAATCATTTCCACATCAATGTAGAAAATGGACCGCCACTGTTACCCTAGTAAATAGTTAGTGATTCAACGACATTCTTCACAGTTAAAATATATTCTAAGATAATCGAATTAAAATTAAGATTATACATGTAAAATTAAAATGTATCATTCCGTTTTATTTTTCAGAATAAAAAAGGAAGGAAAGCCATTTTAATGTGACACGGCCTTAACCACAGATACCAAAGCTTCATAGGGACAGAAGGCGGACTATAAAAAGATGATAGTGATCTATTGGCTTAAAATGTCCTTAAAATCCCACTGCAATAACCATTTGGACACATTGTGTTATGCCAAGTATTAATTCACATCCTATACTATAATTCGTAATAAAATAATAATAAAGTAATAAAATATTCTCTAAAACGAAAAGGGTGTTTGCTTTATTTATTCTATTCCTTATTTTTTAATAAAAAGATTTCATTTCACTGTTTACATTTTATTGTTGTATATCAAAAGAGATTATTGTTATTATAGCACAGGGGCATTTGGTTATGAATAAGAATGTAAAAATGAGAAAAATATACATGAAATAAAAGAGAAAAAGAAAAAATGAATAAACATAAATATTATAAAATATGCAAAATATAAGATGGTCCTTGCCAAGGATAGTACCCAGCTACTAGGAGTTAGGGGCTTTATGTTCAGTTTTTAGTAAAAGGATTGTTGGGTAATATAAATACACCAATTAATGAGCTCTTTTCTAATAATAATAATAATAATTATATTTATTATATAACAAAAAGATGGATGCAACGGCTTACACTTAAGTTATTATATTTCTAAATGCCGATGTACAGGCGTTCAAATAATACTTTATTAAAATGATAAGCCCTCTCATGGGGCAGCTATGGAGTACCTACAGTATTACTAAGATGGGTCCATGCCTTTTTACTTAATAGACAACAACGGATCAAGTGTGGATCAGTAATGTCACAATGGTGCCATATTCATGGGGGCGTGCCCCAGGGTACAAAATTAGGACCTCTCCTTTTCATTACAATGATAAATGACATGGAATGCTTTTACCAGCAGTAAAGTATGTGGATGACACTACAGTTTATGAGACAGCTAGTTCACCAACCATCTCCAAGGGAAATAGAACAAGGTACCAAACCTACGCAATCTAAACTTCCAATAGCAGCCTCAATCCTATATGAATGGACAAAACAAAATAACATGCTAATTAATCCTAAAAAAAAACTGTTGAACTGTTTATCTGTTTCAGTAAAAACCCAACTGTACCTGATAACCTAATAATTGATGGTATAAAATTTGAACAAGTTTCACATGCCAAACTGCTGGGAGTTCATATCAGTTCTAATTTGAAATGGGAGTTACAAATAGAAAAAATTCTCTCAAAAGCTGCATCCAGACTGTATTTCTTATGCATGGTCAAACACGCTGGGGTGCCGAGATATGACCTCTTACAAATTTATAAAAGCAATCTCAGCCCAACACTTGAGTACGTTTGTCAGCAATGGCATGCTGGAATTACCGCACAGCAATCTAAAGCCTTAGAGCACATCCAAAAAAGAGCTCTTCATATTATATACCCTGAACTTACTTACAACGAAGCAATGGACATCACTGAATTACCTACCATGAAATCTGGGCGTACTGACTTGTGCAAAAAATTATTTAATGAGATAAAACTGTGTACACATAGATTAAACCATCTTTTACCTAACACTCGTGTCATAGAAAAGGACCTAAGGAATGTTTATAGATATGTTTTACCAAAATGTCGGACAAAAAGATATAGGAACACTTTTTTCCCATACTGTTTATATACGTGTCAATGATCAAGGTCTATCAATGAACTTTTAGCTTTTGAAAAGAACAACGAATCACCATTTTTAACCTCATTATTGTTTTTATAATTTAGAATTTATCTTAAAGCTCTATTCTAATACTACATCTTTATACGTTTATACATATACATTCAATATATGTCTTATATATTGCAAAGAACACAATAAACCTTTATTATTATTATTATTATTATTATCACTGTCCATTTTGGTCAAAAAGTGGGTTTTCCTGGGGTAAACAGCTCATACTTAAGCCTCGGTCACAACCGGACGCACGAATTTCAGGAACGTACGTCCCCTGCGATTTTGGGGGGTTGCGGAGGGAGTGGAGATCGTAGAGGAAGGGGAGGTCGTAGAGGAAGGTCTGCGTTGCCGTACGTGCTTTCGGGCTGTCTGCGAACTCGAAATTGCGTACGAAGGCCTTGCGTGGGACGTGAGATTCTGCGCAAAATTTGGACGCAAACAGCCCGTAAGAACCCGTGCGGCCGGTTGTGACCGAGGCTGAAGCAACAGTTAATGAATCCGTTCTGACATTCAAACTAAGTCCCTGTTTTTCTTAAAAAGTTTCTTTTTTTGTAATAATCTCTTGAAGAATTTATTATACAAATAGGAGCTGTTTACAATATATGTATCGTGAAATAGCAGCATGACATTGTCTGTTAGAAACTGCAAATATGTCTCATTCCAGACCATATGAAATATCTGTAAAGTGACAGAGTGTCCCTTGTGATAGAGAGTCCCTCACCCATTCATTGGTAAACCTATAGATATTGACCCACTTAGGTCAAGCTAACCCTAATCATTATAACTAAATGGGGGCAGAATTTCTGTTACCCTCATATTCTTAGGAATGCACTTCCTGTTACATCGGCACGAAGGAAAGCAAACAGATATACAGACAGACAGACAGACGGGGAGGTTTGCATGAATGCATCAATTTTGACAATTTGCAACAATAAACAGTGAAGAGTTGTTCACATGTTTTAATTACATTCCATCTGTTCAACCACATCTTGTAATGGACGTTTCCATTTCGTGCAGTGGCAACCATGAATTCAGGGGACAGATGATAACATTTTGATTAATGAAATGGGGTTCTGGCTTTGGTTGCGGGTGAAGGGTAATTCTACATATATAGTAAAAATGGCCATAAGAGAGCGAATTTTGTGCTTGGTTTCCCGGGGCTCTATGCGTGTCATTATTAAGCATGCATGACAGGCTTTTAAGGCTTTTAAGTTATTAAGTTGGCATTAACAACTTGTGTTTATCATTAGATCAGTTGTTTTTAACACCCCAAAGTTTAAGTTGGAAAGTTTTTGTCAACGTCACTCCCAGCAGGCATAGTGACGTTGGATCAACGTTCAAAACAGGTTTATGTAGCCAAATGTTAACAAGCACAACGAAGCTCTGTTTTTGCTCCAAAGTAAATAAGATCAGTCCATAAGACTGATAATTGTCATTTATTAATGATGAAACTAATAAAATACGTAGTTACAAAACTGAGGAGATAATATAACATCTCCCCAGTCGTCGCCCAAACTTGATAACAAAACTGGTGGCTGGGAAAACTGAATAATATCCGAAGAAAATACAGTCACCAAGTATCAAGAAACTGGCCGTCCCCAAATATTGAAATCACCAAAGTTGATGGCTGGTAACCAATGTAAAATTACATTAAAGAAACGCAAGAAATCATAATACTGTGAAGCTGCTGAAATTGCGGGTACATATCATCGCAGCTAAAAGGCTGAATGACTTCTCGCTGATGCAGCTCGCAAGAAGTAGTTTCCTAAAACTCATTTAAAATTAACTGTGTGCCAAGATACACAGCAGCTAAGACAATTTTAACCCTGGACATCTGTTATCACCTTGCCTTGGTCAACTACTTAAGATCAAAATGTGCAGACACGAGACCTAAACCCAGACTACTTCCTATAAACAAAGCGTAGATGAATTATTAACAAAGCTATTACCACCACTAAAAACAAACCATTTCCTACATAAATACAATTAATTATTTTAATTGTAGTTTGATACGTTGAATTGCCGTTGATCTACCTAAATTCAACGTAAAATCAACGTTGATCCAGCCACGTAATAATGTGACGTTGACTCAACGTTGTATTTTGGTCATTGACTCAACGTTGTTGTTTGGTCGTCGTGATGCAAGACATGGATTGTAATTTAAAATATTAATTATTGGAAACGTGATACTTTGTTTATCAATGCTGTATCTAACTTTATCAAAATAATAAAAAAGTGTTTTAAAGTAAAAGTGACACTTGTTTTGTGTCTTTAGTTAACGAGTGGACATTTTAGGTCATTTTCACGTCTTTTCATGCAAGAATGTTGTCTAACAACTTGGGTTGATACAATGTTGTTATCTGACGTTGATCCAACTTTCAAATCCGACGTTTATCCAACGTCTTAGCAACGTTATGGTTCAACGTTGTTTCAACGTTAAAACAACATAATTTGCCCGCTGGGACTGTTTTGCTAAAATTGAGACTTTGTGCATGAATCTGCTGGTGAAAAAAATCTGGAGAGTTAAAGGAACCCCTTATCCCCTCCCCTCCCAAAAAAAAAATATATATTCAACTATTTTGAATGATGATATGCTTTACACGTATTTGTATTTGAGTTTCAATTTAAAACAATTGCCAATAGTTATCTTTGATTAGGTTAAAAACATAGGTCAATGACATCAAAGATAGACTTGTTGAGCGGAAAATCACATCTGATGTTAATTTAATATAATGCGTTTTAACTGCAAGTTTAATAGGTCCAAAATTTACCCAACCAGATCCCGTACCGCCTTTCGTATATAAGGTCAACTGGTCACTGGTATAAATTCAAGTCCTCCCAAAGATTTCTTAATAAGCCGACCGTATTGACAGGAGAAGAAATCACGAGTTGAAGATCTGCAGGGAAAAGATGAAGACGTTTTTGATCGTTGCCTTGTGTCTGAGCTTGCTGTTTGTGGGTAAGCACTACAACTGTCTCAGCGAAGAGTATTTATATGCAGTTAGTAATAATCTTCTTCACGAAATTGATGATAGTAGGATTCAGTCAAAAATAAACTCATTTTGATCTGTTGGCATTATTAATCTTTTAAGGTAAAAAAATAGCAAATATATTAAAAAATCGGTGTGGTAAATTTAAAAAAAAAAAAGAGAAACTGAAGTGAGTGATACAAAATACCATCGCCAAAAGATATAAACATCTAAGCTTGCATGAATTCGTCACTGTTCCGTTTCTATGCAGGGTTATTTTACTGTGTTCTTGGTGCCCGAGTAGTATTCGCTTATAAGCTGGTTTTCACACACACACACACACACACACACTTAGGCTTGCATGAATGTAATGCCGAATAATAATAATAATAATAATAATTTATAAAATGTTCAGTAAACTGAACAACATAAATTTATCAGGCCTATGACTTATGCAATTAGTATGAACAAATCATGAAAAAAAGCCACTAAAGATGAGAACTCCAATAAAGGTGTAGACTTGCACAAAACTGGCGCTCCCTTTATTTGCCAAATAAGAATAATTCTTTTATAAGCCATATACCTTTGATTTAAAACATATCTGACAAATAATCCGTGCGTCATTCGACCATTGTATATTTAGAACTTTTTACCTTTGTTATAAATGTGATCTTGAGATCAGGTGAAATACTCAAAGCGTTGCTGAAGTTTGGCATTCTGTGTATGAAATTTGAAACATGATAATGCAATCTCGTACATGTATATCATACGAAATAGATGGATAAAATACGTTTTGTTAAACGTTGTTGCCATCAAAGCATTGACAATCCATTGGCATATTCCACACGTTTTAGCATGAATGTTTGTGGTTTACTTGTTCACTGTGGCGTTTAATACAAGGTTTCTGGAAGACATTAGACTCTCTTTTTGCTTTCAGAATAGTATTCATTATTTTGCTCATGTTTTCACACACACACACACACACACACACACACACACACACTTATTAACCAAACACGAGATCTAATGTTTTGCCGTTAGTACATGTACTTGGACCGGTATGTGTTCTAAATGGGCCCAGTTCTATTTTTGAGCCAGATAAATTGTAAAACAATTAAGCATTACGTCTGACATATTTACAATCAAATACATATTTGTCTAATTCTTGCAGTCAACAGGTCGGTTAACATCTCTCTAGGTTGGTCTCTGTAGATAGATTGGTCTCTTTCCAGCTGGCAGCGCACATAATTGCGGCAAGAACGCACATTGCGTGGGGGCACACTCCAACGACCCGCACCCTGGTAATGGACCGTGCAATGGCCCTAGATGGCGCTGTAAGTGCAAGAAGGGCTTCCAAGGCGACCCCCACAAAAAATGTCATCCGGTACACCACCAAGGTCAGTATTAAGACCGTGAGAAGTAAAATAGACTAAAAGAATGGTACTTGCTTCTCACTCTCCCTCTTACCTTCTCTCTCTCTTTTTCTCTCTCTTTTTTTTTACACACACACACTCTCTCTGGCACACGCGTGTTTTCTTTTATTTCGAGGGTATATCAAATACTGACATTTTTTAATTATTCTTATTTTCAATACATTAATTTTGTCACTACTAGTATCGCTTAAAGTGTTTATGTACAGCTTTATTATTTTATTAGTTAATGATCTATTGTATATGTAATATGCTGTTTCTGTAATAAAAAAATCCTGACACATTAATATATAAATATTGATTGATTCACTACACGGCTTATGTCGTAGTTGAATTACACTCTTGCTAATAGGAACGAGTTATTTTGAAAATTATTACTAGAGACACGTTCATTTTGTTGCTATTCACACACACACACACACACACACACACACACACACACACACACACAGAGAGAGAGAGAGAGAGAGGCAAAAAAAAACATGGCTATATACATGAATTTATTATTGCTTGTTAAACGTGGAGGAAATGTAGGCCAAAGTATAATTATGTTCAAGTTGGGTAAGCGGAACGAAGTATTAGAGTATCGCACATTAAGTGGCTTCTGTCTTACACCATGTGTGACAAATCGGAGCAGAATGAGATGCCAAACGTGCATTTAAATTAAAATGCTTTTATCATTGACGTGTGCAGTTGCAATTCAAATTTTGTCCAGCAAATTTGAAGGGTGATAATGCCTTCTCTTATATCTAAACAATGAGCTTGTTGAATTCTGCACCTGACAGTGTACTATACACAGCTTTTTTATTTTTGTTTTGGAATATTCTACAACTTTGTAGCAAATATCATATTTTCGTTCTTTTTTAGGTTAAAAGAAGGACGGAAGCCGCATCACCTGACACCATCCAAACCACATATGACTGCAAACGATAAAAATGACACATAGAAACTTTGTTAGCGTTTAACTTCTGTACAATCCCAAGCGCACTGCCATGAAGAAACTCCTCGTGACACTGTGGATAAATATGAATTTTGCACAAGAATTCATTTATCAAATCTATGAAAATTTGAGTTCATGGGTGACCTCGAGATTATTAAACATATTTTGGACTCATTAGTCTATGAAATGTTAGTACTTCTATAACAGATAATAAAGTGTTTGGTGAAAATTATTGTTGTGTTATATATTTATTATTATCTTTTATTTAATTCCATGTTACTTTATTAAAGATTTCATCTTGTTTCAAATGCATTTACATTAACAGAGATACAAACTCCCCTTGCGTTATAAATCTGTACTGACATTAGTTTAATTGTGTATTAGTGTCTCTGGTGCCCACACAAGTGCTGTTGCAATTCAAATTCAGTTCAGCAAATTAGAAAGCTAAAAAAATGCCTTCTCGTACATCACAATGTACGTGTACAACGTCTAAGCAATGGTGTTAGGCCTATGATCAACGCATTGCAAAAACTTCTAAGACAGAAAATGCAATGCTTTGCATTCTACTACGACATTCTTCAAAGTCAAAGTCATTTTTATGTTTTAAGATAACCAAATTGACACAAAGATATATTAAAATCTGTTCATTTGCTTTTTTTTTTTGGTTTTAAAACGGACGCACAGCCGTACCACGTGACACGTTCAAAACCACAAATGGATTCATAATGACAAGTTACGAGTGATAAAAAGGCTGCGGTGGTCTATTATGTGCGTAACGTTTCTGTAAAATTCCACTGCCACAATTATTAAGAAAGACAGCTTTGATTTAAATTCTTTACTCACGGATCTGTTTGTTAAGTTTTCAGTTCTATGGGATGGAGTAGGTAATATGTACTGAAAGCGGTTATGGTTGTCCAATTCACTTATTCTGTTTCCGTAGACATGAAAACATGGCTTGATACATGAATTTATTATTGCCTGTTAAACCGTGGACGAAATGTGGGCCAAGGTTTAGTGATGTTCAAGTTGGGTAAGCGGAACGAAGTATTAGACTGTTGCGCATTAAGTGGTTTTTGTCTTACACCATGTTTGACAAAATGGAGTAGAATGTGATGTTAAACGCTTTTTAAAATGCTTTCATCTTTGACGTGTGCAGTTGCGATTCAAATTTTGTCCAGCTAATTGGGAAGGGTGATAATGCCTTCTTATATTTCTATATAATTAGCTGGTTGAATGCTGCATGTTTCCACGCTTGGCCTACCCTCTACCAGGGCGGCAGATATTATAGGCACATTTTCCACCTGTTAGAAGATTAAACATATTTAACCAGAGGCATTATCTGTGAATATCTATCGAAAAATCAGTCAGAAGACCTAGTAGAGAGTACTGTACGCTTGCTCTGACAATGTGCTACACACAGTTTTTCCATTTTATTTGAATATTCCACAACTTTGTAGCAAGAATCTTATTTTGTGTCATTTTTTTTAAAAGAGGGATGGAAAGGCGTATCACATGACAGGATCCAAGCCATGTACGGCGTCATGAAGGGAGACTGCGGACGAAAAAAATGCGACAAAGAAACGTTATTAGCTTTTAATTTCTGTACAAATCCACATACACCGCTGTTGTCATTAAGAAAAACTGACACTTTGGATAAATACAAATTTTTCAGAAGAATTCATTTGTCAAATGTATGAAATTCTGAGTTCAAGGGTGACTGCGAGATTATTCCACATGTTGTTTTTGTGGTCTACGGCTATGTTTTGGACCCAAATGCTAGTCCTTCTATAACTGATAATAAAGTGATTGGTGAAAATGATTCTATATTTATAGTTAACGTTTCTTTAATTCCATGTTACTTTTTTACAGGTTTGATTTTGATTCAAATGTATCTAATTGTAACTGTCAAATTTAACTGTCTCTGGTGCCCACACACTTGCTTTGTAATTCAAATTCTGTTCAGCAAATTAGGAAGGTAATAAAATGCCTTCTCGTACATCACAATGTACGTGTACAACGTCTAAGCAATGGCGTTAGGCCGATGCCCAACTCATATATAGGAGAAACTTCGAAGACAAACAGATGTAGTAATTTGCATTGTACCACGACATTCTTCACAGTCCAATTAATTTTTGTGTTTTAAGATAAGCAAATTGACACAAATATATATTAAAATCTGTTCATTTGTTTGTTTTTTTTTTTTTTTTGTTTTTAAACGGACGTACAGCCGTACCACGTGACACGTTCAAAACCACAAATAGTTTCATAATGGCAAGTTACGAGTGATAAAAAGGCTGCGGTGATCTATTATGTGCGTTACGTTTCTGTAAAATCCCACTGCCACAATCATTAAGAAAGACAAAATTGATTCAAATTCTATACACACGGATCTGTTTGTGAAGTTTCCAGGGATGGAGTAGATAATATATGTGTACTGGAAGCGGTTATGGTTGTTCAATTCATTTATTCTGTTATATTTGACATTCACTTTTTATCTAATTAAGGGGACAATGTCATTAGTTGCAACACAAATCGTCCCAGTGAAATTGTCAATACCTTTGAAGTTTCGTGTAGAGTGAGGGACATTAAACCAAATTAAAAGCGTGTAACACACAAGTAAATCGTTATCTAAGAAAGTCCTGTTGGATTACGCGAATTTTTGCTTAAATGAAATAATCTTCTACTTTGATATCGTGCTTATGTGATAAAGTAAACATTTAGTTTTCAGAAAAAAGACTAGGGATATTCCATTTATGAAATATAATAGTAAAGAAATAAATAAGCTGTAGCAGTGCTCTTAATTAAAATCATGGGATATTTCCAAATGCCCTTTTCTCTCTCTCTCTATGTCCCCCATAAAACAGATTAATAAGATCTATCTATCTATACATGTATATCTATCTATCTATCTATTGTATCTGCACACTCAGCATTAAGGGTTAAAGCATATTGTTCATTTGTTAATCACTTTTCTGGTATTACATTGTCAAGAGCAAGCTAGAAAAGCCCTCCCCTAATAATATTCAGTGAAAAATAAGATACCGCGTACTTAATATTAGATACCACTGGAATATAAACACGATTTTCGACCTTATGTGAATACAAAACGTTTTTTATCATTATTTCAGCAGATAAATGCCATGAATTGACATCGAAAAAATCAAATTTACAACCCCCTGGTGAACTTTTTGCACCTGTCATCACCTTGACAGTATTAAAGACATGCCCAAATTCCAGGCACCTTAGGTTGATGTTTTTTTAACTGTGTGCTGACGCACCTTGATAATGGACTTGAAATTAGTCCAATCAGATTACGTTTTACTATCTCATATCATTATCTACTATGTAATTATACCGTATTAGTTGGTATAAATACGAGTTCCCTCTAAAAACTCTTCAAATAAGCCAAATCGGGTTTAAGTTTGCACTGCAAAGGGGAGAAATAATTAACGGTTAAAAAAACTTCAGGGAAAAGATGAAGACGTTTTTGATTGTTGCCCTGTGCCTAAGTTTGCTGTTTGTGGGTAAGTTTTACACGAGCAAGTATAAAGAAAAATTACTTGATATCAAAATGGAAATATAGCTTCTTTAAAATTGATCTTCTTTCGTGAATGGCATTGATCTAAAGATGCTTTCAACTGTTCAATTTTGCGAGAAAAGTGGCACAAAGCAGATTTCCTGGGGATAACAACGATTTCCCCATGCTTACCAATGATAAATGAACATGTGCCGACATTCAAAGTTTGTCCAAGTTCTTTTTTATGAGTTTGGTTTTTGTCATAATCTCTTAAAACATTATTAGCACAAATAAAAAAAAATGGAATTTATTGTATTTCTATTAGGTTTTACAACCTTCTTGTACCTACATGTAGATAGCATGTAACCCATAGAGGACCTTTAGAAAGCTCAAGGAATAGTATTGACATATTTTGAACTAGTTGATCCGTGGATTTACTAGACCACGGATCAAAAATGGCGCGCACTTGACAATGTATTCCCGACTCCCAAGTGTGCTGTCCCAGCATGGGCAGAGCAATTAAATTTCGTCACGCTTTCGGGTCATATTTTACCCGCGGATCAGTTAGTCCATGGATCAACTGGGTGTGAATGCTCTCTTAATTTGCACCTAGCCAGTTTTTCAAATAATACAGTGAGATATTGAATCTTGTTTGTTTTTCATTTTAGCAGGCAACACAAAGCCGCCTTTCTGTGGCAAAAACGCGGTATGCGTGAGGTTTGAACCCGACTTTCAGGTTCGATATAACGGAGCCTGTAAACGACCAAAGTGGCAATGTCTGTGTCCGCCATGGTACTATGGTAACCCGTACGTCGAATGTTTTCCTGTGGTTGGGAAAAGTATGTTGAGAGTCAATTCACTCTTCATGAAAACCATAACTATATTATCTTACATTTATCCCAGTTAAGTCTTATCTGGGGAACTAATATATTCTATTATATCGGTCTTTACCTCTCTTCTTAACACATACTGAAAACAGTGCCCTCCCCATTCTGTTTGTTTCGCGTGACTTACCAATTGTTATTGCCTCTTCTGTGAAGTCTGATTCTTAACCATTTCTACATCGATGAAGATAAATAGATAACCACTGTTGCCCTGCCAAATTTGGCTATCTAATTTGCGTCCTCTATAACCAACAGCAAACGTACGTTATAGAAGCTGTCTTATTGAGTATTCTACATGCTTGTTTATTATCATGGTATTAAAACTATAAAATAAAAATGCACTTAAATGTAAATCGGTGTTATGTCACACATAAGAGACCCTTATGACGAAAAAATAGTTGTTCGTTTCACGACTTTTTTCACAGCTAAAATTTATTCTAAGATAATTGAACTAAAATTAAGCTGCGATAATACATGTATTATAAAAAAATACATATATTCTTTTTATTTTTCAGAATAAAAGAATGTGACACGGCCGAAACTAGAAATACCAAAACCTCATTGGGACATACTATAAAAACTATAGTAATACCATGGTGATCTATTATTGGTGTTTTAAAATTTTCTGTAAAATCCCACTGCAATAACCGCTGAAAAACACTGTGTTGTACCAAACATTAATTCACATTCTATACATTAATGCTTTCGTTAAATGTGCGAACTTTGTCTTTACTGGGGACTGACAGACAGATGTATATTAAGAAATTAAATGTTCGCTAAAATGAATATATTCGTTTGCTTTATATATTTTATTTCTTATTTTTATAAAAATATTTCATCTTGTTGTTTATACATTTATGTCAAAAGAGATGTTATTCTTACGCTATAAAACACAAATAAACAAAAATAAATTATTCTTACACTATAAAACACAAATAAACAAAAAGAAATTAATGAGGAAATAGATAAATAAAGAAAAACACATATAAATACGCAAAATAAAACTTTTTGGACAGGGAAAGCGCCCAGCATTTGGAACCAATGAGCTTTTAAAATGTTCAAGATTGTTAGGTAATATAGGCCTGGATACCTAAATTAATAATGTTATTAAAAGTATTTATTTTGCAACGAAAAGATGAGTGTAAAGGCTTATACTTAGTATATTACATTTCTAAATGTAGATCTACAGGAAGTGGAATAAATATTACATTTAATGGATAACAACTGTTCATTTCGGTTTAGAAAAGATTTCCTGGGACATACAACAATTTTGTCATTGATACCAATATACCAATAGTTAATGAATCAGTCTACGGTTTTTTTTGCTCCAAAAAAGTGTTTTTTAATAATATCTCTTAAGAAATCTATGGAGGTCACGTGGTCTGATGGCAAGCACAGATTCCAGAATAACTGCACTAACCACCGTTTTGGTGGTTAAATGGAATTTATTATATTTCTTTGAATTGTTTATAATGTATTTATTTTGAAAAAGAGTTGTTATCCCTTTAATGATAAATATTTTATCGAGCACACTTTTTTTACATAAACGGACTCTCTGAAGTTATGAGATATATAGACAATGAAATCTTCCCTGTACCATATTTGATTTTCACTAAATATTCATAGATATGTCTCTGGTTAGTTATGTGCACTTTTATGGGGCAAAGGTCATCAAATGGTCGGTATATAATAATAATAATAACAATAAAAATAATAACAATAATAATATTAATAATAAATCATTCTTAAAAGCTTATTCCATTAAAAATCTCGATGCACCTGCAAACTTCCTTTAATTCAAGTAGCTCAATATTAAAATTTGGAAGAGCTAAATTTTACAATTATTATTATTATTATTATTATTATTATTATTATTATTATTATTTTCCAAGGTCAAATGAAAAAATTAAGAAATGCAAAATTTGCATTTATACTAACTCTTATTTGTATAAAATGAGGCAGCTCCGACAGTCTCGATCTTCTGGAAGAATGGGACAATACCCAACAAAACAGACTTGTTACCTTGTTGGAGGCATGTCGCACCGCCTACATGAGATACATACCTAGGGATGTTGTGTGACCTTGGCGATATGATGATCACTGAAGCCTGTCCATTTAGACAAGCTTCAGTGAAGATCGAGGGCAACCTCGAGCCGCTACCCAAAAATATCTTTGCGTAGCGTCTCTCGGAAAACTCGGATTTAACCTCGATGTAGTCTAGAATTTCACGACTACATCTAGGTTGAATCAGTCGAGGTCTCTTAAATGCTGGAAGTCACAGACAGATTGATCATGAGACCTTCTTGGCATCAAGAGAATAGTGACGTTGCTTGCGTTATATATCTACCAGTAGACAAATTTAAAATCTCTCACACTCTTAAAAATTTGCATAAACATTTCACGTTTAACAATTATTATTTATAATTTTATTACACTAATTCATATCATATGGATATGGTTTGAAAACGGGAATTAGTTTACATTTAAGCCACACGTGCGTAGAAATTATTTGTAAATCTATAAGTTTTTAACGAGGGCTGTGTTATTTACCTTTTGTTTTTTTGCTGTTCATTCTTCCTCTTTATCAGATATATCGGTAAATATCAAATATTTTCCCCCTTTGAACTTGTAATTACATGTAGCATGCTCCATGCTCTGAAACAAGCACATGTATATTCCGAAATCGCCTCGTAGTAAAAAATGTCACCAAAACGTAGAATTATTACTCCTGTGGCCTTGTAATACACATCCGTTTGATTTTGACTATATTCCGAAACTGCCTCGTTGTCAGAAATATCACCAAAAAGTAAATTTCTTTCTCCTTTGCACTTGTGAAAAATTAGTTTGACTATATTCAGGTCTGACGCTCCTTGTTTATCAGAAATGTCACTTAAAAGTAGAGGTTTTGCCTTGGGACCTTTTTCTGCAGCAGGTCCAGCTAGGTGTGGCTCAGCTGAGACGCGTATGGTCAGTGTCGACGATTGATTAAATACTTTTCACGCCAGTTGAACGTCCATGACAAGTATTTAGCAAAAATTGACCAAATTGGTCAGACATTACGTAAGAATTTGGCGGGAGGTGACCAGCGCACGTAGACGAGTTTATTTCATATAACATCTCTAGAGCGTGATATAGGGTCACTTTATTCGGTTTTAGGGGTGCTTTAGAATGAAATGGCTGTAATTTTACCCGGTATGTATGTCAAATAATACACTGTCGCCCTCTCGCGATATATGCCATGAACACCTCTCGCTGACGCTCGAGGTGTTATGGCATATATCGCTCGGGTGACAGTGTATTATCTCACTCATAATGGCAGTACGCCGTAGACGCGGTGCATGCCCACACTCCCGTGACTTTTAAAGAGCACATTTGAAGCTTTTTGTGCTTATTTGATGACATTCTATGGCGTCTTTTAAATTCAATAGCTTTTTTTTTACTTCTATGGAAATCACTGTGGAAAATCATATTTGAGGGGGTGCATATTCTTTCTCTGAGTACGTGGTATAGAATATGGATATCTTCACAGATCCCAGATCCCATAATAGCTGCTCACGAAACAATACCATTACTAAGTAGGTACTTGAAGTGGGACTTAAGTCTTTACGGTTCTTTAAGTTTTGGGAAGTAGGCTTCTTTTTGTGGTGAAAAATGTATATGCTTTACACATACCATCACTCCGACATTGTAGTGATAAAAGAATACTTAACTTGAATCAGCTATTGTTTATTTCCAAATAAAACAAAATTATAAAGCAATTTCCGAACAGAAAAAGGAGAAAAAAAAAACACTTTTTTTGGTAACTGCATACAAAGAGGGGCCTTTCGCAGTCGACATCTGAAAAAAAAAAAGAATACAATAGGCACATAAGTATGTGATTTACATTGTTACTTTTAGCATTAAGTGCTTACATAAATAAATTACAGTCTCTCTCTCTCTCTCTCTCTTTCTCTCTTTTCAACACGTCTTTGTAAATATCAGTTCCCAAATCAAATTTCACAATTTTTCGCTGACCATATATATATACAAACGAGTGACGAAGCTTATAGATAAATTGATAAATTTCTACGTTGACTGGTGATTTGTATTGTAACAAAAATATATTAACGGAACATGGCTTACTGACCTACACCCCAGTACTCTGCTTGGAAAGCTGGTCAAGCTTGGTTACCATGGTGTTGTATTTGGAATTGAGGCTGTTCATGTTCGCCCTGAGGTCGGTGCGCATTGCGTCAATACTCGCTTGTACTTGCCTCATCACCTTCTCTGTGGTCGGACAAGCTATGGAGACAGCATGGGTCATGGACCAGGGCTCCCGCCTACAGAAATACATGTATGATAATGGTAATAAATTTTAAATATTTATACAACGAAAAAAAAAATATATAAATGATGGGTCATGCCACAGGAAAAAGTGAACTTTTAAGTCACAATTACCTCAATAATAATAATAATAATAATAATAATAATAATGATAATAATAATAACATTTCTGTTCAATGAACAATGCGTTCAACAATTTGACAACAAGCTGACCAGGCATTTCTGAGGCTAGGGTGGGTAAGTAAAAAAAAAGAGGAATTGGGCTGGTGGTCAAGTGGAAAAATCAAGACATATTTAGATATTATAAATTAACAATTTGTCAGTAACTGCTTTTCTTACAGTTGCTAATTCATTTTTTGTCATAGGGGATATAAAGAGTACCGCAATGCTTCTTTCAAATAGGGCAAAGCGATTAAGAATGAATTAAGTAATGTATTTCTTCTCTGTTACTTGTTCATTTAAAAACAGTCTAATCAGACTCAATATTATTACTCATTACTCACCGTTCGAGTCCGCAAGTGAAAGCAAACAAGGCAACCAAAACAAGCAGTATATATCGCGCCATGTTACCTGAGGGGCTGAAGCCAGAAATATGGTGAATATTTGATCATCATTTCATAAGCTGTGCGTGAAAAGAGGCACCTGCAAGGCTATCGGGTTTAACACTTAATCCTCATTTTGACTTACATTTCTGTGCGTTCGTGTCAGTGCACACGCACACCCAAATATAGTGTGTATATGCCTTTTTTATTTTAATTTAACGCCAAGAAGTGAGTTTGATAGACAAAGCATCAGATAAGGACGTAGCTTATTCACCACCAAATGCCAAATGTGCTGTTCTGTGGTGGCTTTCGATATCTAGAAAGATAAGAGCGATTCGACCTGAGTGTGCATTGTGCCCTTATTTGATTTCATCCACTCATATTACTTTAACATTTGTAAATTAAATTTTATATGAATGAATAGTATACGAATAGTATATTTGACGTGAATAAACATAGGCCTATACATAAATAGAACTGAAAGATAAAACCAAAATTTAAGAAATCGACCTTGACCCAACACGAGTTAACGTCCTGTCCCATAATTCCAAGCCACCTGTCATGTGGTCTGCAGGTGCGTTCAATCAGCCAAAACCAGGCCATAAATCAGTACTAGAGAGTTTCCGTTGCCTGTGAGATACGCCGGCTAGATTAATACGTCATCGGTTTGTGCGCACTTGTGACGTTCACCGCATTCATATACCGTCATCCCATCTAGTCAGCGCAATACAAGCGCTCCTATCTAGCCAGTGCGGAAGATTATTGAAAATAGTTATTAAAGGTTATGTTTGCTAATTTATATGATTTATATACTTTTTTTACAATAGTTCAAGTGTATGTTCATGCAAATTTCAACTTTTTAACAGAGAGGAGCCGCTAGTTTTGGTTTATCAGGCACGTAGTCGGGGGGCTGATCGTTGGGTTCTTACGAACTGCCATTTTTGTCGGGAAAAATTGCACTTTTGGGTAATATTCGTCTCCTTTTTCATAAAAAAGAATCCTCTCCTTGGAAATAGATGGCTACGGGGCCGTATATTGTTATTATTATATTGGAATGAGCGCCAGCATTCCGGGACATTACCGGAACGCGAAGAGAGAAGCGCGTTACTGGATACATTAGCACATACGTAACAATCTTGCCGTCGTATCCCAACTGCACCGGAATTACATGTAGTCCAGGTTATAATGACGTCACTTAGTACCATGATTACGCATCAGTAATCTATTTGCCAGAGGGCAAAGGCATGTCGAGGTGAACCACCTTCTCCGCTTGGATTAAACTGCATAGTTATGAATATTTAAAAACATTGGTTAAAATCAAAATCATCATTTGCGGAACATAGTTTAAATAACTTACTGTTTTTTAGGTTAACTGATACGCCAATTTAATATCCCTGTGGTGACGCTATTTAAATATGTCTAGAGTGTGAACCCATTTATACACGCTCCTGTTATGACGTCAATTTTAATTTAAAAATACAATTCGCTTTTTAAATCAGTTAAGAATGAAATACAGCCCCTCCCCTCCCCTCCCCGAGATTTTTGAAAATCATGTTTTAAGAATCTTTATAATTTGTCAACCTTTTCCTTTTCGCCCAGGGAAAGTCCTTTATTTTTTCTTCAGGTACAGAGCAGTCGGAGAACATCGTGCTTGCTTTAGGCCTTCAACATGCCCAGTAATCCCCCCCCCCCCCCCCCGAGTACCTTTTCTAAGTCTGCCACTGTTCCGTTACCTCATATGTTCGCCATCGTGTTTGATTTAAGTCAAAATACCGTGGTCGTTCTTAATTCCTGAACCTCACCAGCTGTTTGTACCCATTACCTTACTATCGCGATCCGTGCCCTAACAGTCGGCGACGAACACATTGATCTGTTCAGGCAGCCAAGCAAGATGTCATGGATCGCTGTTCTGGTTCTGGTTGGCTTTGTTGCCCTCTCCTACGGGTTAGAACGGTGGGTGAATTATTATAGATTTCATTAAACTTGTCGCTGGTGGATCCAAGGTGGTCGGTTGATTATTTATTATTATTATTATTTTTTTTTGGCTGGGGTGGGGGGGCACAAAGGGAAAGGTTCTATAGGGCGAGGACAGTTTTAAAATAAATTCCTCGGTTATATCCTCAGTTATAAAATCCTCGGCACTGGTTATGATTTTTTATTATTATTTTTTTTTTTGGGGGGGGGGGGGGTACTGTACATGTGGGGGGGGGGGGGGCAGAAGGGGGCGATCATGATCCAAAATTTTGTTATTGTGGAAGGTGGGGAGAAGAGCAATAAGGGAAAACTTCACTAGGTTAATTTAAAATATTAAGGCAATTTAAAATATTTTTTTTAACTTTGGTTGGGGGGGGGGCAAGAGGGGAAGTAGGAGACACCTTATAAAGTAAGTGCACTATCTTCATGATCTTGACGCCGATATTGCTTGTGCTCAAGATTTAGGGGGTGGCTTATACATGTAACCGTCTGCGTTACATTTGTAAATTGTTATCCTCTTGTTTATGTGTTAGTCCAGGAGTCCTTTCACCAGAAATCTGCAATCAAGTCGGTTGGCCAGAAATGTATTAACTGGTTGCCAATAATGAATTGATTGCACTTAAGTTTAAATAATACAACGCGTTCACATGCTTAAGAACTGAATTTTTATCAACCGATTCTATTAACCTAAAAACATCTATCCTTTCTCCATGCATTGCATTTTTATTTCATACATTTCATATATTTAGTTACGTAAAACTCCGGTATCGTATTATTTCCAGTCGTGAACCTCCGTCTATGAGTAACCCGGTCTCGATCAAGTGTGGCTCTACACATACACTGGCGAAGACGATGCATTCCGCCATGACGGCCCTGCAGAATGAGTTCAGGGCAAATCTGAGAGACCTTCAAACCAAGTACGACGACCTTTTGGTGAAGTTTAACCAGCTTTCGCAGCAAACATCAAATAGTAAGTATTAATTAATAACTTTATTTATTTTATTTATTTCAATTTATTTTAATTTTCATTCATGTATTAATTTATCTTCTAATTTATTCATTATTTTATCTGCTGTATTGAATATTGAAATCTGAGAACTAAACGTTTTAGACTTGATCCCCCGTGGCCAATATGCCAGAACAAAAGCAGACATACAAACAAAAATTATAAAGAAGTAAAACGTGTACAGCCCTTTCGGTCGCTCAAATCACATGTGCTGACGTCATTATTCTTCATTTCAGCTATGGTTGGGTAATGCTGAGCTGTAGCCCTCGGTAACAGAAATTTGCTAACATCTATATTCCATAATCCAAATTCTCAATAACAAAAACATACCTGTTTTGTCACAGAATCTTTTATCTAATGCACGCCAATAAAGATGAGACATTTTCTTGGTTCAGTGCGTTGGGGCAATTAGATAAAACGTTTTTCTTAACGGCATAAAATGAGAATTTAACTTGTTTACAATTACCCCGTTTATCGTTTTTGACATTCCTTGCACCCACTTTTTGCTCTGAACGCGTTTTTAAATGGAGTCAAAAACCTAAGTTATTGCGTCTTAATTCTCTATAACATCCCTTCGCGTTGGTTCTCTTTACCCGAATAATGGTTAATTTCTAAAAAATGTTCATCAAATACGAATAACCATGAAGCTTGTCACCATTTTGTCACATTTATGTTCCTACACAGGTAGGAAACAGTAAATATTGACTGCAGTAGCACTACCTGAGGTGTGCCTCACATGAAAATTTGGGACCGACAACTGGGTCACAAGTTTGTCTCATTTCTAGGTTACTTTCACACTAGATAAACAAGGAGTGGAACAATTTATTTTAATTTAATTTTATAAATGTAATGTAGAAATTAACGAAATGTGTTCTTAGTAGACCAGCATTTTCTCTTTGCTAATGAAGTACTAAAGACGCATGCTGAAACGGGTCAAAGCTGTATTTTTTCACGTTTAGGTAAACGTTCAAGCTTATTTTTTCCTTTCATTTTTTTCATTTTCTAACATAAATTGTGCGCGGAGCCCCTCCTTTCCTCCCCCCCACACACCACAGACATGCAAAGAATACAAAATATTCGCTATTTATATTCGTGTCATTCGTAAATTGTAATTAACATGTGTTATTTTGGGTATAATGTTACCAATTAAGCAGTAATCACTTAACCACTTAACCCATCTTCATTTTCTGTATTTTATGTGTGTGCGTGAAGCCCCCCTCCCCCCCACACACAACAGACTTGCAAATGATACAAAATATTCGCTATTTATTTTCGTGTCATTCGTAAATTGTAATTAACATGTGATATTTTGGGTATAATGTTACCAATTAAAGAGTCATCATTTAACCACACATTCAAAATTAATCTGTGAAATAGTTTTTTTTCGTGTCTCCTACGTAAATATGGAAAATTCAAGCTGTTTTGAATTAAGAGGCCTATTACACATTTTAAGTAAAACAATTTGGAAACGAATTACATTTTTATCCAACATTTTCATTGATAAATAAAGTTAAAAACGCCACAGAGTCGAATAATGAAGTATTTATAATTTATTCACAAAAATGCCTGTATTCTGATAAAGTCCCAATGAGTCCTGAAATAGGTAAAATACCATGTTTTAAGGCCCAATTGCCCAGCTGAGATACGTCTGGCAGTAAATGTAATATAATTTACCTATATTATATGGGCGAAATGTGCTGGGTGTCGGCATCATTGCTCCAATATAGGCCTACATATATCAGATTTTATTTATTTATTTATTTATTTATTTATTTATTTATTTATTTATTTATTTATTTTAGTTCAGATGAAGTTTTCGTTCAAATGTAACACTTAAAATACATGCTACATTCTTCCACTCATAATAAAATAATTACCTCTATTAAATAAAATTAATACTTCTACTTACGAAAACTGTCATATTTAAAACATAATACTCTTGCATGCGGTTTTCGTTTGCCGAACTTCGGATATTCCTCAGAAAAAAACACACCAATATGCTACTAAGATTAACATGCTTTTTTATTCCTCCTCAAAAATATGATCAATCATGCTAAAACTGAGACTCAGGATCAGGCCAATCCGGAACGCACAGAGCTCTCTGTTGTATTTGGAGGCCGTGCATGGATGAATTTCCACCCGGTGATACGCTGTTTTTGGCACCACGAGGCAGAAATTCACTAAGAACGGACTCTCTTTCTCTCTCTAGAGCACTGTGGATTCTACTTCATCACTGTCATCTTCATTCCGGAACCACATGAGATAGCGCAGGCGTATCGGACTTCAGTGCGCAACCAGCTGGACTTCTGGACAGCTAGACGCATTACAATTTGCTCTATTTGCTCTCTCTCTCCACTTTTTCCATTTATAATGACAAATTTCAACATATATCTCCCCAAGAGGAAGATGCCCTACTGGGGACAGGGGTGGGTCTTACCCCCTCTGAAACGAGATGTGTCTTCTCAATTTTGCGACAGCCTTCCTATCCTCAAGTGGCATCCGAAAATGGGTTGTGTACGAGATGCTTACAAAAAAAAAAAAAAAAAAAAAAAAAAAAAAAAAAAAAATTGTACGTTTTAATTGCTACCTGACTCTTAGGTAGTAAACTGAAACATTTACAAAATCATAGTCGTGAATTGCTTACAACATTTCTAAACAAGGAAAATATCATTCTAAGAATAAAGGAAAACGAGCTCTAATGTCGTTAGACTTTAAAAATGTGAAAAAATATAATTTTTTCTTTCATCTTCCAGGCTTGAAATATTTTGACCTTATAAGTGACCTTATGAAAAATCATATTTAGAAAGGCAATTGGACACATCCACCTCTGGACATTGCTGCTATATCGGTGTCATCTTGGGCCAGTTTTCTATGTCATAACCTTCGTGTTTTCTTTTCTCTGAAATGACAAATGAAAGAATCAACTGACTAAAGACAAAACTAAAGGCTCTGAATCAAAATAAATAAAGAAAGAAAGAAAAAAAGAAAGAAAGAAAGAAAGAATGATAAACAGTGGTAAAAGTTAACCATAACAAAAATGAATAGTTTTACCCCACTGGTGGCCGTGGATGAAGGATTTTGCTAGTGGACGGGGTAAAAAGTTTTCTTGATTTTGTATATTTTTTCTCGTTATGCTGTAAACTAATCATTGTTATATTTTTGTTTACTTATTATTTTTATTGGAGAAAAGAAGGGACAGTATCGAATACCTCTGAATTTAAAAGGGTGAGGAAGGGCACTAGTCGGCAGTGCCTTTAGACCCGCTATTGTTACCTATACAACCGTTTTGTGAGGTCAAATTATGTGGTTGAGACCTGCACATTGCGATAGGTGTGCCTCTAGGAACAACCGAAGTCACAGCCACTCAAACGATATGTTTACTCATGGTTTATAATAATAATAATAATAATAATAATAATAATAATAATAATAAAACTTCAATATCAAGAGCTTGTTTTTTTGCAATTTTGAAATTATTAAGAAGCGGTTTTATATTTCTGCCTGGGAATTCGGGGGTAGGGGTGGCGTATATGCACATTAAGTTTACACGTCTGCAAAAGAAAAGAGTTTCTTAAAGTGGTTCCTGACAATTAATCCGACATGAGAATCGAGAAGGGGGGTATGTGTAAGTATTATAGCACGCATAATAGAATGCTCTCACACTAGTGGAATATTACAATTACCCGGGGACACGGATTGATTTTTCGCTAGATAATGCAGAGACATTGCTATGGTCGATTCCGTGTACTTTCCCGTGCTGTGACCAGTGATTGCCTTTGCGCAAAATTGAACGCCATCCCTCAGTTGGCCTCTGGTAGAGGACACCACCTAGGGGCGGATATAGATTTTTTTAAAGGTGGAGGGGTGTTGTCCTGCTTTTTAGGGATTGACTGGTCTCGGATTGCGAGGCCGACTCTCGACCCCCCTGGTGTCAGGTTCGGGGCATGCTTGAGTCCCCCCCTCCCCCCCAAAAAAAGGTGTTTTGAAAGGTACATGCCGCCATTTGGTACGGTTTAGAACTATGATTCAGCTAGACGTTTTTGGTGCGTTTTTTAATTAGAAATCGAAGGTGGCGGGGGTTAGGACCCCCCTGACACCCCCCTTTAATACGCCACTGCTACCATAACGATATTGCTAAAGAGGTCCCTTAAAATCCCCCAACCTGAAGTCAGAGAAGAATTTCATCATCTGTGTTATGTTATAAGAATAATTTATAAGTTTTCTTCAGTCACCTTAAATAGTTTGCCTCCAATATTTCACTGTTTAACGAAACAGAGGCTATTCACCTGGACAGCCTCATTCAATTTTAGGTGTTCTGGTAGACACCGAAATATTGGAAGTAAACTAATTCAATATTAAGCTGTTGACTGAAGAAAACTTACTTTATTCTCCAACCTGAAAATCTCACCCCCCCCCCCCCCTTAGGTCCCCCTCCGCACCCTTATTTGACCTGATCTGTCGCTATGGCTGAGTATCGACAATAGACTTGTATAAACCGACGCTGGGGACACAAAGGCTCACCTGGGGCGTGAAACAATCCTTTACAAATTCCAACAGGTGACTCGTAATGCACGTAGCGGGCAGGTGCAAAATCAACAACGGGCCAGGAACGTGGATGCTGGCGTCACAACACCGTAAAATTGGAAAGGCGGTTTGTTGGGGGGGGGGGGGGGTGCAATGGAAATGCGGCACATACGGGGTTGAGGATATGTCGAGAGGAGTTTTGGTAGGCATGACCGAGCAAATTTTGTGTCGTTGAAGATGAGGTGATATATGAGATGGTTTAATTGGTCTGAGATCGGATATGCAGTTGATAGGGGAGATTGATGAAAGAATTCTGCTGGTGTTTTAATAAAAAATAAGGACATAGCGAAATCTGAGGTCAAAGAAATTATTATTATTAAAGGTGGTATTTACCTTATGTCTGATAGCTACACTGAAATATGTACTAGTGAAGTCAGATTGTATTGGAATCAAAGATAGAAAGAAACTGCTAATTGGTGGAAAAATGAATGAGAAAGTCAATGAAAGAGTATGCAGCAATCGAAGATAACTGCAGGGAAAGGGACTAAGATTTCATTGTTTCATTGTTTAGGGCAAGAAAGCATATGGAAAAGCAGTTGCTTTGCCATTAAAATGGAGATTTATTTATTTGCCTTCCATGTCAAATTCCCATCTCGCCAATGAGCAATACACCATAATATGTCGATCAAAAATATTGTGTAAATAAGAATGGGAAGTGTCAACCTTAGGGTAAGTGTAGGGTTGAGTGCTTTTATTTTAATAGCCTGTCACCTTATTCGTGTATTTTAAAGAATCGTTTGAAGTCGGGTACTTAAACGAGTAGGTTATGAAAACATCGAACAATCTAATGTTCTGCGTTATCTGTTCTGCCCGCGTGCAGGCATATGCCGTAATAATTTTCTTTACGCAACGTCCTCTGGAAAGGCGGTCCCCTTTTCACTCACGCCACTTTAAAAATGAGGAATAATTTACTTTCATGCAAACAAAATTGTCCTTTTATAAGCATGCCTCCTGTGGCGTGATGCTGGCTACTTCTTTCTAATTAAAATGCGTATTCGCTATCCCAATCAAAATGCTAAAAAAAGAAACATTTCGCATCTGTTTTAAAATTTCTAACAATTTCACAAGTTTTAACCCCTTTGGTATGTAACTTTTTAAATCTGCTCCTTATGACAGAAGCCAATGGAATTCAACTGCTTTCTGACTTCAACAGAAATTCCAACAAGCTAAAATTCTCCCCCCCCCCCAAATCAACTTTTTCACAAACACATCCACACCCTTTACCTATCTCCCAACCTCACCCCAACTTTTTAAAAACGCATGCAACGCCAATAACAGTGCTGGCGTCCCTTCCTGACACGTTTTATGGTGCCTTGCGCACGCTTTAAAGCACCTCTCCCATCGATCCCCCCCTCAACAAACATCCCGCCTTGGAGCTGGCACTACTCTATGTTGTGAACGAATCAATGTGTTTTTTTAGTTTGTTCGGTCAACCTTTGGAGGACTCAATCTTTTCATTGACTATGGTGTTTTCGTATCACAACGCCGGCTCTGCCTGTGTCCACAAAAACGCATTGAAGAATTATTGGCATTCCCTCTTCAATATGGAAAGTAATTTGTGACCCAGTGTGAAAAAAAAATCGAGGCGGGGCTGTACTGAGTAACTTTGACTTTGACTAGGAGTGGGAGTCCTATTTTACTGAGACTTTGAATTCCCGCCTTTTTCTTATTCACACTTTCTCTTCTCCATCTATATTTCTCTCTCTTTTAAATAGTTTTTCTGCACCATTCAAAATTGAGCTTTTCAACGTCTAGGCGCCTTTGTCTCCCTTAAACCATCTAATGCCTTCTATCAGTTTTACCTCTCTCTCTCTCCCTCTCTCTCTCTATTCTCCCATCTCTCTCTACCTCTTTCTCTCTCTCTCTCTCTCTCTCCCCCCCTCTCTCTCAATCTCTCTCTCCATCTCCATCTTTCTCTCTCCTCATCTCTCTCTCTCTCTCAATTCCCCCTCCTCCTTGCTAACCAGAATTACACCTGTGCTGCAACAAGTGTACAGACCTCACAGACCTATCCCCTCCAATTAAACTACTACACACATAGCCAAACGATTTTCACCTTTGCTACATGGTCTATAGTGGTTGATCTGACCTCTCAACGCCTCTATATGATCACGAGCAATATAAAACCATCCCGTTGTCCTTGTCAAACATGTGACACGACAGACAATCCCTACATCGGATCGAATTCGGCCATTTCATATCAAAAGGACGTCAGGATATAAAACCCTGTCTTTGTGCTATCTATATTGTTACTTTATCTTCGAATGCATTCCTCCAACACGCTCAGTGCGTTGTGAGGTTAAAGAAATGTTTTTTTTTCTTTTTGTGTCAAATAATGGCCTATTTTTTATACCTGTCGACTTATTGTCATATGAAAAAATAATATGTGTAATTATGTAAAAACGGCACGTCAAAAGATTTGTTCTCTGAGTCAAGAAGGAGACACGACCGTATCCTTACGGTTGCTCAATTTTCATGTGAGACAAGAATGCTTAGCTTAATATCCCTCTAAATAAAGAGTTCTCTGACATAAAAGAGGAGATAAAAAAAGGTCCACGGTCCATTTCCGAGGCCTCAGCAAACTGACACAAACTTTTCTAAATTATATACGGAAAAACTTTACTCTAAGACTTTCTACACTAAAATGTACCCCTATAAAAGTAGCACTACGCCAAATATCTACATGCTAACAACAACCCCTCAACTGCAACAAGCAGTTTCAACAAGTCATAACTGAGAGAAGAGAACCGCACGGATAATCTCACATAAGTGTCAAGAGACATGCCTAATAAAGAAAAGGTTTGGTCCCTAAAGTTCAACTTCCTTTGGTGACATTTTACTATTGAGCAGCCAGCTAGAGTCATATTTGTCGAGAACCTTCACAGAGAATATTTCCTCTCAATCTCTCGCTTGATTTCCCCTAAGTCTGCGGGACGTATGAAAAGAGCCATGGCATGCTTTGAATATGGCATCGATTTGATCGTCTGCTTTTGTTATTATGTTATCGTCTGCTTTTAAAATCTTGAAATACTGTGTGTAATTCCCTCTGCTTGACCAACCTAAATAACCTAAATTTCTAATGTAGCAATCTACAAACTGAAAAAAAAAACCCAAAAAGATCTAAATAGTAGGCCATCACTGACACAGCAGTGTCGTCTGCTTTTTTCAATTGTCGTTGAACTTTCAGTGTCGTCTGCTAGTTTTTCAGTTGTCGTCTGCTCTTGGCGTTCCCCAACAGGGATGAGTGTGGATCTAGTCATGATGTCACAGCTACATGGACTAGACGCACAATCATCCCTGGTAGGGTGAAATAAACTATCGTCTGCAAAATATTCAATTATCGTCTGCATGCTCTGTTGCTGTGATTTTTTCGCGCAAATTTGACTGAAACTGGAAGATGACGTGAGCTAAAATCCACTCATAGTCGTTTTTTTAATGAAAATTTAACGTAATTGGCGTAAAATCGCCAAAATGTTCGAACGTGATTTTCTTTAGCGCGCGCAATTTAAGAAACAATGTAAGATGACGTAAGCAAAAAAACCGCCCCGTGTCGCATTCAGGTGAAGCGCCATTATTGGTTTAGTTTACACGTTTTCAATGTGGTAAAGGCGCAACGAACTTGCTTCCTGGTCCGAGTAGGCCTCGTTCCCGCCAAATTAGGACCCATAATTACCGTCTTACGCAACATTGCGTCAGGTCTATTACAGTATCGATTTAAGAAAATTCCTCAACCTGTCAGACTCCAGTTTTCAGGTACACGCGTGCTGGGATTACTGCACGTTTGGCACCACGCCTTAATAGAATCCATTGAACGCCTCGGGGATTTAATCCTTCCCAGAGTTCAGCCAGGTTCGCCCCTCCATTTTCAATCTTAGGTGAGCGCTTGAACTCCGTCATCACAAAAGTTACTATCACGTCACTAGATCCATTAAAACCACACCTTGGCGTAATAGTCGACGTTGCCTAATATCGAAGGACAAACCCAGCGCACGGACCGTGCTGCTAAAGACTCCCGTTTAAATGAAGGTCGCTCACATCTTGCTTTAGAATCAAGGCGAGCTAGGATCAACTTACACGCGTTCTGTATTATTTGCCGACCTCTTATTTTCCCTCACCTACGCTCCGCATGAGCTTCGTCCCGTGACACCGGTTTTAGCCCGACTCACGTACGTAGACGCGGGCGATTTTACAGGGAACGTCCGCAAGAACGGCACGGCGATTTTTCGACGAGAAACGCAGAAGCCGTGCAGACCCAACACCGTCCCACTTGTAGACTGCGACCTCGAGTTAGCTCTCCCCTCGTAGCACGCTAAGGGTTTTGTGAAGACCCTTTCAATATTTGAGGCCGCATAAACAGTGGCGACAATTCAAGATTGTTGTACCAGAAAAACTGCATTCATACCTGGCGCATGCGCAGTGCGTCGCAGACGGGCGTAACAATAGACGGAGTTCACGTATCACGAGCTTACAACAACATCAATTTGCTTTGCCTTATAGGCAAGTGCTGTGGCTATAGGACGGTTTAAATAATATAAACGCGTTTCACTATGGCCGGTGAGTTGACAGACTTTGTTTTTTAAGGTGTGAGGGGTCTTTCGAGACGCCTGTGGATTTGAAAAGACCACATTAGATGCCTGACCTGTTCTTTGAAAAGTTTATTCAAAGGAATTCTTTGGATTTGGGTTTAGAAAGAAAATAAAACGATTTTGCGGTGTGCGAATGTAAAGTCTTTGCCTTCCCTGCCTCCTGCCGAATATTGCATATAAGAACAAAGGAGAAGTAAAATATCAATAACTTTCTTTGTAATTTTCAGTTGTGAAATTCGAGCCACTTTTTATTCGGTGATGTATTCTTAAATAACGGTTTTTACAGCGTTGTTTTTATTACCAATTGCGTTAGACTTAATCTTTAACATTTCCGTCACCTTACGTTTCCGCGGGCTTTTAATTATAACGTATTATGTAGCTGAGGTTAAACAAAACTTGCCATACTATAAACACTGCGTTCGTATTATATCGGTCAAGAGTGACAATTTGAAATCGACTGAGGTCACGTGCTGGTAAGATCAGCGTGCCCCGCCTAGTTGCATAAGCGCAACTTTCACGCAACGCTGCGTAAGGCCCAATAAAATGCACCGAAGTTACCACCCATCGTAAAAACCAATATATATATATAATTTTGTCAATTGTACTCAAACATGCTGCTCAACTTATGAGTCTTATTTTAAGAAGAATTTACGTCGATATACAGCGTACATTTAGATACTTGTAATAGTATCATTTTTACGCCTGTTTCGATTTCTGCGAATTGCATGTAATATTTTCATAAAGAACATTTTTCGTTGTTGTATAATAAAAAGATATTTATCGAGGCGCAATGAGCCACATCAGTGCGTATGGGATATAAGTTACACCACCTTCTGTGACGCTTACATAAAGCCTTGAATCAATTTTTTTCTTGTGGTTTTTAAATGCATGTTAACAGGGCTTTAACGTACACAATCATATTAAGCGAGAAATTTGCCCAAAGAATTGAAAACGCACAGCAGGTTCACTCTTTTAGGTAGTAAAAAAGAAAGACTATAATGTTAACAAAACAGCGGCACTTAAATCATACGGGAGTGAACTGACGCTTTGACGTCATGGGGACATGATACCGTATCGGCTTAGAGCAGGAAAAAGAAGAAAAAAGAAATAGCAACGCTGAACACTCTTATGACAGGCCTACACGTACGCACAAAATTCCATGTCATGTGATTTCAAACTTTGATGATTACGAACTGTTCTTAATGACCCATACATTGTCGCTCTTGGAGTTCGCATCGTGAAGAAATTTTGGTATAACATTTAAAGTCATCTGTAGTATTTAAAATTACTCGAATATATATATATCTGTATCCTATTATTTCACTGCAATGGAATAAGTTAAAAATAACTAACTCAAATGCGGAGTGCTCAACTTCTGAGGCTTCTTCATTTGTTTCTTCGTCAATTCAAAAATAACACCATCATTTTAGCTGTCAACTGAGAAGTTGCCCGAGTTGCAAAAATGTTTTGTTTTAAATGTGTTAAGTGACTTGTGCTGAGGTTATTTTCCTTTAGTAAAGTTACGTGTGTGCAGAAAAACTCGTGAAAAAAGTGCAAAAATCAGATAAGTTTCACCAGCTTGTGTACGGTTTATGTTAAAGACGAATACATGTACGACACAGGTTTAGTAGCATTGCAGACGTGCTTGTTGCAGACGATAATCTTTTTTCATAAATATATTGAGAAAATTATAAGAAATTCACGATATTTTGTCAGTCGACAATTTGCCAAGAGAGCAGACGACACGGCTGAAAGAAACAACGCATGATGTTTCCAAAACATAGATTAAGAAAGCTGTAATAAATTAATAATATTTAGTCAGTCAACAGATCGTTAAGTTAATTCAGTTGAATTAGATAGAAAATGTGATATCGCCAAAAGGAAAAAATATTTTGTAAGTGATGTCAAATTGGTAACCTTTGTCATACAAGCAAAAGTTCAAAAGAATATAAATGAAATGATTATAAAGATGAAGTCGGAATTTGGAAAATTAACAGATGTAGCACTCTACAGTAAAAAGCCAGACGATGCGTTTTTTAAAAGGAGCTCTTGCGTTCCATTTTGTCACTCGTGTCTGTCATCACCGTCGAGTCAAAATGTCAATGTAGCAGTGTCACAGGAAAAATCTAACTCAGAAAAAAAAAATCTGCAGTTAAGTGTCGACAGTACAAAGTGAACACAACAGAAAAAAATATGGTAGCAGTCACTGTCACAGAAGCATTACTACAAAGGCAAAATCCCGAAAAACAAAACAAAAAACAAAAAAGGCAACACAAGTGACACGTAAGTAATCCCTGAAATGAAATAAATTGTTAAAATGTTAACAATAGACATAACTGCAGATAGTCAAAGGACAGGGTTAGGTGTAAAAATGACAAAAATACTAATATTTGGGCTAATAATAACGAATGAAATATAGCACAAAAAAGAAAAAAATACTATAACAAGTTAATTAAGTACGAAACATTGTCTAGCTCTACCAGAGGTGATTAAATGCAGGAGTAAGAATACACAGCAACAATAAAAAAGACGCTGAACGATTTACCTCCTGTATTTTTCGTACGTAAAATCGTCCATTTACATTTTTTTCATAATCCAAATTCCTGTCTCTTTACAGTAGAAATAATTTATATCACTGGTGGAGCCCCCCCCCTCAAATTCCCTACCCCACTCACTTATAAACAACCCCACCCCACCCCCGCTACGACCATGGATCCCCACATGTTAGAGTGAATGATTACAGTGCACTGTATGTCATTAAACTATGCTCACACTAGTACTGTATTATAGAAGCCATATGGAATTAAGACATAACAAATTTTTTCCACCAAAAAATCCTATTAAATACATATATATGGCTTAACTTTAAAAAATCCTTTCATATCCTATACATGTGCAGAGGGATTTCCTACTTATACACCATATATAACAACCCGAAGCATATATATATACTATAAGTGCATATACATTGTAAGTACAACTATATATATCCAACACACTAGACAAATAGCCCAATTGTCATAAACAGATTTATATAAAGCTGATACTCCATGCTATTGTTATACTTAGTGCCAGCGGCCAGGCCCAGACGAGAACATGACACCTTCGTTTCAGGTGAATGACCTACAAAGCCACTGTGTCAAAGGTCAAAGGTCAACCATCCCGCACGGCAAGGGCTAGACCTGGAAAGGTCGCATCTCGGCCAAGGGGTTGAAAAAAATTGTTATAATCTGAAATGCTTGTTTAGTTTTAACAGAATGATGAAATAGCTGAATAAGTAGACTATAAATACTGTTACAAAAGTTTCCCCTGATTTAGCGAAAAAAAAAAATCTACACTGTATATAAACACAGGTTTCTTCAGGTGTTGTGGCACACAAAATAATTTTTATGAGGACAGCGCAGATATAATTTCCCTATTGTTCATTATACGACTTTTTTATTACTTGTTTCTCATACACTTTTTATTTTCTTTAAGGGTCGGAAGAGGGAAAATGTTTTTCCAAATAATGTCTTTTTGTTCCTATTTTAAAACTTCTCAGAGGATGTGTCATTTTTAAGTGTTAAAAAGACTTTATCCATATTTTGTTAAGGCAAAGGCGGGCTCATTTTTATTGAATTGTGGGAATTTAACAACGCCATAACACGCAACAATCTTATAAATTCAATATTTATTTCTTTTTATCCTATTGACTTTTAATGCAAATTGCGTTATAATCTCAGTTTCATTCCATTTACTATTTCTGCTGATTTAAACTTGAGAGGACTTCAGAGGCAAGCAATAAAAAAAACTGCCTAATATTTTGTAAATTGCAATGCATCAATGCGCTTATTTGTAAACTCTTAATCTTCATCTTTAATCAAAATAAAATTTACTCCAGTTAACAATGAATTTTGAGAACCATTAAGTTTCGTTTGCGCACCTGTCCCTAACAATGCCAAATACGCGAAAGGAGTGGCCATAAAATGGAAGATATTGAATGCGATAGTTGCGCAGGGCACGGTTGGGAGAGATTGCGTTACTACAGTCCGTGCTGCCAAAGCTGACACAGTGCACATTCAATCCAAGTGCGCGTCCAATTAATTTCTTCATCCCCGTCCACTACTGCACTAAAAGTCTTAGTCTATTATTTCATAATATATTATTTTCCGAGCAAAGCGAAAAATGGTATATTTCATTCTTGCACCCCACCCTTCTAGCAAATTTCACGACCCTGGGAGCTTTTTCTTCCTGGTCTAGAAAACCGGTTGTATAGCTTCAAGGGCAGTTGAATTTAGCTCGAAAATCAGGAACGACCCACTGAAGCGTATTTGCATATAGCCTTTTCTAAGAACCCATCAAATGAAGCGTGTTCAGTACACTGACGTCAGTCATGGTTCCTATTCACAATTTAATGGATGGACGGTTGATGAGAATGTGAGAAAGATAGCCTCAAGCAGGCGGGTTGCGCATAATCCAAAATCATCTATAATTTCAATTGGGAATTATTGGTGGTTGTTTGCTATAAAAAAACACAGATCGAAGCACTGGGTGTGGTCTGGATGTGTATTTCTGTGCTTCTTTCTGAGGGTTTCAGTTTAGAGGTTGAATTTTTTCAAAAAGTTGACAGTTTAAAACAACTTCAGTGGTCGTATTATAATCGAAATAATGAAGAATTGCTTTGGTAAAATTAAAAAAATAGCAAATGCAAAGTAAATTGACCTTCTACCACTGATAAAGTTTTCCTCCAAAAATTGATTAATTTTTAAAGGTGCAGTAATTGTGTCAGACGTTTTAGACATCTTTTTCATGTGCACGGATTTAACGCACTCTCACTATTAATGGTCCAGTGCTACTACTGCACCGGTAAATCTACCAGGTAACCCTGTAAAGTCTAAATGGCGTCCTTTTAAAGTCTACTAAAAAGACCAAATGACAGACAAATAATAAACCGCTAAAATGACCGAAATTTCGACATGAATAATTTACCACAACTGTATAGGTAACCTGGACAATTAGCTTTTAACTTAAGCCTCGTGCAGATTTGCGGTTGCAAGTTAGGCTTGTTCGATGTTTTGCTGGGTCAGTTCTTTCCATATTGACCAACGCACGGTGGCCGTTTGACCTTTATGTAGCAAATGTAATTTACCTTGACATTTCAATAATATATTCTTTAACCATCAAGATATGTCATATCCAAAATCTGTTCACTAAATTACGACCCATTATAAACCCGCTTTTGGATTTTAATATTTTTGTTCTTGAGTCTCTTTCGACATGGAGATAGAGAATGATAAATTCTAGTCTTGGCAGTAAAATTAGACGGTTAAAAAAACGGCTTTATAGGTTCTTGAACGGTCAACCTTGGTGCTAAAAAGAAAAAGGCCAAAGTTTCAAGTAAAAAATGTCATCGTTATTATTATGTTTTGCTTTATAAATTTCCAATGCACTTTATGGAGCGTTTAGCTGTGGACGTGTTCTCTCAGGTCATTTCACGAGGTCACGTGACCCGCGCTGACCGGGCGTGTCCGGGCATTGGACTCGATCTTAACCATAACATCTTGTTTCTGATGATCTTTTAAGCCCGTTTACATTGAACTGTTTATTTGAAATTTCCCTATATACACTTAAACAAGGTCCAGTTTCAGTTCATTGATTGTGCGGATATATGAACAGTAGATGGAAAATTAGGTTAAATTATGAGAAATGAAATTTGGAGGTCGTTTTTAATTGTTGCTGTTTTCTTTGTTGGTGGGATTTGCTTGTTCGTTTGCTTGAGGACAAGGGATCTGAAATAGGTTGATGAAATTATTGAGATTGATAATTTTCTAAGAGGGAAATAAATTGTTTCAGAACCACCTGAATTCATGTCTCTTTATGTTTTGAAAATATTACTTTTAAATTCTAATGTCATTTTCATTTTGCCTTGGTAGAGGCCTGTCCTCTGAAAATGCTCTCAAGTTTATATCTAAAATAATTACGGCGTTAAAAGAAAAAGGAAAGAAAGAAAATCCCAACACCTAACTGACATAAAATACAATATCTTTTTCCCTTTTCAGTGAATGAGACAAAATTAAATTAACAATACGCCTAAGCTATTTACAAAGATTTCTAAAATAAAAAAATAGCCTATCTGTTTACCTCTTTAGTGAATGAGAGAAAATTAAGGGAACAAGAAGGGAAGAAGAAATAGGAATTTGTGATAAAGTAATACATGTAGATGGTCGAGGAAAGTGAGCTTTGACCTGAAGAAACGTCCTAAATAAACATTTCTCTCTCTCTCTCTCTCTCTCTCTCTCTCTCTCTCTCTATATATATATATATATATATATATGTGTGTGTGTGTGTGTGTGTGTACGTGTGTGTGTTAGTGATAGATCTAATATTTAGAATAAGCGTGTATAGGCCTACCAGCAATTCTCTCTCTCTCTCTCTCTCTCTCTCTCTCACACACACACACACACACACACACACACTTAAGTTGCTTTACATAGAAATTAAATAAGACTACATTATGCCAAAGTACGACTCACAGGCTTAATATGTCAAGCCTCTAAGGCCATATTTACCTAAAGCAATAAAAACATAACAACAGGTGCATCGTGAACCGTGAAAATGGGCTATGTTTATATTTCTTACCTAATTTTGTGAACCAAAAAAATCTCCAGGTGTCTCTGTTGCTGTCTCCTGCTTCATGACAGGCCTGCGTACTTGTGCAGGAAAATGTCCGTCTAATTGCGCCAGATGCTCCCTGCAGCATTCAAAAATTGAAAGGCTTCAGTTGTTTCGAAAACAGACGCCATTTTGGACGTGGCAGACGACAGATGCGAATGGAACAACCGATCAATCCAAATACACCACACAGTTTCCGGCGGGGACGCCAAGTCCAGTGCATTCGGCAAACGACATGTTTGAGATAATCAAACGACAGTCGAAGGTGCGACTTCGGCACGCTCTCGGTCTCCAAGCTCTTCGTGGGCATCCTAGCGTCCCTGTCCTCGTCTGTCCTCGAGTAACGGCGTGTCCCCAGCCGGTCATTCAAAAAGCACCATTGTCACACTTGATCGGTGTCCTTACAACGACCCGCCATCTTTGTTCTGTTCAAAGAAAGAAAGAAAGAAAGTTGACATGAATAAGCGTAACGTGACGGAGTTAACTCGGGTGTGTATAACACGAAACTAGAACCTGTTATTGCACTTCACCTAATTTCACCTGCGCTTGACCTCTACTTATCTGACCCAGAAAAACCCATACCTGGCACATCCAAGACCCAGTGCTTTGGTCCCTTACTCTAAATAAACAAACCAGTAAAAACTATAGATTCATAAATTCACTCATCCACGTCGGTGAAAATGGTGTTTCAAAAGCATCCAAAACACAGAGCTTCGCTCCGTTAGTCTAAATAAACAAACCAGTAAAAACTATATATTCTTAAATTCACTCATCCACAACATTGGAAGTGGTATTTCAGTTTGTGTGTATGCTGCCTCACTGTTTGAACGTGCACTGTGAAAGCAAAAGGAAGACGGTTATTTTACTTTTATTGTTATATCTGTAAAATGCTCTTTTTTTTTTTCAAGGGGAAAGTAATCGGATGGAAAAACTGAACGCACCAACAGTTTCGTCGTTAAAATGATGAAATGTCTTGTAACACTCTAACTCTATTTCATAGAATGTGAACAAGAAGCGTTATCTGTCTTTTATTTACGAGTTTTCGCTCCCACTGCAGAAAAAAAAATCAACATCGGTTTCTTCGAAAACGGAATAGTAAACAAACACATTAGAGGTGTCAATGCATTTGCGTACATGAACGTATGAAAGGTTTAATTGTCAATTGTGTAATTCCACAAAAAAGTGAACATCCGAGTTACGTTAGGGACGTACGTTTGTGTAATACTACAGAAGTATGACTTGCCCTTATTTTCTCTGCTTTATATTATGGAACCCACCAATATAGAAAGAAAGCAACAGTAATTAAAACGTGACGTTATACAGTTATGGAAACAGTACACAAAATATCTGCATTAGTGGCCTGACTAAAATGTTCACTTTTTCGTGGAACAACCTAGTAAGGCTAAATCGAAACCGAAAACAAAAGCAAAACAGAAAAATAGAAATTCCTAAGAGTTGTATAAGTATCAAAACTCTACAATAGCATTTCTGACATTTTGATATAAGTTACTATCTAATAATTCTAGATGATCTTCACTTGGTAGTATTAGGCCGATGGTATCTATGAGAAAAGGGTCTTACACGGTGAGCCCTACATCATACAGTGGAAAACGTCACTGACATATTTTTCCTCCTCAAGATGGAGACCAAGCGAGTCCCGCCAAAACAATATTCAAAAGGAAATCTCTGTCGCGCTTACCAGTAACGTATCAAGAAAAGAGTAGATAAAGTGGCTCTTTTTAAATTGTAAATATTACAGACATTTATAGATTGCGTGACAACTCTATTGCAATCATTATTTATAAGATTGTATAGATTTTTTAAAATTTGCCGCCCAAATAGAATCTCCAATGGACTTTTTCTAGCATACTATATTCCATGAGATGAAAGTAGAAAACACATCCCCATACAATTGTACAACTCGTCAACTTATAACAGGAATAAGAGATTGCCCCAAAGAGCTCTTAAGAAAAGGTTAAAACTATTTTTGAGGATGTGGGGGGGGGGGGGGGGGGGCATTTGCAGAAACTTTACGAACACTTCCCATTTCGAATCTACGCGTAACTCAAACAAATATTACTTATTAAAGTGTCCTACTTACAGAGAGAGTAAGACATATATCATTTATAGGTAATCAGTATGAAAATAATGCGTGTTAAATCTACAAAAGCGAAATGGTTTTAGCCAGCGTGGAAAATAACTGCCCTTCGGCTAACAAAAAACATGTGAAACTTAAAGCATAAAACACCTTCACTGCCGCGCCTCGGGGCGTTCACATAGAGAGTTCACACAATGCTTCAACAGATCGCCACAGATGGCTCACACTTGTAAACATTGTGATTTGAAAACAAGCCCCTTTGAGCAATTAAATTTTAACTTGTTGTTTTATAAAGTGAGGTAGGTTTTTTTTACAATAGACTCCTGCAGGATCAGTAAAATTAGAAGCACTGATCCCAATGCTGTGTCATTTTGATCGTTGGCAACGGTCCGTTCTAAGCCGAGTTTAGAAGCGCCAGTGGCACGACCGAACACTGCACTTGATAACCGGCGTCCAACACTTTATCGACTTAATTATTGCAAGAAAAATGCGGTCATTTAAGGTTAACTAAAGAAGCGTGACGCGGTTGTGCAAACAGAGGTAGGGTGTATGCGCACGTGGGTCCATTTTCGAGGTTCTTACGCAGCGTCTGGCGGGAAATTAGGCGATGGTGTTGTCCTTAATTGGGACACAGAATCTGCAACTTTTTTCACATGCGTTCGCAATCAGCGTGAGTCACACATGTTAGCAAATCAGATTTTGAAATAATTTTTTTTTAATTCTGAAACTATGCACTAAGGTTTGTTGATCGGAGGGTTATTGGCCTAGTTAAAATTCTACTCCATAGAAATTTATATGTAACCTACTGAATTCAAATTTAAATCTTAATCATCGACTGGTCCATGATAAGTAAGCATTCCTAATTGAAATAATAACTATCTATTTATTTTGCAAATGAACTATTATAACTTGCATTGCCAGAAAAGTAAAAATTAAATGAATAAATAAATGACAGGCCAGAATATGAGATAGAAAGGAATGAAAATGAGTCAATAAAATAATTCTAAAAACAAATAAATAGATAAATATATTAGTAATAAATTGGTAACAACGCAAAGGCAGACTAAGATTAAATCCTCTCGCAATCCAGGGTGCAGCACGTTTTGGCAACACATACGGTTTTGATTCAAATTGATTAAAACATGCTTGTCTGTTCAACTTGAATTTTTTGACCTACCATAATCTACGTGAGGCTTGACTTTCCTCGTTGAATATTTCAGAAAGTTATTTCATTGTTTGTTTTTACTTTTTTCCTTTATTGTGCTTGCTTCATTTTTTTGTGAAGTTCTGTTCTGTTATCGATTTAACTTAGTTTATGTTGATTTGATTCAGTTTATATAATCAAACCCTGGCTTACTTCACTTCATCAATATAATCATTTAAGACAACCAACCCAATGAGGATTTTTATGCTTTAAAGTACAAAATATTGCTTTGATACAAAAATGTAACACTAGTACTTACGGATGTTTTCTGAGCTAGTTCGGAAACGGAAATGATACATGTAAATTATTTTGTGCGTGTCCAGATGTGAAACGGAAACACTATTTTATGCCACTCGCTTACAACGCAGCCATCAAAATCGACATGGTAAACCCTTGTTATAAAATGCAATTTAATCAATGTATAAAAATTTATCACTTTATTAATAAATCCAATAGTCAAACATTGCAATATTGGCGTCATGCTGAATGGAAATTGGACAAGTTTAATGATTAGAAAGGAAAGGCCTGTGTTCCAGAACAGCAATTACTCTGTTTTAGTAGGGGGTATGGAACACTTAACCACTAACTGAAGTAAACCGGAGCTCAGGTCTAAAAGTTAAAGGGATAATAACTGTTCGTTTTGGCCAAAATTGAATTTTCTTGGAGTAATCAACAATTTCCCCATACTTACCAATGGCAAATGAATCCATTTCTACATTCAAGGTTATAGTCCCTTTTTTCCCTAAAAGTCTTTTTTGTAATAATCTCTCGCTTGTACTCTCTGATACTTCATTATTACAAAAATCTATTAAGAGATTATTACAGGGTATAGCCATCTATGGAGGTCGCGTCGTCCTGACAAGCTCAGATATCAGAATAACAGCTATAACTGCTGTTTTTGTGGTAAAACAAAATATATTATATTTCTATGAATTGTTTACAGTGTTTTTATTGTGAAATATAGATCTCATACGAAGAGTTATTATCCCTTTAAGACCAATTTATGTCTTAAGTTATTTGGTGGAACCACGCCCCGGGAGTTAAGTACATTTATGTTCTGATATTTCATACAGAGATGATTTAACAAGGGAAATGTGGTTCACATCTGGACACGCACAAAATAATTTACATGTATCATTCCTTTCTCTTAGCGTGATAGTGACCTTAAAAGTAGATTCGGTGATTAATTGGCTAAAATGTCGCCATTTTAAAGGAGTTTGATGGCGTTTCCTATACTTTTACCAAAAATCCCTATGTCAACGTTGCTTCGTCGTTTTGTGTGACCCAAAGTATCCCGACTTGTTTTAAAATACAGTACCACTCTTTTTAATTAAGTTCCTTTCATTTTGTGCTTTCCAAGTAAATATATTATATTTATTTTTTTACTCACTGTATTACTTCATTTAAATTCTACAGAAAAAAAAAAAAAAAAAACTGTAAAGCACAGACAAACCCCTTACAAAATGTAAAATAAATATTAAGAAGTATGTATCTAAATAACTATGCCAATAAATCATTATATAAATAAATCTAACAGCCATTCTCTCTTCTTCAAGCGTCCATTTTATCTCGTAAATTACTTCTGAGTTAATGTAGATGAAATTTGTATTTTCCATATCTGACTGATACATCAAGTCAAATCTTCATACAGTATGTTCTTGTGAAATCAAATCAGACTTCTAACATGAATACTCTAATGCGAGTAATTACCTATTTAGGAGGTTGTGTTTTTGCCTTTGTTGGTTTGTTAGTTCACAGCCTAATTCAAAAAGTTATAGAAGGGCTTTTCAAGATAGACCAGATATGGATAAGTTAAAATTTATCAATCTTGGTGGCGATCCATATATTAACGATTGATTACTGGTAACTTATAAGTAATTATCCATCGCTTGGCGGACGTTTGTGCTCTCTGATTCTCTAGTCATTACATATAACTACAATCTGACTATATTTAAAAATGAAATAGCCAGATGAAGAGGCTAGGCGGGAAGGTCGGTTTTGATACCAGTGTGGAAGGTGCATTTCGGTGCAACGTCAACATGAGACGAGCCCCATGATTGGCCAAACCATTAGCAGGTGGGAGGGCGGCGTATCACATTCCAATGGGATACGGAAAGGTCAAAGCCGAGTTTACGATGTTGATAAACAAGAGCAGAGGTACAATCGACCGAAATTTGAATCGATGTACCCGGCAAAGCGGAGAAAAAATAGAGAAAGAAAGAAAAGCCGCTTGCGATCCCTAAATGAAACCCGTCACTGCAAAACACACAGTAAAAGTAAACATGCTATAATTAAAGCCTATTTTAAGAAATTAGATATGATTAAATCAAACAGTTGACAGAGAAACCGTGATCCCAAATATACAATAACTGCTTAGATGTCCAAATGTAAATATGTAAAAAAAAGCTCTCATATTTTTAATTAAACCGCCTTAAACGTGTTTTTTTTTTCTTGTTTTCTAAATAAAGTTTTAAAAGCTGTCAAAGAACTTCATACATATTTTGAAAAAAAATTGGACGGTTTCGTTCATTAAATATTAATTCATATGTTAAATATTAAATTCCTTTTAATAAAATAATAATAGCCTCAATATCAAAACTTCGAGTTTTAGTGCGTGAAGGTATTTAGGATAAAGTAATGACGGTCATTTCGTATCATAAATGTCAAAAACATTTCCCATGAAATTAGATTTTGATAATCTTTTCTACGAAATTAAAATATAATAATAAATAAATGTTGCTTTTTTTGAAAACCGTACAGGGAGGGTAAGAGAAATGAACTAATAACTAATATTCAAACAGTAAATAAATAAATCAAATTAATGAATAAATAAATAAATAATTGAAATAAATAAATAATCTGTAAACTTACAATAAAATACTCTTGTTTTCTGACATACTTATTATTTTGTTCTTTATTCTTAAAAAAATACTCGCATGAAATTATAAACTGCGTCGTTGCATTGTTAGCGCAGACGACCGTTATTCTTCCGCGAAGGTGTTACAAGGTCACGTGGATTACTCATCCTTTTGACCTTTCGGTAACTGGAACAGAGCCGTAATAGTTCTGAGCAATTGCAGAATTACCCTTTTCCACCTTTTTTTCTTTCTTTTTTTTCTTTTTCTTTTTGTTTTTCATGGGTTGAAAGACAAGATTATTGTTTCCACCTCGTAATTTATAAGACCTAATTTTTATCTCTCTCAACACCGGGTATTTATGCATATATAGTTTTTTTTTTCAATAATGAATTATTCTATATAATGACAGGCGATAACCAACATTTGCTTCATTGGATGAAAAAGACATTTCCATTATCCACCGTTATCTGACACTATTAGTCTTGACCATGTAATGGCTGCTGCAATACCGTAAATACTCTACACATACGCAGAAAACATTTTTTTTTTTGCTTTCATTTGTAAATAACATAATAATTTCTAATTCTATGAAAGGAAGCACGTTTTTGTGTCGACATACAAATTAACAAATACAAGTATGATGACATTTTTCGATCGCCTCGCCATACGAAACGTTGATACATTTTCATGTATTTGCGTCCAATCACAATTTTCTACGAGCCCTCTATCGAATTTGTTTACTGAGTTCATCAGAGATAACTTTTAGTTCTTTTGATATAACCTCAAAACCGTCATCCCTTAAAGTAAATCTCGAAGAAACGCTTATATCTGAATAATGCTCAACATGGAATAATTTGAGGATTAATTTGACCCCAGCTTGTCATCGCCAATGACAACATTAATGAGACGTTGTGCACAGAGCAATCAGTGTCAAATTTAATGTATGGACATAAAGCTTGACAATGAATCTTTTTGTCCTTCTGTTGTTGTTTTAAGCGTTTATGGATGGTTCTGCGGATGACTCTGCCTTCACTTTTGTATCATCGGTCATATTGTAAAGTAATTAACTGTTTGGCAGTTTCTGATGATAAATCGTTGGAAAGTGGGGAAGAACAATTTTTTTTTCAATAATTGGCCAAGCGAGAGGCCGGTGCATTTGTTCAATACACGCGTGTATTGCAGTTCCATTACAGCGTTTTGGATAATCATTAATTTTACTTATCTGTCTGTCGCTATATATGTATACATTTATCATATTTACCTTTTTTTGTTTATATACATTATTTCATGCGATTGCCCATTTCCATTAACTTATACAATTATTTTATTAGCACATCAATCAAACTATCAATTCTCACTTATATATTCCTTAGCCTATATTTTAGAAATAATTCCAAGTATTAAAATCGAAATATATAACTGTTACTTATTTGATATCTACATTTGACCTTTAGAAACAGATTCAATGAAAACAGGTGAAGCAGAGGTCTTTACTGATAATGACCGTTTGATGGCAATTTAACGGCCGTTTAATGTTTGGGCAGGTCAGAGAAATTTCCCTTAGGTGTTATGAAATGAATGATGAAGTGATAGGAGGCTTCGTGTTTTTCCGTGTTTCTCCGTGCGCACCAAAAATGAAATACCTGCCCGAAAGATTGATGCTTTTAATCTTTTTCGCCACCAAACTCTATCTTATTTCACTTTTTAGTAGACACACATTGGGGTTTGCATGCGAAGAGAAAATTTTCGTAATATTTTCACAGGCTTTGTCTAAGGCATGTAAGTAGAATTTACTCAAATATGCATGAGAAATCGCATACAAATCAATATTCTGATCTTGTTACTCATATTCTACTTTTCATAAATTTTATATTGGTATATGGATTAAAGAAACTTCACTGCTTCATCGGATAGTGTCTATCAAGCTTAATTCAAAGATTTGTTTTTAAATCAAGGAAAACTCTGCTTTTCTTTTTTCAGAAGGGGTGTTAAAATAATTTTAAAGCAGGTAACGGGATTATTTTTAAGCGGCGGAAGACACGAAAGGAAACCCATAGACAATGTCTGTTATAATATTAATGATAATGATAATAATAAACTTTATTAAATGGGGGTAAAACATGAAAAGTGTATACACTTATCTTACATATGACCTCAACAATATGACGGAAACGTATATCTTATGTATAAATATTGGACAGTTAAACATTAAGCATAAACGTGACATATTTTCATATCATATTAAAGGGCGACCTAGTGGAAAATTCAAGTCTTAGTTTATTGGGCGCAGTGTCATTTAAGATTTATTTTTATTCAAACCGTACCACGGCGAGTAACTTCTTTGCTTTCTGTGATATTAACAGTGCGAGGTGAAACAACACTTAACACCAATTTATCTTGTAAGGAACGCTTTAAGGTACACAGTTACTTCAATGACAAATTTGATCCGGGAGTACTGGTGAAGAAAAACATCTCAGTTTCTGCCTTTTGAAATTCTCGCGTTGCAGAAACAGCGAGATCGTCTACAGAAAACAGCGGACATCGCGCATTGACCATGTTCAATTCATCTACGCATACTTTACTATCGCAGCTGACCTCTGGGTCTACCCAGTGACAACGCTTTTCACGGTTTAAATCAATCTCGGCCGGACAGTCAAAGACAATAAAAATCGATAACGGACTCCAATTGCGTTGTGTGCGAACTTTTGAGACACCTCGTTCGTTGCGGGGTCATACGAAGTTCGCCGGAGCATTTAAGGACACAGCGGTCAGGCCACATATCAGTGATTCTATATTAAACGCAGCTCTTTAATAAGAACAAAGAAACAGTACACATTTGGTCGATTTTTGCACTTTTGAGATGGTCTTGTGGTAAACGTTTAGTTGGAATAAATCATTTTTTTGTGTTGAATACATGAATATGTAATAATCTTTATGTGATTTTATATTTCACATTTGGGAATGAGGAATGAAAAAAATTGAGTTTTATTTTGGTTTAATATCGCAGTGCAAAAATACCCGCATTCCAAGGACAAAATCGTAGTTATTCTGCTTGTGAATTTATTTGCTATTGGTTTTCTTATTGAAAAGGAGTTGCGGACATAAATTGTTATAGTCTGAATAAGCTTGTGAAAAAAAAAAAAAAGAATAAAATTAAAGAATGCTCTGAATCCAAATATATTCCACTTTTATCAGGTTAATCAGAAATTGATTATATGGTGAAAAAGTCCCAGTATTTCAAATGTTAAAGTCACCCGTAATTTTTCTACATGTGATCTGCCAGTATTTTCCAAAATGTCGCTGTATAACTTTTAAATCCAGGAAAATAAAAATTCTGTAATGTATAATATTTAATGTATAATGTGACTTGGTGTACGATGCTCCTTCATATATGTTGTCTCAACTTTATGTAAATATCTGACATTTTGTGTGATTTTACTTAATCAATTATTATTTTTTCTTTTTGTGTTTTCGTACCTATCATGTCAAAATTTTGTATACATATTTAAATTATCATGTATTATTCGGTTTGCATAGAGAAAGAGCATATCTTTACACTGAGTGTGGGTTTTTCATTCGCCTATAAAACATATTTTGTATTTCAAAATTTTTGCGTGAACAGATCTACCGCAGTTCTTTATTTCACAGAGAAAAAGGAAACGGTCCTGCACTTAAACACGGAAGTAATTAATCTTACAATAGGTCTCAGCTTCAACAAAACCAATATTAAATGTAAACACCGAGCCCAAATGACTCACACCTCCACAATTTAAAGATTCCAGTACTTTGGTTAGTTTGGAGGCCATGATTGAAAAAAAAAAAAAGGCAAAAACGCTTAAATTTTAAGGAAATGTCCTCTGTATGTCGCAGATCTAAAGGATAGACAATTTTACAATATGATTGAAAAGAAAAAAATAACGGTCTTCATTTCATATTTGAGGACCCAATAACAGTCATCACAGCACAGCGATGGAATTATGCTTTTTTTATGGCCAACGTATATCCTAGAATTGAATTCAACAATTTGGCACACTCGTGTGATAAACATTTTAATCATTTAAAAATAGATCAAAGGTATTTTTAAAGTATCAATAGTATTCCCTTAATCCTGGGCTTATTTTTTTAAAATATAAATATCAATTTCTTAAGTACGTGCCTATTTGCACTGTTCCAAGAATCGTTGTTTAAATCTGGAGAGTGTTCAATGATGTGATCGATTGACCGTATTTATAGCATTTGGCCTTGTGTTTTAGCTTAAAAACGGGCGTTCAGTTAAAGAGATAGGTCTATATACATTTTAAAGCGGCAGTTTCCACGACCGGCTTCTGCATGTATATTCACCTATACTAAAGTACAGGTCAACATACAGCCTGTAAGGCTTGGCCTTTCATGGTTAAATGTAAAAAAAAATACACATGTACCTTTCAGTAGAACTCACCTCAGTCTTATATTGGAATATGTCACAACGTGATCCTTGCATGATCTCACGGCTTTCGAAGGTTCCTGGGGTGCCATCGAGTGAATATTTGAGTCTACTAGCAGGATTGAATTCGGGGATGTCTCGGGTGAGGCGGACACGGTGGCTACGTTTTCACATATATCTCCCGAACACCGACGTAGTAAGTATACCGGAAGTGACACCACATTGCATAGTTTGAGGTCACCGCGTATGGCTGAGGGCTTCGGATTTCGACGATCCTCAACAGCCGTAAACATCTCTCTATTTTTTTTAGCTCTCGGTCATTTACCGAAGCTTGAACTTACATTGACCATGTTGGTTTCAGAGACACATTTGTCACGCGCTTAAACAGGCTCGGTGTTTGAAACGCTTACTGGTATATGGTCATCTCCTAAGTGATCCAGTGCCATCTAGCTATAGTGACTTAACCTATATGCTTTCAGCCATGGTGTCGGGATGCACGTGGAGCGGTATCAGTTGATGTGGCAACACTTTAAGGTCGCCCGATGTTTCATAATGATAAAATCCCACCGTCTTCTTGGAGCAACGTTAATGGACGCGACTGATATTTTCCATGGCGCTACCGCTGCCTACGCTCTCATTAGTTTGAGAAATGTAGACGGATTTTCACCTTGTTTCTCCATCCGTTAAGCTGAGTAAATAAATCCATTGTTAATTAACACGTATATCGTTCTAAATGAGAACTCGTCTATCACCCTTTTTTCTTCTATCGAGATGATTTTGCAGATTGCATGATAGGAATGAATCAACTCCGCCTCTCGCTTTAGAGAGCTGTGTCTCAGAGTCAAACATTTCGATTAAAACTCAATGACAGCTTGATGAATTCTCTCTCCATCAAATCTCATAATTAATAACCAAAACTGCCATACATCGGCATCGGCAGTCCGGGGCGTCAGTTCCTCCAGAGAAAAAACTACACTTCCACTCTTCTCTCTCTCACACACACTCTCCCCCTTTCTCTCTCTCTCTCACACACACTCCCTCGATAGCAGAATGAAACCCGGTGACCGGTGTTATTTATCTAGGTCATGACCCGAACTTGACCCGCGCGTGCTATTTAAAGGTCGCAGTTGCTGGTCGATTATCAGTCGTAGCATTATGCGTGCCATGCTACGAGCTAGCGCTGTCCGTTGCGTGTTATTCCTTCCATTGTTATTTATATCAATAAACCTGAAATATTGATTTTAGTTGCAATTTTTGACGACTTAAGTGTTTTAGCTTATAGGACAGCGAGGCGGCGGTGGGCGGTGTTGGCTTGTTTTGAGTTGTTGCGCATTTTATTCCGTGGTTTATTTATAGAATCCGGCTACAATTTAAACATCTGTACCTGTTACACATAGTACATAGAATTGGGTGACATTGATGCAGGAATCGAGAAAATAAATGAATGAATGAATGCATAAATAAATAAATAAGTAAATGAATATATTAATTAATTTGTTTGGTATTTATTTAAAACAGTTAGTGTGTGTAAATTATACCACTTTCAGTGATTTACAGAAAACGGCTTAAATGTTTCGATGGGCTCCGCTGACATTTTTTCTTTTCTTTTACAAAAGAAGTCGAGTTATCAGTATTATTGTAATATGTAACATCCTCATCATCATCATCATTATTATTATTATTATTTTTATTATTATTATTAGTAGTAGTAGTTGTAGTAATAGTAGTAATAGTAGTAGTAATAGTAGAAGTATAGAACCACGGTTATGATTTTGATACACACAATGTCGGAATGAGAGGTAGTCGAATTACTGCCTCTGTTTGTGTTTCTTATATCAAAGATACATAGCTGTGTATGATCTGTAACCCACTTAAATTTTATCATATACCAGTGCCGCAGATTAATTATGTGCTTTTTTTTTATTGTGACGCGTGCAATGCAAAAAACGTGCCAAAAAGCTAGTGGCATATCTGCGAATATCTAGTGAAAAATCAATCTGTGATCTTGGAAGAGGATACAATGCAACTTATAAGTGCCGGTTGCTAACACACACACACACACACACACACACACACACACACACAACTGAAAAAAATCTACCAGCACCCCCCCCCAAAAAAAAAATAAATAAAAAAATAAAAAAATAAATGATAAATGAAAATAACACTTGGGCACCAGTAAAAAGTCATAAATTTGGCCTACTTATTTTCCCTGTTCTTATGTGCAAAGCAAGGAAATTGGGAGAAAATATCTGTGGAAATATTATTTTCCAGGAAATAATATAATTATTTATGTGATATTTCATAACGTTACCCCATTTAAAACATTACGGTGGCAGTTGGTCGGGTTCTGAGGCAATGGTTTGACGTAAGTAGATTGCACCTTTTTTTTTCTTCTTCGAGCAGTGTCTGCCGTTGAACATGAGCAGGGTACCTCCAGCCTGTGGGTCAACGGTCACCGGAAAAATCATCTCCTGTCTTGCAGCAGTACTCTGCTTCTTCTATTAAGATGAAAGATTCCGGTGACCTGCAATAAGGGGAACGGGTCTACGGGGAAATACTAAGGAAATTTGATGACATTATCAATTTATGAAATAAAAATCACTCCCGTGCAATATGTTACACAAATGCGCTATAAGTGCTCCGCGAAATGAAAAGGTGCGCTAGACTGCCTATAGTCTCAGCTACTGCAATGGGCAAATTTGGCCATCGTGTTTTGCAAATAATATTATACAGACGTATAATACGTTCGCACTGAAGTCACAACCCGCCCTAGGAGGAGATAATTTGATCACTTTAAAGAGCTTAAAGAAATAAAAGAATAAATATGTCTTTATCATAATAGAGATTCAACACCGGTAAACATTATACATGTTCGACTGAAATATGCAGAGTTCAAAACGTATATGCTGAGAAAAACCAGTTTTAGTTATTATTAGAATTTATTACGCATTGATATAATCAAAAACATAGTTGTAAGCAAAATATAATTATCACCCCACTTCTCAGTCTCAGTGTAAAAGTACATAGTCAACTCTAAAGACATCAAAGATTGCCAGTTAATGACTTCTCCCCTAGGTATGACATAAAGTAGCCTCTATTAAATCACTGTGTCATTCAGCATTACGTATCACTTGTCATCACTGTTAGTTTAATCAGATATTTCATACGCACTGTGTCCCAGTGACATAGTTTTTTTTTTACGATCAGTTTATACAGTTATTATTTTAAATCTTTATAACTAATTACAGAGGTTTAGGGTTTATAAAGTTATCATTTAGCCAGGTACTTAGTTTTTCCAATAAAAGTCTCTACGTAATATTCAGTGGTTTACATCAAATTTGTTTACGTGTTGACCCTCACTTCTATTTTATAATAGTAATGAATTTAGGTGGTAAAATAAGATTTATGTAAAATTAATAATCACTTTGTTTTGGAAAGAAAGGGTCTCTTTACAGTATATATGTAGTTATATATAAGATCAGTGATCAGAGGGACATTGCAGGGACACTTTGATACACATTTTGAGAGATTTTCGGGGACGCTGCAACTCTAACGCAAAGTGTACCTGAGTTTTCTGTATTTCAAGAAATAAAGCTGTAAGATAGCTAGAATACTTATATGTCATCTTCAAACCGCGTGGCACGTGAACATGTATGCCGCAGCTTGGGTTGTATTTTCCCGAGGAGTATGACAACGAATTAGGATTGAAAGGATCCATTATAATAACCACACCTATATTGCGAACAAGCAATGTTTTTAAATGTATGTGTGTTCCTGTCAGTCCATGTTTTTTATCCAACTCCTGGGTTGCCAAATTATCGGTAATTAAAAATATGCAGGGGCGGATCCGAATATATATTTTCTGACAGTCTTCCAAATTATCTTTGCTGATCCATCCTCTTCCGACATAAAAAGTTAGATGCTTGTCAATGTAAATTTGAAAACTTCTGACCGGTGTGACAAGAAAGGAAGTCCTGGGAATGGAAGTCTGGGCTCCCATGTGCAGGCCCGTAGCCAGCAATTTCAGAGGGGGGGGGGGGGGGGGGGTTCGTTATCTGAAAAAGTGGACCTTTTACCATAAAATCCTCAAGAACATAGATCAAATTTTACCCAGAGTGGACCTTTACCCAGCAAAAAGGGTGGTTCTTTCGAACCCCCCCCCCGAACCCCCTGTCTACGTGCCTGCATGTGATTAGTAAAGGTTGGGGTTAGTAGTTGGAGTATTGGGGTTAATATATGGGACGAATGTCACCTGTACAAAGTAATGGGAAGCGGACTACGGTTCCTAGCGGACTTGTATTCCTGTTACACCGGCTGAACGAGTACGTTGAAAACATCCATATAGAGGTGACCCCTGGTGGAGGAAGAACACACCAGCGACAGGAGAATTTGCATCAAAACCACCGCGTGACTGTCAGTTGAATGAACACGTTTTGCTTCAAATTTACATTTTATATGAGCAAAGAGAAAAAGTGCAGGTGAATCGCTGTGATTAACCTATTCCCAAATGTGTGATAAAGAGGTTGTTGAACCACGTCATAGTGTCAGGAACTTCTAAATATTTGTAAATATTTGATCTGAATTATGGCTTCTTTGGTAATGGTATAAATTTGAATTAACCTATTCCCAAATGTGTGATAAAGGGGTTGTCGTACTACGCCATAATGTCAGGAACTTCTTAATATTTGACCTGGATTATGGCTTCTTAGGTAGTGGAATATATTTGAATTTCGTGAATTTCGAGCTCGGCAATATGTCGGGTTTAGTCCCGATCAGATTTAAACGTAAGTGACGTAATTTTAATCTTTCACGACTGATGTCTTAAACGTCCACGGTTCAGTGTCTACGTTTACACATGTAAAGGCATAAAAAGAACGAACTCTTGTCCCACGTAGAGTTTCTGACTATCAGTGATATTTACTACTCTATAGAACATGTACTACTATTGTCGTGTCCCCAAGAATGCTACATGTACTTCAATTCCGCCTAGCTCCATCACTCACGTCACTCTATACAGCCTATACAATTACATTATTAAAAAATCCAACATTTGGCACACTAGCCTCATGAGCACCACAGCCATGAAATTCAAATCTAAACTTTCCCGAAGCAGCCATTATTCGAATCGAATATTCAGGAGTTCTTGACAATAAGGTTTACTTTCCATCTAGTTAATTAAAAAATCACACGGCGTGTCACTTGATGTGAGATGGGACGGCAATTACCGGTGATATGTTTGGTGATTTGTCTCTGTAATTTGTCGGAAACTCACTGATGCATCTCACCTGGGATTGTATGAACAGAGGTCACAGGGACACAGGATTATTTGAAGGGGGTCCGGTTTTTAAGAATGACAGGCTGCGGATGCGAATGATGTTTTAGAGGGTGAACGGTGTCATTTGGTACGGTTTAGAACTATAATTCAGCTAGTGAAAATTCACTGGTGTGATTTTGTTTCAGAAATCGAAGGGGGAGGGGGGAAAGACCCCCTGACCCCCCCCCCCCAAAAAAAAAAAAAAAAAAAAAAAAAAAAAAAAAAAAAAAAAAAAAATCCGCCACTGGGACCCAGGAATGTCATTAATGTCACACTATACTAGTACAACCTTTAAAAAGCTTGTCATTTCCCTGGAAATTTTTTAACTTTTTTCTTTCATTACCGAGGAAAGCACATGTTAATAACCTTTTACAGATTTACGAAACACAAACTCGCTTTTTATTTTTATTCCTTTTTCGCTCCATTCTCGTAATGGAGATAAAGACCGGTGAACTTCTCTCATGAACTCATAAATTAAGTTTTTCTCAACGGTTTTTGAAAGCGCTCGTCAGACATCTTGTTAATGAAAGGAATATTGCTGATTTTTTTCCAAAAAATATATTCACACAAGAAGAGGCTAGGGAGAGCGTTCTCTCGGTTCATTCCTTTTTTCAGTAGATGATACAATGCATTTCCAATATCTTACTTTTATGTTTGTGAATTGATAGTCAGTATAATGGAAACGAGTGTGTATACAACTACCGCATTGTGCATGTATCTCGCACTTATTTTCTTCAAATATGACAGTCGAAAAATTCAAGTTGCACAAATAAATATTTGGTTTTTTCATCTTCTTACATCTGTAACTGACATAATTTCCATTTATGCGTAACATTCCACAAGCGGTACATATTAAATGTTTCTATTCAATTAAGACATTTAGTATAAGTCATAGTAAACGACAACATAAAACACGTGTGAGACACTGAAAAAAGGGCGTGCACTTGTGTCCGTGTGGATGCTCTCGAGCGTGCATGAGAGACAGGCAGTGTTTTGAACATACCCTACGCACACATTATAAACGCGATTCTATTTCTACCCTGTCTTAACCTTCATCTGAGGCTTATGATAAACGGGGAAATATAGCCTTCCTTCTCTTTCTATTAAAAATCGCCGCCATCTTTGTCTGAACCGACGCATCAGGGCCCACTGAAACGTCTCCATTAAATCCGTAACCACAAAAAGTCTCTGTAGCGTCATTATGATCTTTTTATGCTGGTAAATCTCAGTAACAGTCTCAGAGAAAAGCGCGACAAGAAAGTTGATCAACAGGACGGCCACGTGAAATACATAGGCCACGTGAACCAGCATGATCACGTAAACCTGGGGTGGTTCAAAGCCTTCCTCCACGTCAACCATGTTCAACATGATGCGGAACACAGTGTATAAGCTGTAACCCACGTTGCGGGAGTTCTCGCTGCACATCTCGCGAGAAAACGCGTAGTATATGACGACAAATGCGTAAGAGAAGATGACGTAGAGCATAAAAAAATTGGCGGTGTCGCCAAGGAGACGTTTGATCACGAGAACGTGGTGACCCAGTTTCGGGGCGATCTGGATCAGGTACAAAATATGCCACGCGTTACAAATACATGATACGGCTAAGAGGGCTTTCACCACGGTGTCGCTCTCTCCGTCAAATTTCCTTTGGGCAGTGAGTAGATATGCAAATATATAACAAGCGTTCTGAATAAAACCCACTACACTGTAAAACTGAATGCTGATGATGGTCTGCCCCCTGTTGGTAAATTTACACATAACAGCCTCCACCTGGTTGTGAGATCGTCGGATGCCTACCCGCCAAATTCCACTAAAAACCGTGTAAAGATCGTAAAGCACGCTTATGGAACTCATGACGAAAATCACCCCGGCCGCTCTGGCACCAACGTGCCACTGGAAAAGTGCAAAACTGTCATTCGCCACCTGTAGCAGGCACGTGTCCGCTTCTGTGACATTCCCATCGGTTACTGCCTTTATCTCCGTCTCGTTGAAGGCTTTTTCAAATTCCATCGATGTCACTGCGAACCAGAACAACGGCGCGTAGACAATCTTCCAGAAGCACGACAGAAAGAGAATCGTCGAGAGATTGTAAATCTCTGTGTTGACGATGGTGGAAATCTCAGGCGAATTCATGAAGGTGTGTAAGTACGGATCGTTCAGGATTTCATACTCAAGATACGTAAGCATTTTCATCGGGGATCGAAGGTATCGAGCGGTTGGATTCTTGGCCTCGGTCACGTGGTATTCCGTGAGATCGTACCACGTGACATTTTGAAAGCCACGTGTGACCTGACTGAACCTGTAAACCCCTTCGGTTTTGAGGATGGCCATAAACATCACTAAGGATGGAATCGCCGACGCCAGCTCCAGTGGGCGGAGAAAAAGCGCATTTTCCTGGTGCAGGAGATCTATCATGGCCTCCTTGCCGGACCACGCGCAGAGCTGCTCGTAGAGTTGCTTGTAAATCTCTCTGTTTTCGGGCCACTGAACCTCGGCCCAGGCGAGCGCATGGACAATGTTACAACCGCCGTCGTCTGGCCCAGCTGGATCAGCCTCGTATTGAAGCAACGCTTCAAAGCAACGCCTGGACCCGAACGCCGCGGTTATCATCAGAGGGAGGCCAAACTGGGGAGGGGCCACTTTTGATTTCAATCGGCACTTCTTTTCTTCTTTTGCTTGTTTAGTTTTGGTGTATGTGGTGTCAAATTTGAAGCTGTCTTTCACCAACCGGGCCCTTTGGTCGTCTGAAACTGCCTGTAATATGGCCTCCATACGTTCAACGTCGTCACTTACCAAAATGTCGTACCAGTCGCAAAATGGCCGCTCGTCAACGAGAGGGTGGTAGTCGCATAGACTGCTCTCATCAAATTTGTCGAGAAAAAGTTTAAAATTGTCAACGTTCATGGGTATATGTGTATCATGGCGTGTTTCAACAAGAACGTTAACATCTTCAGACTGTGTATCGTCAAGGTTGATGACGTCAATCTTACCATTGCCTTCGGCGATTTGTTCCTTCGCGTGGCCATTCTTACCCAGTTCACAAGAGTAAAGGTCTCCGACCTGGCCTCGCTTCGAAAACGGAACGGATGGACAGCAATTGGACATCTTGTTTTGCGAATGGTCGTGTCGGATTTAACTTCGATATGCCTAATCACCAGGTGCCCTTCAAGCTCCTTGGGTTTTTTAAAATTAACTGGATAAAGTAATGACCGTGGGCAGAATGATAAAGCACTTTCCTAGCGGGAAGCTAGACACTGATCAGAATTCGCCTTGGCAAATGCAATGTCGGTCATGTGGTGTAATTGGAAAACGTTACTTCCCTCTGCTTGTGCCATTTTGAAGACTGGGATATACAGAGAGGTAGTACTTATTGAATGAATCACGCTTCTGCGAGTCTCAGTGCGTATCGTACCTTCTTTCGGAAAGGGTCCATGGTTTAACCACCCGTTTTGTTTTATAGGGTTACCTTCCGATTTTATTTGTAACCAAAATTTTCTTTTCCTTAAATTGAATAAGTCTTGCGCTTTCCCACAGCTTTTACTAAATCCGGTAATTTATGGCCTTGCTGAACATTACAGCAGTCACCTTTAATGCACTTAATAATCTATGGGTAATATAAATCTCTTGTCTGCATGTCACACCGGTTTTCTTTAAGATAACTATTTCTAATTTATGTTTTATAGCTTCCCAGTTACCTTATAAATTGTTTGGATAAACAGTGATCCGGCGTTCCTCACCATACTCCTACTTTTGAATATCTTGTCCCTTTTGGAAATCCAGTTATTCAATTTTTCTTAGATGTCTCTTACACTATTCGCTGCCGTGATAAATTTTGAAAATCATTTGATGTATCTCAGTCAATCGGCGCCCTGATTGTCAAAAACGAGGACCGATGTGTCACGCTTGTCCCAGTCTCCGAAGAGAAGAAAACCTCTGATGATGACGATGATACCACAGCTGTTAATGTTACTAAGATCCAGCAACCACGATTTTCTAGGACAATGCCAATAAAACTGAATCGCTATGGCCGATAAACCTGCACGTCCTATCAGTTCAGTTTCCTTCTGTCGTGCTGTCGGCCTTATATTAATAGTTCTGTCGCATTTGATGAGGAGCTGTTCCTTTTTATGCGTGATCTCTGGCATACTCCCTTTCGCGGGCGCGCAAGTTCCGCGAGCTGAAGGAACAGTACTCTCTTACCACAGAGAGCGCTGTTAATCTGCTTCTAATGTGTGATTTTGTATTTTATTTTAGGGGGACCTGATACCAGAGGGCAAAGTGAGTGATCAAGTAACATTTTATTTTCTACATTGTTTGTTTTAATCAATTTTCCTGTTTTAATAATATTTACTAGCCTTTTTATTATTTTTTCACGTTGTATTGTAAAGTCTGCTGAACAAGACTTTGAACTTAAAATAAATATAATATTTAATATTATTAAATGCGCACAGGTCTATATAATAATAATAATAATAATAATAATAATAATAATAATAATAATAATAACGACAGAGAAGTGGGGCTTCAAAACCCCAGCAATTGCAATACGTCCACCATCTTTGTCTTTGTCCGTTATCGCACCACCCAAGGGAAGTACTGATCAGCGCCTGGACTTCCAATTGAGCGATTGCGATACGTAATCCAATTAATCAGCTAAAACGCCCAATTAGCTAATTCTTTAGCACCCGATACTCCGTGGAGAAAAATGACTCGCGTATCGTGTGTGTCACATGAAAGCGATTCTCATAATGGATAGACGCAGTGGGTTTTATAAGCGCGTTTGAAGCTTTGGAATTCAGAATTGGTAGTATAGGGAAGAATGTGGTAAGGCATAATTGCAAAGTGTTTTTTTTGGAGGGGGGGGGGGGGGAGGATTTATTAACCCAGGATTTTGCAAAGGTGAGACGGAGGTGAATTGGAGAATGCAGGGGGGGGGGTTGAAATTGACATTAAATATATTAAATAACCGACAGTCCGATACATTAATTGTATGTAAAATATTTTTCCATCCCTCGCCATAGAAAGGTTGTCTCATCTCCAATTCCATGAGTTTTTATTTATAAATGATCACCTCACAGGTGTAAATTCTTATGTACAGTGCTTTTTATTCCAGATACCATATCTAACATGATGAATGGCACAGAAAAATCAAAATAACGGTGGAGATATTCAATATTTTATTCCATTTATTCAAATTTATAACATGTACCCAGCATTGTGCCACCACTCTCCTCTTCTGTCTTCACTAAGTAGAACTTAAAGATTTAAAACGTTTATTTGACCTCACAAATAATGATGACTATAATAACCCACATGCAGTGGCAGTAGAAGCCACCATTCAAGTGGAACTATTTCAGATAACAGGATTTAAGTTACGTAGTCGTCACATTTCATGGAGTCACGACCATGGCATTTGTTATTCACGTACGCCAATAAAGGACAGGCAAGCTCGCGGTGGCCCCAGTCTACAGATTATTTTGCTGCCAGCCATGTCTCTCTGTGCAATGTCCAAGACAGTTTTGATGGCCGCCATTGTGTGGATGGTGGTACCATGGGCTTTGGCTGCTGGTTCCAGCACAATGGTAAACAGCGAACTCAACAAACTGGGGGAAAGATTTTTACGTTTAGAGAGAGCTTTCCGAAAAGAAGCAAATCTGCTGAAGAAAGAAACCAGTCTGCTAAAAAAAGAAAACCAAGAACTTAAGGTACGATTAGAAAGTGAAATGTGAATTTGAAGAACGTTGAGTGAAGAACATTCTTTTTTAAATGGATAATGTTGTTAGGAAAATTAATTTTCTAAATTTGTCATTAAAAAGTATTGACAAATATGTGGAGAACTAGAATACTATATTAATAAAACTGCACACATAAAAAATCCACCAATGTGCCAAATGCAAACTTGTATAATGCCTTATAATGTGCTTATTTCGAAAAAAAATTAATGTCGTGAATAGTGATGCTTTTAGAAAGTTGCTGTGATAGATTAAAATGTTTTGGATACCTGTAGATCATCATTTTTGAAGTCAAAATCCCATAGCGCGCACTGAGTACGTGTTTTAAAACACTTTTTATTGCCATTCTTAATTTAACTCTAGGCATCCCTTGACAGACTCCAACGTTCCGTAAGTCCCACTTCTGACGACGACTTGACATCGAAAAGGTCGTCATCACTGAAAGATGACAATGGCAATATTGCATCTGGTACAGGGGCACACAGTAGTGAGTAACGTGTCATTTCATGCATGCCACCAGTAATCGTTCATTGTAGTTTGCCGGGAAGTAAGGGGCATATTACTCCAGCCTCAAAACAGCTACGTTGGATACCTATCCGGCGTCGAATTCTTTGAGTCGCGTATATTTTTTTTACAGCTCTTTTTCAAAAGTGTTTAAAGAAAATACACACATTGCAAACCTTATCCATGTTTGAACCACAAACTAACTTTTTATATTAAAACTCAAAAAGAGATCAAGACGATCAGAAGTCAGTCTAAGGACCCATCTTTATCCTTCTTTTGTTGTCAAGAAATAGTCATTTCATTTTTGCAGCTCTCATTAGCCCAGTGGCATGCAGGGGACTCCCGGGCAGAGATGGTAAAGATGGAAAAGCAGGCAGAGATGGGAAACCTGGGGCCGATGGCAAACCTGGAGCAGATGGCAAACCTGGGAAAGATGGAAGAGATGGTTTTCCAGGCCAAAATGGAAAAGACGGGCTACAGGTAACTGTTGAAAGCGAGAACCTATTAATTTTTAAATAAAGACTTTTTTATGTTTACCTTCTCAGATTTATGTGTTACGTCATTGGTAAATCGGGTCTCATAACTTTATAAACAACAATAAAAGACCATGAGTGCTCGTCACTGACAGTTCCGTTATCTTTAACAGGGTCCCCCAGGTGCTTCTGTAACAGATGCCAGAATCAAGGAACTTATCAAAAATCTAGGTAAACGATTTTGTGTCGTGAGTTTTGATCGTGAGATTTTTAATGATTTAATTGATAGGAATTTGGACATTCTCGTCTGAACCTTATATCACCTACAGGATAAGTAAATGATTGGATTTCTTGAAACCTTATATCATATGCATTGACAATACCGTTTTGCCACAGGTTTGCCGGCCAACACAACAGTAGGGGGAGCTGTGTACACAAGATGGGGGCGGACCACCTGCGGGGCCTTTTCCAAACTTCTTTATAAAGGTTAGTACTGGTGATTTTATTGCGCCCAACCTCAAGCTGATAACTTGTACCTCATAGTTCTCCTTGAAATAAAATGCTGCTTTCAAATTATATTTAAGCTATTAACCAGCTTTATTTTACAATTGTTTATTTAAACTGGATTTTAGATTTCCTATTGAAAGAAAACAGACTGTCAGAACCGCGGATCAAATAGCAATATGTAACAAGACCACATATAACAATAATGCTTAACTTTTATATTTTATTACAGGCTTCTCAGCTGGCAGCTATTATGTATCTACAGGTGGCGGTAGCAACTACCTATGCGTGCCTGAAGTACCACAGTGGGGCAAACACAAAAACGGTATTCAGGGTTCTGCATTCTTGTATGGAGTTGAATATCAGACGGGAGCCTACAGCAATGACCCATTCCTGAAGACAAATACTGGAGGAAAAGTTTTCTACCACCATGATGCAGTTTGTGCTGTTTGCTACACCCAAGGTCGCCCCAGCCACGTTATGATTCCGGCCTGGAAAACGTGTCCCGCTGAGTGGACACGAGAATACCATGGCTACTTGGTTGCCCAACATTCAAATTTCTATAGACAAGAATTCGTCTGTTTAGATGAAGCTCCAGAGACTATTCCAGGAAGTTCGGCCTATGTAAACGGGGCCCATTTTTACACCGTTGAAGCTGTATGTGGTGCACTACCCTGCTCTAATTATGTCAATGGCTGGGAGGTGACATGTGTCGTGTGTTCTAAGTGAGAGAGAGAGAGAAAAAAAGAGAGAGAGAGAGTATGTGTGTGTGTATGTGTGTTTGTGTGTGTGTGTGTGTGATGGAGAGAGAGAGAGAAGGAGTGTGTCTGCGTGTGAGAGAGAAAGTGTATACTATGTGTGCATGTGTGTGTGTGTGTGTGTGTGGGAGAGTGTGTGTCTGTGTTAGAAATAAAGTGATTGCATGTGCCTGCGTGTATGTGTGAGTAAGAGAGATTTTGTGTGAGATACTGTGTGTGTGCCTGTGTGTGTGTGTGTGTGTGTGTGTGTGTGTGTGTGTAAGTATGTGTGTGTGTGTGTGTGAGAGAGAGAGAGATGTGTAAACATGCTTAACCTTAGGCTAATCTCGGGACATTGATATATTTTATTCAGACACACCTTTCTGAGGAAAATATTTACCGCTAAATTTCTTTGGCAAATGATATCTTTATAATGCGTCAAGTATCATTGCTCAGGTTGAAGAAACATGTATATTAAAAATAATCAACATTAAAAAATCTGGTTAACTTTTATGCTGTATATCTAGACATTATCTTGGATTGTATTTCTCGATATTATGAAAATAAATATGCAGTGCTTTGGGGCGATCCCGTTTTTACATTAAACTCTTCATTATCACTAAGTGCACCAAAGAAAAAAATCCTGAACTAATACTTCTTTAAGCGGATCGGAATATGATGTAATATACTAGATATTGTCCCACTTAATTCAGACTAACCCTAACCAATTAAACTATATTGAGGGCGGATTTTCTGTCACACGGACCTTCAGTTTTGTGACACCGGGGTACACCTGCAGGTTTACCACTGACGACGGCTATCATAGTAATTAACATGGTTACACCAACATCGTTTCTACAGAGCAACTTAGATTGCAGGGACACTGGGTTCTTATCACGTGGGGATGGAACACAAACTATACTAAGTGTCACAAAATACACGCTCGTGAATCAGTGAAATACGATCTCTTTGTAGCTCGAATCTTGTTATCTTAAAAAAGACGATTCAAACTAACAACCAGCCAAATATATTATGATTACAAGTAAACACTCAGGTTGATCATATGTCGATGATAAGCAGAATCTGAGGATATTTTACATACAATGTTCCGAAATAATAAAATCTCAGATATTTCAAAGGGACTCTTTTTCTGAAGAAGTGGACTTTTACTTCTTTAATTATGCCCAAGCTTGACCCAACTTAAAAATGACTAAGCCTTAACTAGATGTAATTTTTGCTGCAGAGTTAACTTTTTCTGAACAACGGGGTAGTTCATTCCCCCCCCCCCCAACTCCCTTCCTATGAACCTATAATTGGATAATATATAATTAGGAAAGGCCCACCTGAGGGTTCTCACTTGAAGAGAAGGTTTGGCTTCATGTTAAAACTTTTCTCCATCAGACCTCGGCAAACTCGGTGTGGTTTGTGTAGATTTCGTGTATGATTACCAGTTATTTACATAAACTGGTCTAACTTTCTTCAATGTAGAACTGGTGATAGAATAGCGTAGACTGTGGATGGTGGGTGGGATGGGGGCGGAGGGGGGTTAGAAATTCAGAAAGTTTGGAAAAAATGTTTTTTAATCTTAATAAAGTGTTAGCCTTTTCCTTTCTCCAAGTTTATCCGAAGTTACTTACTGTTGTAAAATAAATGATTTACACTTTCACTTATATCTTTAAGGGTCAACAAGTGCAGAAATTGTTTCATGGTAGGGAAAGATGGAACATGTCAAAGTCATACAAAGTTCAATTTGATTGATTAATTTCTCAATACCTTTGCAAGCTTCTGACACGTGTAAAGCACATGCAAACTAAGGATGAATATGGTCCAAGCATGAGTAATTTAAATAATATTGAAATATTTTAAATTGAAAACAAGTTTCTTAGAGATTGCCTAATAGGGGAATGTCGAATGATGGTTTGCAACATTAGAATGGAAAACTATTGCAATCTCGCAAAGACAATGGAAAGAAAACAAGTAAACGCATGATCAATACGGAGAAATAGAGTATAAATACTTGTGAAATTGTATGAAAAAGGTAGTCGGTGAATAAACGTTCGAATGCTCCAGACCGTCGTTATTCCACACTATAACCCTTATTTTTTCTTCAGTCAACGTGTAGACGACTACCACAGACATTATAAATGACCTGCATCGTGTATCGAATGTATTCATCATTTATTTATGTCTTCTGAAAGGAAGCCTTACCTAAATGTATACACAATGTATTATACATGTAAATATCCATTTGCTCCAAGTTAAATTTAAGTTAAATAAGTTAAAGTGCAGAAATGGACTTTTGGAGATATAAGGGGATTCGCACCTTTGACTAACTTTTTGGCATTAAATGCCCGTTGCAAAATTTCTAACCCTTATCTTTCCAGAATTGTTTGGAGATACATGTACAATGTAAATCCATAGTGGCGGCATCGCAACTTTAATCCTCTCGTTTTATATTGATTGAAGTCAGGCTAATTTTTTTTATTGTGCCCCCTACCTTGGCAAAATACATCCATCCGCCAGTGCATTTTGTCTGAAAAATGACAATGAATTGCTATCAGATCAAACAAAATTCATAAACTGTTTAGGAAACACTTTATGGTTGATTTGACGAGTGTCTCAAATTTCAAAGGATTGCCCTAAAGCAAGTTATGTGTTTTGTGACGAGCCATCATTACTGACAGTTTTGTAGAATATCACCGCACGGTGAATGCACGGAAGAAATAACTGTCAGAGATCCCGTCAGTTTTTATTTCAGGCTAAATTTATTGACAAAGCGATTAGTGGACAGGTATACCTGGAAGCCTTTCAATAGGAAATTGTCCCTGTTAATGATGTATTCATCACAAGAAGTCCATTTCTGCACTTAATAAATTTCACCTGACACACGATAAAGCCACACAATGGAAATCAGACCTTTATATAATGAATATTGAATATCCAGGGAAATTGCTTACACTATTTGTATGCATTAAGACCCATTAACCCGTGTCTTCGATAATAAATGTACACAATTCCTAGAAAATAGGAATAATAACATTGTCGAATACTATCGATCAGTATTATTCTCTGACATATGGTAAATATAATGTCATTAAACACTATGGTTTATCTAACTGATGAAATTGATATGATTCGATCCACATTATGAACAGGGCGCTAATATCTATCAAATACTGTTTATATGTTTAAGGTAAGGGACCTTGTTTAGAAAATACACCGGCTAGATAATGAACAATAGATAAAATATTTCATGCAATTACCTTTTTATATAAGGTGTGGAAAAAGAAAACCTTACAACTTTTACACTTCACTAGTCTGCCATTTTTCAGGTTTCATAAATATATAATTAAATGTGGGCATTTAGGTCACGAACATACACCTTACAATGAATGTTTATAATAAGAATGACGTTATAAAGTAATGGGAATAAACATTTGCTAAACCATATGATTAAAAAGTATGAAAATAAAACAGCTTATAAAAGCTTTTATGCATTATGACAGACTACGCGGTAGTATTAGAAAATGTACTTTAAAATCGGTCTCTATGTGTTTTCGATTTATTAATTAATTTATCAAAGTGACAGCCGAACGTCGCTGAAAATTGCCAATTAAAACATATCTCCCATAGCACAGGGTGCTTAGCACTTGTAAAATTCTGAAGTTCTGTTGTCTAAATTTTGCAGCAGTGGAGCAGAATGACATATTACATGGATCAAACATCACAAGCTGCCCAAATGATACTTGTGCAGCCATTAAAAATAAAAAAAAACTTCTTTCAGCTGTAAAAAGGAAATAAAAGATGATATTACAGCAGAAAGATATCAGGCCTACCCAACTACCAGACTCGGCACCTAAGGATCCTGAAGTAACCGGTATATCGGACCACGCTACCCGTTTTCAAGGTGTGTGTCAGATCGCATTTCGGAGTATCATACTCCAGAACAAATTTTGTAGCACGACTGCGGGCTCATCCACGCTCGGCTGAACAACCTTAAACTGTACTCTTACTTTAGAGTACTCTATATTATTGTCTCTGTGGGGATATATGGGGACTTAACGACATTCGGTTTGAATGTTTTAACCACTTTGGATAGGGCTTTTTTGCATTGTATTAGATTAATGTGGCAGTCTAAGGTTCATCTAGGTGGCTTTTCAAATTTATGCACCCGGTTTTAAAATCATATAGCGATTTTACGACAAACGTTTACTATCCAATCAAGGTGTCAGCCGAGCATGCCAGGACTCATCCTGTCGGTGTTCTGGCTGATACTCCGAAATGCGATCTGACACACACCTTGAAAACGGGTAGTGTGGTCCGATATACCGGTTAATTCAGGATCCTTAGGTGCTGAGTCTGGTAGTTGGGTAGGCCTGGATATGATTATAATTTAGGTCTTCAATATTACATAGGATGGCTTACAAAATTCATAGTTACAATAAATGACATAAAAATAGGGACAGTTATATTACTATACATTAAGTTTCTTATAAGCCCAAAGTGCTGGTTTTTTTCACAGAAATGTAACACATCACACTACAAATAAATAGATGAATGAAAACATATATTCAGTAAAGAGGTATTACAGTATAAAGACCAGGTTGTCGCCACCATTTGTAACCTTCCCCCCCCCCAAAAAAAAATAATAATAAATAAATAAAGGAAAGAAGACAGTCCCAATCCTAGGGGAAACTGGTACATGTAACACGAATCGAAAGTTTATTTCTTTTTTTTTCTTCTCAGATCTCAACATTTGGTCATAACTATGTGACGACGCCGAATTCAAAGCTCGTCTTTCTTGTTCACGTTGCATTACTTTCATTCTAGTGCACCCATTGACATGTCAAACTATCAATGCCAATGAGATTTAAAAAAATATATAAAACTAATCATAAACCACACTCGGTCGGGCAGATCATATCAAGAAGATATCGTACCCTATAGCTACTTGAACTGACAATAAGACTGCTGAACATTTGCATGAGCATTTCTTTTTTTGGTTATTTATGAACGCGGGGATTAACCTGACGACGTAATTTCCCCTTGAGTTTTTTCGCATGACCTTACCACCCTCCCGGCGCGCCATCTTTCGGCATTCTTACACAAACAATAAAGGTATTTCAATTGGACTTCAACAAAAGCAAAGTTGGCGAAACGCCTGCTATCTGCCCTGTCTACGCTCGTACTTAGAAGGTTATTATTGTCACTTTTTATGCGATGTTATACAAATACAGGTAACTCTGGCACTCAAACGTTGCAATAAACTCCTACAGACGCATGCATCCAGGGTGACATAAACTGAAAGCGTAATATTCACGAAGACGTGGCAACTACGTCACTCCTGGGCAGTCAGTGGAAGTTACACCGATCATGTGACAAGAACCAGGGGAGCGGATCTAAGCGTCAATGTGCCTGATATCGGGTCCTACCAGTACTAGCAGCTAGTCAAAGAGCAAGCGGTCACACACCCTTGAGACTTGAAAAGGATATCTGTCTGAATTATCTTACTGACACCCAGGTATTTTGCATTTATCTATATTATAATAGCAGATTAACCGAACTTTTCGTTTCACGCTTTTCTCCCAAACTACAACGATCAGCTGACAACTGGTAGGTGTTAGCAATACCATAGGGCAGTGGGAAGATAGTGGTCATAGTATGAATTTGATTTTACCTGTTAAAATTATATTTTGAAGGCATTTTCTAGCCTTCGGCAATTTCCGTGAAGCTTCGGCATGTGCGACGGGTATCGATTGTTGTCAATAGTAAGACGTGGTGGCTCAATGAATGCAGTTCGAAACCCAGTCATTCCTTTCATTTTCCATCTGCTATTTTTACCATTATTTCATTTTATATTAATACAAGTGTGGACTTTTACACAGAATATAACGTAAAAAAAGATGCTATAAATCGTGCAGACTAATCTCTTATCATGGTGCAATGATTAATGTGACGGGTATTAGTTAGTTTAATATATTATAATAGCAAATTGTTGTTTAATAGTTAGATAGATAGATATATAGATAGATAAACATTCCTCACACTTATGAGGCTATGACGCAAATTACTGGCAAAGCAAACTAATCAGTTTCACGCTCAAGGATGTTTTAATTATTTAATCTTAATATATTAGAATAATAATTATTCGTAGTTTGTAATTTAAATAGGACGTAACAATTTTTTATAAACCACTATGTACATGTAGTAGCAGGGATAGTCTACACAAATAAGTATTGAAAGTAGTGCAGTATTGAATCATATCGCAGTAAAATGGGTCAAAGCTCAAATGTAAAAGTTCAGGCATTATCTAGAAAATAAAGCAATATTCAGATAATTTGGGCCTAGATCTAACTAATACCAATTAACGTGACGTAAACTCATTCAAACTGCCGCGGCCTGTTCTTCACTTACAGGAGCAGGATTGCAGAGTTATTTAAACAAACGCTATACAAATTTGTTAAGAACATCAATGTCCCTGTTAGAAACTATTTCTTATTTTTCAGAAGCATGGCTACTCCAATTACCACAGAGAACCAAATTAAGCTAATAAAGAACTGGGACTTAGTAGGTTCCCGATTTGATGTAAAGGGAAACTTGTCTACACTCATCGGTTATGGCGTTTTGTCCGAGAGCCAGTGCCAGAAACTCCTGGAAAAAGATTCGCGCCAGGAACAGAACCGATTACTGATCAATATCCTGACGAACGGCACTGACCAGCAGTTTCACAGTTTTTTATCTTGCCTTCAGGACGGACATGATTGGTTGGCCAACCTTGTTGCTGAGTCCTCCGTTGATGATGAGGATAAAAATCAAAGAAGAGGTAAATGACCAAATAACCAAGCGATTGAGATATGTACATGTGTTTTATGAATATCAGTACGAAATCCGGGAAGCGGAATCTGACTCTCGTCATATGTAAAGAAACGTAGTCCCAGTATGATATGGAGTCCGGATGTCCGAGGAATTAGTATTTTGCTAGAATCTACGTTTCACAATCTGTAGCAGGCCCTTGCTTTTCTAGAAAACCCTTAGTATCAGAAACCAAGGGCCCGGTTGATATCTTCATCTGAAGGCCCTGGGCTTTAAGTCACACTCTTATTCCCGTCACATTGGAATTCCTTTTCAGGGAAAACCGATAAGTCTATTGTCTTGAAAATCACTGGAGTGCTCAGTCTTACTAAAATATAAAATACAGATCGAGTTTGAAAGCTAGCTTGATCGGTAATGCCTTTTTACCTCCGCAAAGGAGGTTATGTTTTCACCTCTGTTTGTTTGTTTGTCATCAACATAACTCAAAAATTTATGGATGAATTTCGATGGAATTTTCAGGGTGGGTCAGAAATGGGTTGGCGTATATGTGATTAGTTTTTGGTGGTGATCCGGATCAATAATCAATAATTAATAATAAAAAATATCGAAAATTTAGGGGTGAAACGGCACTGGATGGAGACTATGCTGCCTTGGCGGAGGTCTGCGCTCTCTGAGTGCTTTTCTCTAACGCTAAATTGCTCTCAGTCCAAGCGGCTTAAACACCTGGGACGCCCACTAAAGCTGCAAAACGATAGATAATTACCCCTATCAGCCTCAGCAGGCGTGAAAGACCTCTAAGCCGCCCAAGTAATTAAGTGAGAATCTTCTCGCAGATAGTTCCATCCAAATGTAGTACGATAGGGTCCGGGAATGGTTCCTAAGCGGTATTCCTTAGATTTGATTCCTAGGCATGTTAACAGTGTCATTATTGCACTAATCAGATATGTTGAAGTGTTCTTTTGAGATTTTTCTGCATCTTAACAATATTGTTAGTTGATTATACAAAAATGATGGTAAGCTGTTGTGCATTATGTAATATTGCATCAGAATTGAAAAAGACCTTAATTTGGACACTGCCGCCATGGTGAAAACCATGGCACTAACTCATCTCAAAATTATAGAAAAGAAATATAGGACTTTAATATAGCTTTAGCTGGAAAACAAGTGTGGTTGATTTTTTAAGAAGTTATACAGGTTTTTGTGAAAATTTAATTTTTCACATATTGGCATTTTCATGGTGTGAATTTGAACCTCCATGGGCGTGAAGACGATGCTATTCACATTTTCGGAATATCCATGGTACCTTTATTTTATTATTATTTATTGATGGTCATTATGCTGTTAAGCATTATGTAATTACTAATATTGCATAAAAGTTTATCAGTGCTGCCAGGATGACCAGGTTTTTTTTAAATACTTGTTTCTCAAACAATTTTCATTTTTATCATAGGTCGTAGGGGTGGGAGGATAAAAACGTTTTTCAAAATAATGACATTTTGGTCACTAATCTTCAAAACTACTTAAGACAATGGTAAGCACTGGTTTTAACAACATAAGCAATTTTTAAAGGATAAAAACAGCAATTCATTGTCAATGTTTTATTTGTCTAAATGAGTGTCAGTTCTAAGAATCATTCTTTTAAATTACAAAATAATAAAGAAAACAGTGTGCCTTTCCATGCATTTGTGGTCGTAATGTAAAATATAGTTCTTTGTCAATCTTGATGCAATATTATCTAATGATTAACTGGAAAATCATCACCAAATTTTAATCATCTACATCATGTAACATGACCATTCAGAAACTATATGAATTCGTGGCCACAGAAGTTTCAAGTCCCACACTGAAAATGCCAAGATGTGAAAAATGAACATTTCTAAAAAAACAGCACTACTGCCCAAATATGAATCCAATCAGGCTATATTTCAGGCCTACGAATCTTTCTGTAGGTTTGAAAATCATCAGTAAATGGGTTTCCTAAAATGGATACTATGGCAGCAGCACTAAGCTAACCCGTCTCTCTCTGCATAAGAGCTTATAAAACCATAGAACCTCTGTCAATGTCTCTGCTACGCGTTTTCCAAGATCTTCGGTCTGCCCAGCCCAAAAACCAACGTTGAAGTCTTCCATTACCTGCAAGGTAGAATTATACATTGTCTGCCTTGCACTACTTGGAGATTCACTAAAAATATTTCGGATAAGTTAATTGAGTTGGATTTGTGCCTTTTGTTAGGAAGTTTACAATTCAAAAGACGGCAAACAATTGCTTAGCCAGATTGTTGAAAATACAAAAACCAGCAAGGATAATATGGCCTGTGACGGAACCTTGTTCTTGCTTTTTATTAAATCTTAATGACATTCTTTTGCCAACAACAATTTAACTTATTTAATAAAAAGGATTCATAACAAAATAAATAATGATAAAACTGAACTCCCTGGTCGAAGGTCCATAACCAGTGAGTTTAGTGGAGTTGAACGAACCACTCTTTTTTTCTACTCTTTTTCACTCAGTGAAAACTAAATTATGAATTCATGTTTACATGCTTATTTCCCAAAACAAATGACAGTGAACAGCTATTACCAGGCTAAAATTAATAAAAAAATGTCAGAGACGCATAAGCTTAGTTTTGTGTGGCATATTACCGTATTGAAACCTCTGTTGTTGTGAGGAAGCAATGAGCATTTAACATACGTTTTTGTGAAAGTCGAAAAAATAGCAGATTTATCAACATGTCAATAATAAAAATATATTCACTTTAATATACTATGACACTGATAAAACGGGAAAAAAGCACTTGCATTTTTGGAGACATTCATAAGCACGCAAGTACTGCATTAAAACATCCAGCTCTCGGAGACTTTAGCTGAGCCTGCCTCTTTTGGTGTTTCATTTGCAACTGTCATCTGAAATCAAAATCTGCCGTTGTAGAGACCGGCATGATTACATTCCGTTCAGTACCTATTTGTGCTGCCGAGACTGCTGGTTTCCTGTTGAGACGTCGACCTTCCATGTGACACAGAGGTTGACAGTTGATATTTTCATTTCTGATAGAAAGCAGTCAATAAAATCGCCTGAAACGGCTGAAACACTGCCGGACAGACCTTTGTTTAAAATATTTTTGGTACCTCCTTCAGTATAACACTGAGCCACACGACAGTGGTCAATTTCCTGCTTAAGTAGAGACAGCTACTCGAGTATGCATCTCCCACCATGTTGCATTAATTTGACACATGTAGTGTAAAATATCAGCGAATCGCTGATTGGCTTAAAAACTGGACATTGGGGGAAATGAACCAATCGTTCACTTTGGGTTAAATACCCTTCGTTTTGAACTGGTAGGCAGTCATGTGATGTGGGAGTACCAAGAGTTTTTGTGTTTACCTTATTCCGATTGAACAGTATGATCAGTCGGACGTCGGTAAAAAATATTTAAAAACTTCATTTTTATTTTTTTTCTATTTTGGCCATTTTGAAGCTTGAGAAACAAGTTATGCCTATTAAAACAAATGAATTACATTCAATCTCATAGTCAAAGAAGCACATTGCTCCTTTGTGAAATGTCTTTCTGCTGTATCAATACATTAGATAGGGTATATCGCCGTTCTTAAAATGGCCAAAAGCGTCTGAATAGAATACAAAACGTTTTTTGTTTTTCTTCAGAGAACATCAAGAAGATTTGTGCTGTGCCACAACGCCCGAGTTGCTTCTTTGGACGCGAAGAAGATGTGGAGAAAATTATAAATGCATTTCTAAATGAAGGACTCCGCATTGGCATAATCCAGTCTTTCGGAGGACAAGGAAAGACAGCGCTAGCAACGGTGATAGCGGATGAACTCATCTCAAGATGGGGGATACGTTCCATCATGGCCGACATGAAAAATGTTATTATTGCAGAAGACATCCCCGCTTCTCTTCTTCTCGCATTAAAAGTCTCAACTAGCTACAGCGGAGATCAGGCAACCACAGAACGTCTCATCTCGAAAGCCTGCCAAATTGTATCCGAATACGGTAAAAAGATACTCATCATTTTAGACAATTGCGAAACTGCGCTCGGGGAAAGTACACGTGATTACTTCTATTCCATGCTTCAGATGTTAAATTTGAACTGTAACAATGCTTTTGTATTGTGTACGACCAGAGAAACGATACACCTGCCAAATATGGACTATCACCACCACCGTTTGGATTGTTTGTCTGAGAGTGCTTCCTTTAGCCTGCTGCAGCACTATTCTCATACTGTAGATCGCTCTTCTGGAAAGAATCTCGCTGTGAAATGTGGCTTCGTCGCTTTGTTACTTCACATTCTAGGCTACCTTCTTAAACAGGGTTGCACAGTGAGAGAAATAAATGAGGAGCTTACGGCAAAAGGGACCATGAATATTGAGATTTTTGACTTAGGTTCCAGTGATCTGAACGCCCACGCTTGTATCAATTTAACCTATAAGCGCTTAGACACTCATTTGAAAACAGTTTATCAAATACTTTCATTTTTCCCGTCAACTTTTACCAAGGATGATGCGTGTTCCCTTTTGAAAAAACAATTCACGGACCTCACATCATTCCAGTGTCAAAAATATCTTCAAGCCTTGTGTGATACCTCATTACTCACATATGATTACAGGGGCCAGACGTATGTGATGCATAGCCTTATACAAGCTTTTGCACAACACGAAACTGACGAAGACGATAAATGTAAATTTATGGAACACTTTATCCGGTTCATGGAGGTGCCTATAGCGAGTCTGTATTCACTGACAGATGAAAAGGTAGATGATCTCACAAAGCGTAGTGTGCGTAAAGCAAGTGAACTTTTTGAAGGTAGCAAGGAAAATTTTGTCCAGTACATTGCGTTTTTGGACTTATTCTCGCGGACATTGAAGCTGGACACTCATCAGGTAGTGAAGAACCTTGCAATAGGCTTGATGCACGTAGCAAGATACGCTGATTCCTTGAGGTGTTTTGAATACCTATTGAATATGTATCAGGAAGAGGAACCATCACAACAATTTGACATTACTTCTATGCATTACTATATTGGGCGTGTGAACTGGCTACTTGGAAATGCAACTCGGGCAACAAAATTCTTGACAACTGCAATACAAATGTATGAAAGCATGTCAGTGGTGAGCGATTACAAAGACTTTTATGAAAGCTACTATTCCCTTGCGTTTCAACTCTATGGGGATGAAAAATATACCGAACAATTAAGTGTGATCGATAAGTGCATGTCACTAGCAGTAACTTACTCCGACCAACGTCTGAAGTACCGCGCGCAGGCCATGAAGGCTTTGACAAAGTCAAAACAAAGGGAGACTGAGGCTGTTATGGACATCCTGCAAGAGATATTTTGCTTGGATTCTGCATTAGATGGTAAGAATGGTGGTCTCGACGACAGAACCTTAAACAACGCAGCACTGGCCTTGCATTGTATAGAAAAACCGACAGAGGCATTGCCACTGTACAATCGATGCCTTGTGCTCAAGGAGTCCACATATGGTGAACACCATCAAACCGCTATAGCACTCTGTAACGTAGGCGGGGTGAAGCTGCAGTTGGGTGATTTAGATGGTGCTGAAGAGGTCCAAACAAGAGCTTTAACTATAATGAAAAAAACGGTTGGAGAAAATCACTTCCACACAAAATTTGTATTAAACGAGCTAGCTCGTGTTAAATCAGCAAAGGAAAACCACGAAGATGTCATTTGAAAATAGCTTGTGTTCACATTTATTTTGGCTCTTTTAGAATTCGCGAAAATTTGCTGGGTAAAAGTTCATATGTAGCAGAGAACTTAACAAACATTGGTCATGGAATGATTATACATTACAAAGTGAACAATGCAGTTGATACTTTCAGGAGATTGAATATCACAAAGCCAAAGCGAAAACAATTCACAGGCTGGCCCGTGCCATATCTGACCAGGGAAACCACAAACAAGCCCTTGTTGAATTAGAAAGAGCACTCCGTATCAAGGAACAAATTCAGGGAAATAGCGAAGATACAGCTTCTGTCATCCACGACGTAGCAAGAGAAAAGAAACATTTGGGTGACACTGAAGGAAGTCTCGAGATGCATTTTAAGAGTCTAGAAATGGAACACAAAATGCTTGGAGATAATGATGTGACTGTCAAAACTCTTCGTAAAATTGCAGATCTTCTACAAGAATCGGTAAAGGACAATGACGCATTGAAAATGAAAGAAGAAGCTACAGAAATGAAAAAAAAAAAACGACTCTCGAAGAAAAAACAGCTGAAAATTGCTAGTAGCACATGAATTTTATGAAAATCGGTCGAGTGGGTATTATAATGGTACTTGTCTCCAGAAACCGTCACTCGAGGCAGGGGGGTTGTTATAGTTTGATTATGAACTTCCTGGCCACGATTCACAAAGAAATTATAGTCAGACAATTCGTCTTAACTTTTATAGCAAACTCTTACTCTACAATATTACTCAGCAATAGTCCAAGTAAATGAAATGAGGTTTAAACTTCAAATCAGTAGCCACTTTAAATGCAGTATGAACCTGAGTAGTTATTTCTCAGCTTTGTTATAACCTGCACTTTCATCCGTTAAGTAGACGGACTGAATGATGACATGTGAGAGTTACATATGCGAAACATAGTATCATCGATTCTTTTGAGAGAGAGAAAGAGAGAGAAAGAGAAAATATATAGACTACATATGAAGAAACATATCCGTTTAATAGACGGATTTAATGATACTAATGATTATACATTCATTGATGCTATTCGGGTAAAGTGAATTAAGTAGAAGATAACAATATAGTTTTTTTTAATAAATTTGCTAAAAATTCTATTTTTGTTGTTAAATGAGAAACAGCAGATGGGTATAAACTCTTTAAAAACCTTATGGATCCTTTAAAACTTAAAAGTCTACAGCTACTTTGTAAGAAATGAAAAAAGACCGTGTGCAGGACGGGTACAGTCAGACATAATTTTCCTTTTTTTTGCTTCCAATTGTAAAAAAATGTATCAACCACTCCCACTCCCGGGTCAGTACAGAAATGTGCACAGAATTAGGGCGCATTTCCATAGATTTTAGATCAATCTATCCCCGTGGGGAGTCTCACTAGATCACTAGATAATCCCGCTTAAATGACCGCCCGCCTACTACAAGCTGTAAGGGGGTAATTAACTTTCGTGCCCGCTCGGCTGACAGCTATTTAGTGTAAACCCCAGGAATTTAGGTCGATCTATTTGGATCTATCTTATCTCTGGGAACGGGGTCTTAGAAGCCAGAGAAACACATGTAAATACCTAGTGAAAAAATTACTCCAGGTCCTCATAAAAAGTACAAGCTAGGACAAGTCCTGTCTTAGTAAGTGCTGTTTTATCACAATGTAGTGTACTTAATAAACAAATGCACACGATGTACAGGTACCTGTAGATGATTCCCGCTTTGATAGTATGCGAGTGTGATTTAAGTACACAAATAGTGTCTTCGAATCGTCTTCTTCGGGGATCATGTTGTCTTGTAGAGGGCATATCGCAACCAAACGCATTTTGCAACCAAAGAAAAATGTCATAAGGCATTTTGCACCGCAAACAGTTTTGCCATCGCAAACAATTAACGGCTAGGAACATGATACGTCGGGATTGATAAAGCTATCATTATGAATAATGCGCATGGGCCCTTGGGAGAGACAGAAAAGAGCACCATACTTCACTAAAACTGACCTTTACTCCTAATGCCTGGTAATATATGTCAAGGTATCCAATTAAAACTTCAAGATCAGAAATCCTAGGGCCCAAGTAATGTTGTTACATGTTACTTGGTTTAAATAAAACATGTTAATTACTTTTGTAATTAATTAAGATTAGTTATTAAAGTGGTGTCATAAAAGCGTACTGCCCTTGAGTAACGATGTTAAAACGATGAATTCATAGCTCGCGCGAGCGTGCACGTTGTATAATTTTCATGTTGTTAAATATCAAAGCAGCTTATCTTGAGTATAAAAATAATATGCTGCAGAGCTGACCTCTACGGGTGACCCTGTAAAACACGTGGACGCTGTACATGGGATTAAAGTTAGCAGTGCAAGTGTGGCAGCATACATTTGTGGGATCTTCCTTACCCAGTATTCTTGGGTACCAGTAAAGATTATTGCCCCTTAGGATAATGTGTCTTATGGAATATTTGATATATATTTTATCCTTAAGGCCATAACATTTAATACCGGTGTAACGTGACAGACAGTCCCCCATAACAGAAAGTCCGCTTCCCAATAGTTTGCACAGATGAGCCTCACCCTATATTTTGACCCACGTAGGTCAGACTAACCCTAACCATTATAACTATATGGAGGGCGGACTTTCTGTTACACGGACCCTCAGTTTAGTTACACCGGAACAGGCAACAATTTGTTACATTGCTTTAATTGTTTAAATGATTACAATTGTGGGGTTATATTATAAAAGCGGCCTTGTTTGTCCAAATCTCGAACAATCGATATTCTTTGTTGATTTTTTTTTGTTGTGAATTGGACTATGAAAGTTTGTGGTACGCTGCGGATGGGGGAGACATCAAAGTGCATTAGCAGTAGTTTGGTAGCAATACGGGTGCAACATTCAGCAGTGAAGATGTTGAGAACAGTTTGAGGTTTTGGTTTTTTTTTTAATACAACAGATAGTAATTTGTATTATTGTTATTCTAAATGTACTGAAAATCACAATGAATATTAATGTAATTCTAGTTCATCCGTGGACAGGCCAAGTTCTCAATGACATGGCCTATAAAAATAAAATGAAATAAAATGCTGAAAAAAAACGTACCCAATAGAGCTTCTTGAACTGCTTTTTTAAATCACGCCATGCTTTGGACCTAACCAAAAACTATATGGCAGTCGGTAGAGTTAGTTAGTTACTGAAAGCGTGGCAATTTTTTTTTATGATCCTGATCGGTTTCCAGAAATCGTTGACCCCCCCTTTCTTTGATCCACCCCTGCAGTCCTAGTGATAATTCACTTTAAACTGCACTTCCAGTTTAAATTCATGTCAATTTTCTTATCTAAATGTGAGAACAATAAGACAGCTGAAAGTTTGCTCGAAGAATATCGTCTTTCGTTCATTTAAGTAAGAAGGGATAAACCTGACAAACTGGTTTACCCTTGAGCTTTTATCGTGACCTTGGTCACCTCCCTGCGCGCCCTCTTTCGGCGTTCTATACATAATCAAAGAAGCTCTTTCAATTGGACAACAAAAGCAAACCGCTTGTTATTCACTCCTGCCTACGCTAGCCCTAAAAAGGGAATTATTTTCACCTTGTCAATCACGTCTCGATCATAAATAACAAATAACATGCACAATTACTCTTGCGCTCAGACTTAACTCTCACTCCTGCGTCGCATGCATCGAATATTACATTAACAGACAGGCTTAATAACGAAGACGCTGCAACAGTGGCTGCAATACGGCTGATACGACTGGAGATGAGTCGATCATGTAATCATATCATAGCGTGCTGAACCACCACGGCTGCGGGTCTGGGTGGCAATATTTTTGTCTCATGCTGTGCCATTTTGGTACTTGGTCTTAAAGCAAGCGGCCACTCGTCTTGGGAACTTTCTGACGCCGAGGTAAGGTACATTACTTTATATATTGGAGTAGCAATTTGTTGTTTAAAACCTACATGGATAAACAGACAGACAGACAGACAGAGAGAGAGAGAGAGAGAGATGCATAAAAATATAGACAGAGTACACATACAAACTGGGAGTTAATCTAATACACCGTTGTATGAGCATTTATGTATCATGCATACAATGTAAACCCAATGAAGTAGAGGGCGAGGAACAATTTTTGATTAATTATAATGTAGAGACATTTGAGAAGACCTTATAACTTTGATATTCTGTTTTAAAAATTTTAATGTATTTAATGACACTGAAAAGTCTATATTTCCCTCGCAAAATGATGCAACTAAAGACAGCAAATGGTACACGTTATGATGTTTAGAAGAAGTGAATTTAATACAGAAGAGGGGGATTGAAAAGCTTTTATATAAACCCTCTTTTTTATTTGTTTAACTGATCAGTAACTTACATCAAAGAACTTTTTGTGAATTTCAGTTGTACTTTCACATGTTTCAGTCTCTCGTAACCTTTATTATGGCCGGGTTTATTTTCAAACATGAGATGCAAATATTATTATTAATATTATTATAATGGCACTGCTGTTTATAAACACGCCAGAATTTTAAGGCGTGGTCGTTAGATTTACTTTCTCTTACACGCGGGTTCACAAAAATGCAAGTCATGTTAGCAGTCTTATGACAGGGGCGAATCCAGGATTATTTGAAGGGGGGGGTCCAGTTTTTTAAGAATGACTGGCCTCGGATACGAAGCCGACCCTTGACCCTTTGGTGTGGGGTTCGGTGTTTTGGAGAACTTCTGTGCCATTTGGTGCAGTTTAGAACTATGACTCAGCTCCTCAAAATTCTAATAGGAACAGGGGGATATTGTGTGATTTTCTTCCAGAAACCGAAGGGGGAGGGGAGTCGGTCAGGACCCCCCTGACACTCCCCCCCCCCTAAATCCGCAATGTATAATATTGTTGAACTTATTCAGGCACTCAGCTGAGTTTATTTACTTAGCAGTGCAAACACCACAATTTTCAGTCCTACCGTCCCCACATATTTTATACGTTTAAAAAGCGTCAAGTTTGTGTACATTATTTCTGCACCTCCATTGCAATTTTTTTCCTGAGGCAAAGGTCCTTCCCAGTCGTTCACCTTTTTCTTTAGAGCTCAGCCAAAACCTATTGTTGGAAATGGCGATTGAGACATCATTTTCTTCTCTGTTATACTAACCTTTAGGGCGCCACAAAAGGTAGGTGTAACATAGGCATTTATAGTTCAAAACCAACAAACCGTCAATGTCCATATTCTCCACGTTATTTTTATTTTCATTATTGTAGTTATAGATCTACATAGTCGTAGTGAAATTAATTTAAGGCAAAAAACACCCTGGTAGATCAGTAAACTTTTTAATTGGCAACAAATGTTCGTTTTGATAATAAAAGGGAATTTCATGGGGTAAACGACGATTTGCCAATGATTTATGAATCCATGTTTTTTTTAATCAAAAACTTTTTTGTAATAATCTCTTTAGAGATTATATAAGGGAGGTATAGCCATCTTTTTAGGCCCACATGATCTGATGGCAAACACAGTTTGCTGTTTAGAACCTACATATAGATAGATAGATAGCTAGATAGATTCCAAAATAACTGCTGTGACCGCTGTTTTGGGGATAATGATGGGATTAAGAATTTAGAGTATAAGTCACTTTTGCGAAAATTATTACAAGCCGTAAGCGAAACCACACCACGCTTTGAAATTGTCTCATTTTCAACTCCCACATATATTTTACCTTGAATATATTTTCTAGAACAGACCCTAAGTGGGGACGTTGACTGTGGGAATTAAATCGCGGTTGGTCTACAAAAAAGCCAGGTCACACGACCTGTATTATCCGAATCCCTCCTTAAGTAGATCCAATTCCATCAACAATGCAGGCATTCATGATTTAGACAGACTGGCAGAGGTAAAGCATACAATGGCGTTATAATATGTAATATGACTGAATCCACCTAACAAAAAGAAAAAAAAAATCCACAGAAATACGATCGGCTGCCCGAAGACTCGCACAATACCAGCGAATTGTAAAAAGATATGTTTATGCATGCATGCGTGTGTTAATCAGTTCATGCGTGCACGCGCAAGTTACGCTACAGTTCATGAAGTATCTGGGACCAAGGACCCGTCACGACCTACTGGGTACTCTGGATAATATGAAGGGCCCTGGCTATGAATAATTATTGCAGGGTACACAGTCAATTCACAGCCCCGATATGACTAATGCTAGCTAATTCAATCCAATTTCAGTCAAAACCAAATTGTCCAGATGCTCCGTGGCTCCCAATAATCATTAAACGACACACCTCGCATTGCAGTTTAACTCAATTAAGTCAAATAAGGTTGATGAACTTAGGAATACAAACACCCTACTGAATGGTTGTCTTTGGCCCTAGGGGACTGAACTACGATAAATGCACTCGGTGAGCGTAAGACATTTACAGGCGAGAGCATCAATTTCCCTGGATGTTTCATCGCCTTCCCTTCAATCGCCCAATTACACCGTATTTAAATCCCATTTTCGAGTTCTTGGTTTCCACAATTTTCCACACCTCTCGTAATAGAGGTGGAGACTGCTGAATTTTACTCGTGGTGGTAAAACTGAAAACACAGCATGGAACTCAAACACAGGTTTATAGAAGCAATTTTCTCAAGGTGAATAATTTGAGGGTTTTTTTGCCTTATAAATATCTAACGCCCGTTTTTTTCATCTATAGCTACACGTAAGTCAAAGGATAGCAATATTCCTTTTTAACTTTTCTGTGGGCATAGGAGATTGTTAACGTAATAACGCAAAGCAGCATCACATCCTAGTACGCGTAAATAACAGCTGTTGGAGGAACGTCGATATACACAGAATTCATTACCTACCACTACTACTGCTACACTCTGAGTTAAATACAGCATGCTCCTCAAAACTGTTGATTTTCACGCACCGCAGTACCACATTTGTTAAAAAAACATCCAAATTTATCAGAGTTATTGTCAGAGATAACTTGGTGACCTGCGTCTCTGCATACCTGTAGTGTTAATTGCCTTGATAGTTTGATTCGGGGGTAACTGATGTATAAATTGTTAATATATTTATATGTATTTATATATTGTGTAAATAATGTAGTCTAGAGAGCCTGCAAATGTATTCATACCATTTAGTGCTCAATAAACTTATTATTATTATTATTATTATTAATTGTTTACTTTACAGAATAGGCCCTGCCAATTGTAGCATTTAGTGCTAAGTAAATTCATTATTATTATTATTATTATTATTTTAATCCTCCCCTGCACAATTCACATTATCGCTTCTGATTGGAAAAGAGCGTACAGTCATATTGCTGCTGATCTGATTAAAACTGGAGTGTCCTCATCCGGACGTTTCACCTTTAGTAATTTCCTACTAGAAAACTAGAGCAGCGTTACTATAAAAGCACTTGGAGTGCGCAGACCTCCACCTAGACATCTCAGTCGTCATTATCTTTTATAGATTAATGAATGGATCATCATTAAAATGTGGAATCTACGTTAACCCATGTCCGACCTATCCTGAAAATTTTATAAAAATACGTCTCAACGTTTTTGAGTTAGACGTTACCTAGCATGTCAACAAAGGCAAAATATGACCTCCACGGCGGAGATACCGATTATAATGCCATATTAATTGCTGCCAAGTGAGTGATCTTAGTAAAATGAAGTTAATTTCCTGTCATGAGCTAGATCTCATGCCAGGCTAGATCACGAGACTGATAAAAGTAGGCCTATATAATATATCCTCAGAGTTTTGTAATTAAATGTGCTTTATAATGGATCCGCTAGAAAAACACAATTGAATGCTTGGTTTGGTATGGGTATGTGTTAATCAAGGACAGAGCTATCAATAAGCATGTTCTTGTTTCAAAAGTTGTACGTTGCTCGGTAGTGAACCGAATCGCGTTTTCTATTCAGGTTTGAACTTTGCTACACACACTGAACAATAGAAGTGTCACCCCTACTGAACCAATACATTGGGGGAGATAAATGACTGTGGAATGGTATGTTCCTGGTATCATTTTATTAACATCAAATTTCACAAAAGAAACGCTTCTGACTGAACAATTCAACTGTATCGATATTCTGACATTGCTTATATTCCGCCTCTTCAGGTTAATAACTTTAATTACTCTGATTCAGAGGGGTGACACTTCTATTGTCCAGTGTGTGAAATTGATTTTGAAAATTACTATATGTTAAAAGCATCGCAGGAATCGTTCGTCCTACATGTATCACACAGACTATACCGTAGAACTCGTTGTTACTACATGTAGGTAGGGTCATTAATATGTGGCTTGGAGTGCCTCTTTCAAGATGACGTTATTTCTTATCTACATGTACCCATATTAGCTTCCAATTTTTTGTAGCGAACCATCACCATCATTGTCGCTTTATCGATTAAAAGTCTACTAGGACACCCTATCAGTGAGATGTTTCATGCAACTAATTTTAATATTACATAAGTTCTTTATTCAATTACAGATAAAATAGGTGGCGCTCCTTGAGAGACGCTCCCAAACATGGGCCGATGTGTCGAAGTGGCCTCTTGGGGCTGGGTCATCTTGATCAGCGCTGTCGTAATGCGTACCGTGAACAACGGAATCGTGACGTCATTCGGAGAGTTTCTTGGTATTTTCAAAGCATTGTTTCCTACTTCCAAGATGGCTTTTCTAGGTAAATTTTCTTCTTTATCTTCTTATTTCGTACAATTTAAGTCAACCATGAGCATTTAGAATGACATTAATCGCTTAAAGGGATAATAACTCTTCGTATGAGATCTATATTTCACAATAAAAACATTGTAAACAACTCATAGAAATTAAATATATTCTGTTGTACCACAAAACGGCAGTTATAGCTATTATTTTGATATCTGAGCTTGTCTTTAGATCACGTGACCTCCATTGATGGCTTTACTCTGTTATAATCTCTTAAGAAATTTCAACAAAAAAGCAAACTTTTTAGAAAAAAAAAACAAAAAAAAACAGGGACTAACTTTGAATGTAGAAATGCATTCATTAACCATTGGTTAGTATGGGAAATTGTTGTTTACTCCAGGAAAAATCATTTTTTGGCCAAAACGAAGAGTTATTATCCCTTTAATTGTTACAAGCTGTTTGTAAATTTTTTAAATTTATTTTCATTTTGTATTTTTCTTGCATAAAAAGCTGTCTGGGTATTCTCTATCTTTTGCTTTATCATTTTTATATACCTAAGTGGCCTATTTAACCACGGCCAAAGTTATTAAACATAAAAAAAAAAAAAAAATCAAAAAGAAAAGAAATGCAGGTTTGTAATGAGTATGGTAAAATTTTGTTACATTATTCCTTTACTTTTCGCCTGAAAACACCTTTTTAATATAGATATTGGACATTTCATTGAAAGACCACAGGAAATGCCAACTCATTCTCTGTATGAATAAGAAATATTCTATTCAACTCTATTCTGTGTTTTTGCTCTAATATATTTCATTCCAGTCTAATTCATTCACTTTATTCTATTCTATTCTATTCTGTTCTGGTATACTCCGTTCTATCTATTCTAATCTTATTCACCCCATTCCACTCTATTCTATTATATTCTGTTTTGTTTTGTTTTGTTCTACTCTATCCTATTCTGTTATATTTTACTGTAGACACCATAGGCGCTACGGCGTACGGCATCACCAGCATCGGGACGCCGCTAGCCCTGGTCATGAAACGCTGCTTCGGGGCCCGGAAGACCGTCTTCATCGGCGTCTCCGCCATTTCCCTTGGGACAGCCCTCACCGGCACGGTGGACCATCCTGAGGAGATGTTTATGACGTATGGTATCATGGTTGGGTGCGGGACGTTGCTGGCCAACAACCCCCCGTGGTTTCTGTTGTCTGAGTACTTTACGAAGGACCACAAGTATTATGTGCTGACGTCCAGCTTGCCGACTCTGTCATTCAGTTTGGGTATGTATACTAAAATGAAAATTGCCATACAATTAACTATGTGCCCTAACCCCCCCTCCCCCCCTTACGTTTAAAGTGTGTAGATAAAAACGCAGTTTTTTTAGTTTGGTGTGGAATAAACACTGCAATTTAAATTGTCTATTAAATAACCTGCCTACATGTATGCACCCCACACAGGCCCGTAGCCGGCAATTTGAGAGGGGGGGGGGTGTCGTTTTCTGAAAAAGTGGACCTTTTACCATAAAATCCTCAAGTACATAGGTCAAATTTTACCCAGAGTGGACCTTTTCCCAGCAAAAAGGGTGGTTCTTTTGAACCCCCCGAACCCCCCCTGGCTACGGGCCTGCCACACTTCATATCATGCTGGTCTACAATATTTCCAGGTTCACTTATATTCAACCCATGCACACAAGCTCTTATCCACAGTATTGGGTGGCGAAATACCTACGCATTTATCTCTATCCTGACATTCGTTGTGGGCATGTCAGCTATGGCCACCTTTCGGGAGAATGGCGAACAAAAAGTGGCCCAGCAGGAGGCTCCATCTAGCGGAGATGGGCAAAGTTCGAACGAAGATGATTCAAGTAGTGGTGCTGTTGAGCCTTTGGCCAACCCTCCAATTTTGCTGGTGCTAGTCAGTGGAAGTGTGTATGTGTTAAGTATGGGACTGAGATCCATGGCGCTATTTACCCCAGTGTTTATTTTAGTAAGTGAATTTTTTTAAAAGTATTTTTACATGGAACAGACAGAGTGGCAGCAGTAACAATGAGTTGTTCATCAAAGAAGTAGTGAAAGTAGAAGTAGTAGAAGAAGTAATAGTAGAATACCACTTCTATTATTTCTAGTGACACAGAACTGTCATTGAAAGTTTGCGATTTCATTTCAGAATAAAATTTCAGTCGTCTGTCTAATAGTTGTCGACTATATTCATACCAGATGACGTAATTTCGTCAAGGTCGTGACGTCAGAATGGCGAGATGACGTCGCAATGACGACATTACCCTACTACCAAGATCAACAGATTATTTCTTCGACACTGAGTACTTAAGTATAAATTAAATTCTTGTGCTTCGTTTTTTAGGTGAAGCACTTACAAAACCTCGGAGTGGCAAGCATGTCGGCTGCTGCTGTGGTCACAATCTACTCAACGGCTGACCTTTGCGGTCGTCTCTTCACCTCTTTACTGGGTGACAAGTTATTTAAGGGACGAATCATGTACGTCAACATCGTCTGCAGCGTGCTGCTTGGATTGGAGAACTTTGCCGCTGGGTTTGCCGTGCAGTATTACCAGATGGTGATTTTCGCCCTGGGTAGGCCACGAGGCATATTTGAACAGATTTGTGAAATTCCCGCGGTATTCATAAGGGAGTCGAGTTTGGGTTTTGGCTGGGGTGGGGTGGGGATGGGGTTAGGCTGGGGGCCGGATATTTGACTTCATGCATTCGATGGTAAAATAGCTATTCAGCATAACAAACTATTTATCTGGTTATGAATAATATAATATAACACAATATAATTAATCAATTAAAAATTAATTTTATCTATTCCATTTATTTATTTATTTATTTATTTATTTATTTATTTATTTATTTATTTGCTTGTTTGTTTCTATTTGTTTTTTGTTTGTTTATTTATTTATTTACATTTTTGTTTCAGTGGCTGGTTTTACGGCAGGTTTGATGTCTGCCGGTATTTTCGCATCAAGCAGTGAGGTACTGGACGGCTGGTATGCCCATGAGATCTTCTCATTTAGTCGCGTTGGGAACGGTATAGGGGTTATTGTTGGCTTAGGATTGTCAGGTAAGGTACACAGAAAAACAAACAAGCAGACAAACTAGCAAACAAATAAATAAATAAATAAATAAATAAATAAATAAATAAATAAATAAAATAGGTGGAAATACATAAGTAAATGAATTAATAGTTGAATAATAAACAAATAAAACAAAGTTAATAAATAAATAATTATATTGCTCGCTGTTAAAGATGAATGAAAAATGGACAATGAAAATAGCATAATTAAGTGCTTAAGGTGTGTGCGGAAACTTCTACCACTTATTTCATTATCATTTTAACATTGTTATTTACTATTCATCATTTTTTAAAATTCTTTTATCTCATAACTGTATAACACGCCACATTAATTGGTAGCTTAAGTTAATACACTGCTTTATATTCTAGGTTCCCTTTTTACTATTTTTATTATTCCAGGTTTTATATATGACCTCACGGGATCATATCATTTGGTTTACCACCTGAACCTTGGGGTGTTCCTTTTGGCTGGCACGGGGTACGGCATCACTATTCTTCTCCGGAACCGGAAACTACGTAATAGATCTACAGACAACTCAGAACATATACCATTAAACAGTTCAAAATGATAAATCTGTAATTTTAGTGCATTAAGGTTATATTTATTTCATTATCAGACGTTCTCTGTGTCGTGCTGGTCGGGGTCTTCTTGCGCGTGCAGGGGCTCAGAGAGAAACACTAGCGGCAAAATACAAACTGTGTTCACGACTGAGAATTTTCTGAAAAACAAACGTGGAAACTATTCAGCATATTTCAAATACATGCATTTGATACATGATAGTGGACGACATAAGAGCAGTCCATTACCGGCTTAATATACAACTGTGTACATGGAAATGTGGAAGTTTTTCAACAAAGCAAGAAGCTGTACATGCTGGGCATCCGGCCTATTTCCTGTTTGCCATTGGATTGAGTGTTTAATATCTGAGACGTCGAACTTCGAACCATCATTCTAGGGAAAAAATGGAGAGTTCGTCAAAGGGGTCAAGCCTTTTTCCGTTTTCTAATATAAAATACCGGATTCAACAGTAAAAGAAAACATTTAAATTGCTATTTGTTAAAAAAAAGAATGGACAATACGTTCCTTCCTTTCCTTTATTTACTTATTTACTTATTTGTTTGTTTGTATGTATGTTTGTATTGTTGTTATGCTGTGAACGCAAGATGCATTGTTAGCCATGACAGCGAAAAACAAGTAGTAAACCACCCGCGTTCCTCATCACATTAAATAGTGCCAAATGGGGGGGTGGGGGTGGGGTGGGGTGGGGTGGGGGGTTTACTTTGTCGTGAGCTGAAAACTTTAAATATTACCAATTTCGCATATCAATGAAATTTTCAGTCATAAATTATCAGAGTTATGTGCATTCTGATGAATTTGGAGTTAATGAAAGGAGCGAAAGTGTTATTTCTGATTTAAAATCACACCCATTCAAATTACGTAATTGTAAATAGATGTTCTGCCATGATGTAGCATATATGCACATTTTGCTTACCTATAAATTTAGCGGACCATACAACTTCAAGACAATTCTTTTCGAATTCGTTTTTTAGTCTCCCTTAATCAGAGCGGGACGCCATCCATGTTGTCTTTCTTTATAACCATTCCTTTCTTTTGGTGCCATAATAAATAATGATCGCATATGGAAATATATACAGGTATGTATGGAAACAAAAATAGAAAAAAAAGCTCTCAAGTCTTGTGTCAAGCCAGCTCAATTCCATTATTAATTAATTGTTTAATTAAACCATGGATTACAAACAAGATCAACAAGGGGACCTATCCTCAAATTATTAGTTAAAATTCGCCCATTGTTATTTTTAGGCTGTTAGCATCTACTCCGTGATAAAGGTAATGCTGCAATAAAAAATCAGCCGTGGTTAAACTAAAGGTATTATCCAAGGTAATCTTCTATCCTAGCTTCAAGGGTAATGCGTCGTTAACACGTAACTACGGAAATTAAAAATATTATAATAACATCAACAACGTGACAAAGGTGGGGATGCAATAAAACATTCAGTCTTGATTTAACTTGGAGGAAGAATCCAAGGTAATCTTCTATCCTAGCTTTAAGGGTAATGCCTCGTTAACACGCAACCATTGGAATTAAAAAATGACATTAAAATAAAGCTGAGGAAAGATTTTCCCTATACATTCGTCAACCGAACCTTAACTCCATCAAATTTCTAGTGCATAATTTCACTTTCACATGCCCTTTACAAGGGCAACAAAAATATTTCCCCAAATATTCCATCGGCTAAATATGTGTACATTTCTTCGCTGTGACCAGCGAGGGTTTTTGCATAGAAATGACGTCACCAGCAACGTCAACACAGAGGGCATCTGTAATTGAGTACCTCTAATATGCCCGTCACAGCAGCGTATCTATGCTGTTCATGACACTTTAGCATCCTACCTCATCTCGATAAATTATGCTGTGCTATTAATAGAATGGTTTATGAAGACATTTGCGCAAGGAAGAGAGCGAGGTTATTAATAGCTCTCTTTAAAGGAAACAAAAACAAGTCGCCCACAAGTTGAAATCGTGACCGTGTTGTACAAATCGTGACTTCTTGTCACAAAGCAAGATTAACGTTTACAAGGTGCGGCGTAGCAGTAGCTATATATGTATATGCAAGTTTTCAGTTAAGTTGTAGGCATTGTTTTTATACCGACAAAGGTTGCTCGTGGATTTTTAGAAGCATTGTAAAAAGAGCTGGAATTTTGTGGAAGGAAGCACAAAAAGAAACAGGTAAATAATTATTTAGAGTATTTGTGATTCTCTCTCTCTCTCTCTCCCTCTCTCTCTCTCTCTCTGATCAAAAACACTTGTTTTCTTAATTTTCATCGACTATGATAATTAGATATTTCTTTCTCCGAAAAAAAAAAATGTTCTCTCGATTTTGATCAACTAAGACAATTAAATCTCGCTCTCTCGTTCTCTGGTACACTCATCCATCTTCCCTTTTCTTTTCACTTAACAGTCTTGTAACTTGCATTTCAGTTTCGTTCAATTCACCACAGACACAAGATATGGCAATGACATATATGACATTCGCTGTTCTGGGTATGCAGGTTCTCTTGGGTAAGCTATAGAGTCAACCACAATCTTCTGTCAACAATATACTTCTTTGCGTAATAGTTTCTCTCTAGTTTTTTCGCTGTGCGAGTTTTTTTTTTTTTTTTGCACTTCCTTCTCTATTTTTCTGTGTACAGTGTAATTGCGTACTATGTCTCAATCCTTTTTCTCATTGTTTATTTATTTATTTCTTTTTTTTGCACTTCCTTCTATTTTTCTGTGTACAGTGTAATTGCGTACTATGTCTCAATCCTTTTTCTCATTGTTTATTTATTTATTTTTTTTTTTTGCACTTCCTTCTATTTTTCTGTGTACAGTGTAATTGCGTACTATGTCTCAATCCTTTTTCTCATTGTTTATTTTATTTTTATTATTTTTTTTGCACTTCCTTCTCTATTTTTCTGTGTACAGTGTAATTGCGTACTATGTCTCAATCCTTTTTCTCATTGTTTATTTTCTCCTTCCTTCTCTCTCGTAATTTTGTTAACCCCAAAATGTGTAGACTACGTTTGCGCCAATTTAGTATTATAATTAAGAATTTATATGATATAATTGTAAAGTGCATTGAAGATCATTCTAATGGAATGTGGTATAAAAATATAAATAATACTATTATTTACCACTCTGACGTTATTTCTAGGATGGTTGGCCCAGCCGGGATCGGCCTGTTCCTGCGTACCCATCAAGATGGTAGCGCCCAAACTTGAATTCATCAAGCCTGGGTCTGTTCCCACCACCCCTAAACCCAAGTGGGGCCAATTGGACGACTGGTTTTGTCGCAACAACCCTGACATCGGTAATATCCATTTTAGATTATATACTAGGCCCCTATATACTATAGTATGTAATCTAAATTATATATATTATACTATATAAGTTTGTGTTTCAAAGTCATATTTTCTCTTGAAGCTTCTCATCTTTCCCACTTCAGAACTTAAAAACGATTCAACTTCTCAAATGAAAGTGCCTAACTCCAATTTAGAAAAAAGTCAGTTTAAGTGCCTAACGTCTTTGTTACAAACGTTACACGGTCACATGCTCACATCTTACCCTAAAAGGAACAGTGTTAAATTAACTGACTTAAGTTTTTTTTATGAGAATTGGGGCTGATGTCGATATTACTAAATATAAACAAGATATGGGTACTTGACAACATGCGATAGCACATTGTTTTTAATTGTAAAATAATTTGTTAACGATGATTAAAACGGTACGTTATCGTTTATGTAGGCTATTGCACTATTTTTTTCTCCGTTTTTTAAGTCTCTACCGTTTTAATTGATATTATTGATATTCTATAATGAGCAATGATGTTTTTTTCAGTTATCAGAGGCTATGTTGTCAGCTCTAAAAGACACGTCAAACTGGAAGCTGGAATTGGATACCCACTTCCGCTTCCGGGATCCAATCTGGAATATACTGTCCAAGTTCTCGACGTCTTTAAGGTAAATTGTACAATATGTGAGCATTCTCTAAGAAAATAATGATAACTTTGTGTAGAGAGAGTGACAAAATTTAACTGTATTTGTATATATAAACCGTTACAATTACAGTTGATTGGAAAAAATACGAATGAAACGGATATAAAAAACAGCTTTATCTAATGAAAGTTGTGAAAAAATGCTGGGATTTATTTCATTTTATGTTTTGATTTAGTAGCCTTTCATGTCATTCCATGTGAACTGTTTATTTTCATTCTTTATAGTTACTTGTAACTCAAATTCATATCATTGTCCGTTTTTGTTTTGCGTTTAGGAGTCTGAGTTTGTCACAGCGGGTAAGAATGTTTCAGTCTACGTTAGCGTTGGCGGCCATTCTTGTGATTATAGCCTAAAAGTGAATAAGGAGTATCTATTAAGAGGTGAGTTGAAAGCCAGAGATAATGATATCAGTGTGCAGCATAACTTTAATTTTCTAATACTGCAGAATGCACTGTACAGGTAAACACAAATGAGCAAGAGTTAGTAAAGGCGATTTTTAGCATTGAAAAATTTTGTATTTTGTTTCAACATTTTTCATGTGGTCTTACATCAAATTTTGCCACTTACCAAACCAAGTCCAATGCATCTTTCCCATTCGCAAAAAAAAAAAAAAAAAAAAAAAAAAAAAAAAAAAAAAAAAACCTGATTCCTCGAGATGCTAGGTTCCCGAACTCGTTAATTTTGTCTGGCCTCATTAGGTACTAGTTTTCATATTTTTTCGTTGTTTTACTAAAGGTGACGTAAAAATAGAAAAAGACGAGCCCAAGATTTGGATGCGCGGCTACTGCGACTACGGGAGAGAGTGGAGATTTCTTCCTCTTGGTATGGCCAGATACCTGAAAGAAGAGGGGTGCAAATAGGGGTGAACACCAAGTCAAGGCCACCGGAAGTGCCGCCATAGGACTTGGAATGACTTAACAGCAAGAAGAAAAACCGGGGAAAAAAGAAAAAAAAAAAGAAAAAGAAAAAAGAACATACTTTTGCCACAAAAAATCAAAATCTGATATCATATACTCTGATTGCAATTATATGCATGACTGCAAAGAACAATCCCAACCATACTTTGTATACAAATATTAGTACACTAGGGTGCATTATTTTATATAGAGAAAGAGTCTATAGCAGCAGAGACTGGTTCATTTTCGGGAGAGTGGTCGCTAATTGCTGGTAAAGCCTCGATCTCGTTACAGCTGTTAACAAAGGGCGGTGAGCCGTTACACTGTTTTATTTCAAGGATTCAATTGCAACTCACATGTCGATGATGAGTTACAAAAATGGCTTTGTGTTAAGAAAACTTCCATTGGGTAACAAAAAAATATATGTAATGGAGAAGAAAAGTGTTATATATCACTCTTGGTGGTATAAATTGGAATATAAATTTAAGATTCGAAACTGGACTTGTACAAGTAGATCGTAATTTTCAAAACGGTTTGGGAGTATATATTTTGGTGGAATTGCAGGAATTTCCAGGAAAATTCATTATTTGCTGTATAAAGATCTAACTGGATTTGTTTGCTTTAAAATGTTTAAAAACTAAGGTTTTTCCGTGTGATGCGCCTGCCGGTCGATACCGAAGGCTTCCATGCGTAATCCAGCTTCTTAGTCAGGGAATCCTCCGCTAGGGGCGCTAGTTGAGGATCGTTGAATGGCACTGAGGCTCTCCTCACCCAAATGTCTAACCCGTTTCTGAAAAAAAAATTGCAGAAAATTATAAATGGCCATGGTGTTATTTTTTTTTCCAAAGCAGTTCTTGTTAATGCAGTTTAATGTCCTTTAATAATTATTATTGTTTTTTTTTTTTTAAATGATGACAATATCTTATTTAAATGATTGTAACATCCATTCTTTACATGCATATGCAAATAAATGTTTTGTTATTATTATCATTATTATTGTTGTTGTTGCTATTGTTGTTGCTACATAATGAGAACAGTACTAGATTCAGAGTATAAAATGTATAAAATTTGCTCAATTTAGATTCATTCAGAAGTTGAGAAGAGTGTAAAAAGCCCACAGAGCATATCCTGACTTAAAAAGGCCCTAATGCAAATGGCTCCAAATATTTTTTCAGACATTATACAAGCAATGAGGCATCTCTTACTTCTATCAATCAATTGAATGGCATTTTATACAAAAGTGATTCACTATTCATAAAAAATGAAACGTTTTATTTTCATCTGTGTATCGTATCGAGCGTGACGTGGTTTTCGCGTTTTTGCGTACATTTGTCTTTGTGTGGAATGATGCTCAGTTGTGACTTCAAAACTTTAAACTAAACATTTTCAAATTCCGCTAGCGTTCGTGTTGCTTTTTGGACCAACGATTGTGGACAACGTCATGCAACTCATGTAATATGTAGTGCACGCAAGCGTTTCAACTTACCTCAGAGCATCCAAAACTCTGTCTTTTACAGGAAAACACAAGAACAAATCCAGGCGGCCTGAAAGACCTGTAGAATGCGCCACATACACCGTAACTGGCCAAACGTTTGAATCACCTTCAAACTCAAACGGCTCCACGGGCAAGTTTACGGCCAACTCGTACACCCCCGGATGGTCGAGATTGTCACAGGGAACAGGCTTATAGTACACTGGACCTTTATACAGTGACGTGCTATTTTTCTCCATGCACTCCCAGTCCCTGTGAAGTCTAGGGGACAGGATAGGAGACCAACCTTCCCATTGAAGATCAACTGTGCCCTTGACCTCAAAGTCGCGAACTTCTTCCCGCGCTTTTCTGTTAGGACCTGCACTTTGCATGCTGGCGGTAAAGGCAACGATGTTTTTCCCCCGTGATGTAATTTAAGATGAACTAGATCGTGACTTTTTCTCGTCGTTCTGTCCAAAACCCTAGTGTCTAGATTCGATGTAGATAATTTGATAGTCCAGTTTTAAAAATAATGCTCAAAAAGTTCGGTTGTTGTTGATGAGAATTATCCGTTTTCAACGTAGTAAATGAGAACTGGATCTTGTCTGTTCCTTGTTTCTTAGTGAAACTTTCTGTAGGCTACCCGCAGTTCGGCAAATATAGCTGTGGTATTAGAGTAATATTAGTTCTCTTCGGCGTGTCGATCGGAATCAATATTGTCAACTACACGTGTACCAATACACAAACAAACACAAGCAAACCGCTGAGAGGTCGTGTTTAACTAAACGTTTCGTCGATTTGGACAATCGATGGGTAACACAATGAATGTCCAATTACAATTTCAATTATTGAGTGTTATTTGCACTTGAATTTTCGTACAATAGGAGTGAAAAAAATTGCCTTCTACCTTCAGTGTCGGATTTAAAATGAAGGTTCGGGGGGGGGGGGGGGGGGGGTCGGCCAAACCCCCTGACTGAATTTTCAAAATGTGATGTACAAGTTTTTAGTAAATCTTACCCACCTCCCCTCGATATATGTCGGGTTTGTATATTCTCAAACTCTTTTTGCAATTTCGGGGTCAGGTTTTTAATTACTGCATACCCGCTGTCTTCATATTTTGCCGTGTTTGATACGCATTACCTAGATTTTATTTAACTTTTCAAACAACATAAGTGCTGGATTTTATGACAATTTGGCAAACAATTTATTTTGAAAACAAGCGCCTGGTAATTTTGAATTTTGTTTATCATATGGTAATTTCTATAGATAAAATATCAACTCTGGTAGTGCGTGCTATTGGCAATAACGATCGAAATGTAAACTTCTAAGACGGGTAAAGCGCGAGCGGCGTCAAATGTCCCAACTGGCTGACTATGTGTGGATGTTAACGGTAATAAGCTTTCTTGAAGTATGCGGGATTTTATATTTAAACAGGAATTCTCTGCCGAGTAGAAGTAAAAGTGACCCAAATGGGCTCTGCGATTTGCAGTGCCGTCGACCTATATAAACTTTCGATTTTTCCCTTCGACTTTCTTGTCGTTACTGATTATGACGTGAGATAATTGATTATCAATTAATGATTAATTCATTCAATGCTTGATTCGAATCGTTCCGTCCACACATTGGATATTTTTTTGTATGTGGAAAAATGTTTTTCCCCCCTCTAGAAAATCCTGGATCCGCCCCAAAATATTGTGTACTCCTTCATTAACATTAAGTAGTTTACATCTACAGTGGAATTTACCTATATAACAGTTAATTCTAGAGGCTGTAAACCGGGGTCCGGAGAGAAAAGTTACACAACACCACAGCTTTCATTTCAAAACCGAAAAGTCAATTTATAACCAGAAGATTGCCCTTAAGTTTAAGTGAGACAAGGGTCAATGAAAGAGAAAATTTCGACTGATAATACAACTAGCCGCGTTCACATGCATGCGACTCCGTTAAAATTAAATTGTAAGTCTGGTGATTATTTTCCACCTGTGCACGCCTTCCGTTTATTTTTTAATGAAAAGAAAAAAATAAAGAATATAATTTTATTCAATTATAATGTACAATTTTAAACAGTAACATTTTATGTCAAAAGTGCTTTCGTAATCATGATTGAAATTTGTTTTCGTACCACTGAATCTCAATTTAGACCAGTAGATTTTAGAAAAGTTGAGGTCCGAATGGCCAGTAGGGTGAAAACACAGACTGCAACTAAAAAAATCATTTTAGTCTATTTCTCTCCCCAATAACATGGTTTACCTTTAAGGGTTTTCCATCTCAGTGAAACACCATATGCCTTGGACGCTTCCCCAATGCAGCCACCCAATAGACAGTCCATGTCAGGATACGCTGGACACTTCCCCAAAGCAGCCACCCAGTAGACAGACCACGGCAGGGCTGGATTGACGGAGGTATCTAAAGTGTAGATGTGGCCCTCTTCTCCTTGTCGATATAGAGAATCGCCATAATAGAGTTCTGTATAAAGAAAGAAAAGCGAATAAATGAGTTTTCCCTACCTATGTCAGGCCTCTGCAGTCTGCTTCCTGGACCTGGAATAAGAAGATGCCTGGAAAGCACGGAAATATATGCAATGACACTACAACAATATACCCTAGAACAACAGAAAGCCGATGATATATCTTGCGACGACTCTCGTGGCGGGGAGCGAAGGTTTTAGCTGGCCAGCTTAGAGAAACGTCGAATCCACCGTCCAGAGGACTGCGCGTGCAAGAAACAATAATTCAATGAGCAATGCGTTCACTTGGGATAAGGGAAAGATTCGGAGAAATGTGAGTCAAATCCTGTGTCCTTTTTGCGTGATACGGGGCGCAGCACATGGCATCCCTCTTGTTGCTCCAGATCCGTCTGCGTTGAATGAACGCAATTTCAAAATTTCGCGCTATTATACCTTCAGTGATATTTAGTCACATGATGGCGATCCTGTTGTCACCAATGTTCAACATGTTAATAGGGAATGGGGTTTGATAGTGATGCGCAAATTTGATTATAATATCTTATTAACATATACATTTTATCTATTATTTTCTATTTTGATTATTCTGTTTATCATTTTATTTTATAATAAGAGTGATAAGTACAAGCTGTGGCTTCAAAATGAACAGGCAAATTTGATGACAATTTCTGAGCAACATACCTTCTCCCCCAAATTATTATGGACACGATGTCCGTTGAGCTGGTACAGGTAGCCGTGAACTTCTCGCAGGTCACTATAGTGAGTGTGTATTCGAACACTGATCCAAATCGTGGATAATGTAATAGGGCGCATGGTGACTGCATTTTTGAGGTAGCCTGAGGGAGCATGATTGTTTTGATTGTAGTGGATTGTAGTGAGTCAGTTGAAAGTACACTAGCCTTTGCATGTACAGCCACCTCAGTACTCTGAAATATATTTTGTAATCAACTTATTTGTTATTCTGAGAAAACGAAAAACAAGCTATTCTGTTTTTATGCAACGGAAAAAACAGCAGTAGGTCATATGATAAATCCTGGGCCGCGTAACTCGCGATCGAAAGCATCGTGTATTGCGAATATAGCGATATTACATAGAGGCTACACTTTATTATATGGGGTAAGTATGGGCGAGTTATGGAATCGAGACGCTTGCGCTCGGTCGCAATGCGCGATGCTTTCGAGTTACGGGGCCCTGTTAACTTGCACAAGGCAGTTGAAACAATGAATATTTTTTGAATATAAAACGTCTACTGATATAGGTAATAATTTACAACGGGCGCCTCCCTTCGTGGCTTGGGGTTATCAGTACTCTAATAACAATGTTAAAAACTTGTATTAAAAAGTGAAGTCTTCTTTAAGGGGATAAAGTAAACGTATAAATGAGAATTATTTAATTTCAATTTTTCTCTTATCTTCTTGTTATTTATTTATTTATTTTTTTGCTTTTTTACTCGTGCTACAGGCATTAGAGTATATATACATATGTATGTTTTTTTGGGGGGTGGGAGCGGTTAAAAAAAACGACCCCCCTTCTAGGAAATCCTGGAACCTTTCCCGCCCTTATCCGTTGTTTCGCCACACGTTCTCTCTCTCTCTCTCTCTCTCTCTCTCTCTCTCTCTCTCTCTCTCTCGCTGCCAGACACACACGCACTCACAAAGTCACATTATCGAGTGTATACAAACGGTAGAACCCCGCTGATAAATAAGATCGAGTGTCATCCCAATCTGAAAATCAGAGCAGATTTTTGCCCCCGCCCCGCACTTTCTTCAACGCTCCCACAAATAATAAGAACCGTGTAGTCGATTGTCGGTCTTATGCTTGGAGCGGGAGGATGCACGCTTTACCAAGGCCACTGAGAGGTTTTCCACTTGATATTCGCACATATTTATCTGACTAATTCATGCCATAATTCTCTGGAGAAAAGTGCACATAATTAGCCTGCGGTCCTGGGGGAGGGGGGGGGGGGGTGCGTGAGTTCGACCCTGTCTCGGGGCGTAACCGCCCTTACCTGTCTGCTGTCTCCTTGCACGGCGCTCGGCGCGAAAGATTATTGCTACTATGCTAGCTTCCGTCGCCTCATAAGGCGGCAGGGTTATACCACACCCTCCCCAACGAGCCGATAACGTCTACACCAGACCCGTAGCCCGGTAGCCCGTAGGGGGGGGGGGGGTCGGGGGGGGGGGGGGGGGTCGAAAGACCCCCACCTCTTTGCTGGGAAAAGGTCTCCTCTGGGTAAATTTTCATCTAAGCACAGAACCTTTTATGGTAAAAGATCCATTTCTTTCAGAAAAAGACCCCCCCCTTTGGAAATTGCTAGCTACGGGCGTGTATAGCCACGATAAATACGGTAAAAAATTAACTCCACCTTGGGCAAATTTGAGATGCTGTTTGTCGAGTGTTGAGCGGTACTGGTATATACGCACCGGATTTAATTATTGTATATTATTGGCCTGTTCAGGGTCTTTATCCAGTGAATTAAAGTGAGGAGAGACAAAAAGCAAATAAGATGATACAAAAGTATGAGCTTATTCCCATTTTACCTGTTGGGTGAATCGACAAACACCAGAGCAAAATTAACGATCCGAATATGAATTATAAATCTTACAAAGGAACCTACTATTCAAACATTTAATGTTGCGCTGGAGCTTTTATTTTAGAGTTGTACCTGTTATGTGTCCTAATTAACATACACATTTTGTTAGATAGTGTTACAGTTGTCATGATTTAATCACAAATTCACAGGCGAGAGGTGCAGATGAAGAAAAACATAATACGCTCGCAGAGAGAGAGAGAGAGATGCGGTAAGCGATAGAGAGACGCACACAGACACACACATATTTACACACACCCTACTCACTAAAAAAAAAAAAAAAAAAAGAAAACAGAAAAAAAAAGCAGACAAAATGACCCGATGTCAAGGTTTGACCTAATTCATATTTTACCTGTGCATTGACAGAGAGCGTGTGACCTGATAAATTATCGATCCGTGCACAGTTTATTTATATTACAAGAGAGACGCCCAGAAAGCAGTGAAACATTTGTATGTTTTTTGTCAATAAATATAGGTTATTAATTTCTCTTCAATTCATATGATTAATAAAATTGGTTACTTATACGATTTGTTAAAATCACCTGATATACCTACAAGAATTATAAAACAGTTTTACGCAGACTTTATTGTACATGTACATAGCTGACCTAGTTTCACTTTCAAGCGCGCCAGATAGCCGACCTCAGTCTGTTCATACATGTGTATTAGTACACGTACGTGGATGCGAAGGAAGGATGGAACAAAGAGTGTCTCCCATGGACGTTGCCACAGAGCATGTGGCTACATGTAGGCCCACATGTACCAGGTAAGAAAACCTTCTAGGACTTAAGCCTGCGCTGCGCGTTTGTGAAGGCAAAATGGAAAGTATAGCTAAAATGCGCCTCTGCTGCTGCTTGAAATGAGGAAGATAGGAGTAGGTTTATAATTCAGTCAAGGCACGAGTGTGTGGGTGTGTGTGTGTGAGTGTGCGTGCGTGCGTGTGTGTGTGTGTGTGTGTGCGTGAGAGAGAGAGAGAGAGAGAGAGAGAGAGACGCACGTACAGGCCAGCGCGCGCGCGCGCGCGCGCACACACACACACACACAAACTCTCTCTCTCTCTCTCTCTCTCTCTCTCTCTCACACACAGTACATGAGCATTTTCATCATGTCTCCACCGTTTGCTAGAAACAAAAAATCAAGCTAATATTGAAAGATCGCATGAATAGTTGACGCTCGGATCGAACTACAATGTACGTTGTCAGGTCGCCATGTCACCACATTTAACAGAAATTCAAATGTCGAGATGATACTCATTACCTTGAGGGAATTAGTTTGCAAACGTCGGCAAATATCACTTGTTCGACCCCAAGCACAATGACTGATTTGAAGGTTTGAAAGGGATGTGTGTTTGGGTGGATGGTGGGGGAGGGGGGGGACTGATTGCGCGTGCCCCTCCGCTAGCTTCACAGATACTAGTACACGTACTCTTCTCCTTCCCCATAAAATAGTATCAAACGCGAAACGAGACAAAAACAGGCAACTTTGTCACCCCTGTGCCCTACATATAACAGTAAAATTGTGTTCGATCGTCTGGTGCTTTCTATTTGTTAAGCGAAGCGAGGCATAAAAGTATTTTATTCCCGTGTTCCCTCCTCTTCGCAGTTAAGTAATAAAGAAAGGTAAATATAAAGAAAATATAGGTTAGCCTCTCTAATGCAGCAGTCTACTTGCTGGACAAAAGACACCAGGTGACAACGGTCGGGGCATATTTAACACTCTTTTGAGGTTCATACTAGCGGGCCAGGGCTCCGTATCTCGAAAGGTTCGCTATGTTGCGCACGTGCGTTAGTGTCTCGATTCCACAACCGATTCTATTTCGAGATACGGGGCCATGGAATCGAGACACTTGCGCACGTGAGCAACATAGCGAACCTTTCGAGATACGGAGCCCAGGGCTCCGAATCTCGAAAGGTTCGCTATGTTGCGCACGCGCTATAATAGCATGGCTAGCGTGCGCTATCCCGTATCTCGAAAGCATCGCTATTTTGCGCACCTGCGCTAGCATGGCTAGCGTGCGCTATCCCGTATCTCGAAAGCTTCGCAAATCCCGGCAGTGCGCTAATGTCCAAATCGCCATTAGTTTCGAGGCTATTATTTGCGGCGATACAAACTAGACGCAAGTGTTTTTACGCATGCGTACATGTACTTAGTCATTATATTGAAATCGTCACGTCGACTAGTTTTGTTGTTATAAGAGAAAAATGCCAGGAAAATGCTAAAAGAAGGTGTGTGAGACGTATAGATCCTATGGTAGAGTTCCAACCCCATATTTTTCATCAGAGATACCGCATGACGCAGGAGAATGTGCTCAAACTGACCAATATTATTGAAGAACCTCTGAAAAGACCGACTACTAACCCATTGTAGCCCTCGTCATCAAAACAAACGGCAGCCATACTGGAGGGAGACCGGAATCGTCTGCTGCGCATGATCATGTCTACATGTACAAATTAGTATTTTATTTCTGTGTTTTCTTTGATATTAAACCGGGTAAAATGATGAATTACTACAGGGTATATGATAGAGAGAAGATAACTAACTTAACAAGCGTTCACAGGTGTAGGGACGAAAATCGTAAACGGAGGAGAGACCGAGGAGTGGCTTTGAATCAAGACTCGATCATCGGACAAGTAAAGGATAAAACTAATTTATTTTACAGCAAAGAATGAAGACCCAGCTGTGCAGCCTTTACCATAAAAGAAAAAAAAAAACAGTAGAAAACCAAAGACCGAGGTGTATAAGTTTGGAGGGCACGTACACTGCATGTTACTAGTGCCCGAAAAGTTTGGGTGGAGAGTGTGTTGTAAAAACGTGTGGAAATACCCAGGCAAGGTTTCGACTTTCATTATGAAGACTCACTTCATTGCCTTGGGTGTAATTTGTTATCAGTTATGGTGCTCTTCGGATTTTATCTGCTGTCATCTACCTCTTAAATACCTGGTTAGCATTATTGTCAATTAGTGTCAAGGCTACAGTACAATGTACATTTGAACACAGCTCAGTTGGGCCAATTAAATCAATTACCTGTGTCATGTGTATTTGGAAGTTAATGGCTTGATTTTAGATTTGGTGTAGTGTTAAGAGTAAATCTGTTTTGTAAGTATATATTCTAGCTCAGGTATCATTTAATTGACATATACAGTAACTTAATGAAATGAATTTGAAAAATGTTAAATTCTGTGTTTTCCTACTTGTTTCAAGTTACAATATGAATAAAAATAACTATTGTTACCTTTTTTTTTTTTGTTAATTTGCATTTAGGAAATTGATCTGGCATTTTCCCACCAAGCCACACTGAATGATTGGGTGCAAGTAAATCTTGATTATCAAAAAAAAAAAAAAAAAAAAAAAAATGAAAAAAAAAATAAATAAAATAAAATAAAAACAACAACAACAGGTGACAGGTACAAAAAGGCAGCTAGATGGCACACAAGGTAGAAGCAGCGAAATAATATTCTTATATCTTTGTGACCAGCTGAGGAGACAGGATCTGAACATCAGGAGAGTGAACTTCAGTGCATGACAGGAGTTATTTAATTGGATTTGTTTGTTTATTTAATTGTTCATTTGTCGTTTAAAGTTGTTATCCTGATAGCTTGCATACAACAAGGATAAGTATTCTATTTATTTAGAATTGTGAGCAGAAGCACAAGAAGAAATGAAAACACTTTTTCTTTCTCATATTTTTAAATGCTAAATGGAAAAGTTTGCAAGAAATATAATAATTTGTATGTTGCACTTCTCACAGATGGTCTGATATGCAGACACAGATGGCTTTCCTGTATCAAGAAAAGATTTAGCTCTTGTAGGTTGCACATTTTTTAAATTGTGACCACCAGTTGTGGAATTCTCCTCAATGAAATTACAAACTGCTTAGTAACACCATCTAAGGACTTATGTACATACCTACACACAATCTACACACAATTACTGCACACAGCACATACCAATTGTGAGTCTTCAATCAAGCATTTCTCTAGACATAGATAAAAATATACCAAACAGGTTTCTCAGATTATAGTGACTTGATTTGACTTAATATGCTCATGTACATGTTGCACTGCATCATTAAAAGTATGGAAATATTTTTCATGTCAGTGTTATCAACCGAAAGGAAAGGGACCCTGATAATCTGTCATTGAATTGTGCAACAATGTCAACAATGTTTTGCATTTTATGTTTACTTTTATTCATACAATTTAAAATGTGCATTTTCCTATATTTTTTAATCAAATGAAGATCAATTCATGAACTGACTTGTTGTTATGCTACATTGGATATCATAAATTAATAAGTTTGAAAAATGCCTTGCTTCTGTGAATGTCTGGACTAATAATAAAATGCTAACAATGTTGCTAATGTGAATGGTTGAATTCATAATAAAATATTGAACTCTCAAACAACAGTCATGTTACATGTACTTCCTAATGAACCAAAATGAAGTACAAGAATGCTGAAATAATTTCTGACAGGTTCATTATGTTCAGTTAAATCATATCTGACAGCAATATTTCTTGTTATATAACTTCTTCTTATATAAGAAAACCCTGCATACTGTCTTCTTTGAGTCCTAAAGGGTCGATCCCAATGGTCAGCTCAAATGTCCCCTTTCATCTATCCTTTATGTAAAAAGTTGCTTCTATGAAAGGTTGAACTTATGATTACACATTAAACTCTGTAAAACTATTAACTGTTATTATCCAGTGAGCAAGAAAAATGAAGTACAAGATAACTGAACTAGCTTCTGACAATTCCACGATGTTGGGATAAGTCAGGATTTCTCATCTTTGGAATGTCCCAGGGGCGTAACCAGACCTTTTAAAATTGTACGCACAGAATTTTAAAATTCCCAGGTATAGCTAAATGTAGATCGACTTACGCAAAAGATGAAGGGCAGTTTAAATTATATGTGCCAAATATAATAGCTTAGTTTTCACCGTTTATAAAATCATTACTTAAAGTTTAAAATATTCCCTCAATATAATTAAGTTCCAGTAAATTATTTCACCCAGAACCAACGCTTTTTCCGGGATTGGGGTACAGGCCATACATAATTGCCATCTGTATCTTACTTCAAAATTTCAGGGCCTCAAACTTTTCCAAAAGCCGTGAGCGGGGGTGGGGATGGGGTAAAAATTAATGGAATCTTTTTTTAATAATAAATTTCATTGGAAAAGAGGGTTAAAAATAATTCATACCGATCTCCCGTCACGCTCTTCCACGAAAGAACGCCCTTGTATGAATATAAAAATTGCCTTCTCGTCTCGCTCGAATCGCGAACGATCTCTGGCTGACGATCTTCTGCGAACGAAGTCCATTGAACGAATGTGAAAATTGCTTTCTCTTTTCGCTCAGATCATGCTCGATCTCCTGCTGAAGATACGAAAATTGGCTTCTCATCTCGCTGCGGTCGGTAACTATCTCTTGTTCCCGATCCTCGGTTAACGAAGTCTCTTGAACAAATATGAAAATTGCCTTCTCGTCTCTTTCGGATTGCGAACAATCTCTCGTCGAAGATATAAAAATTGCCTTTGTTATGTATTAGCTTTGTCAGGTGCCATACGTATAAAGATCCGAAAGGTGTCCCCTTTCATAATTTGGCGGCAAGTTAGGTCATATTTCATTTAGGGCCTACACGTGTTTTGTACCGAATGTAGATCATTCTTGTCACTTCTGCATTATATATTTTAAAGTCAATGGAAACATTTTATTGTGTTTTGTAAGCTTTAGGTAGTAGTTACGTCGTGACTGAAAAACAGCGTGCACTACAAAGTAGTATAATATTCATACGTCAAATTACTGCAATGGATTTTCATTCGACGTCCACAGCTGCCCCGACAAGTCAAGACTTTTTTAATCGTAAGCCATCCAGCCTTCTAAATTTGAAAACATAGGCCGTCCAGTGATGACAGCGGCCGTTCAATTGGCAGCTGGAGGGCTCGCTGAAAAAAGCCTTGCTTAGAATGGTATATTTATTGAACTAGGGGCTTACTGACACAAACTTTGAAAACATATGCAAATTATGCCCGCTTGTATCAAGCTAAATTCTAAATAACGGTGAGGCACCTTTGTTCGATGTGGTTTGTTGCGGTTATCCCGAGTTGTCAGAAAATAATCTTAAGAACAGTTGATCGTTGTAGGATTCTTACACCTTCTTGCTATCCATGGCAGGGCCGTAGCCTCCGGGGGGGCAATTGGGGTGCAAAAAAATGATCGCAAAGGTAAAAAAAATAATTGCAAAGTTGGTATCAATTCTGTGAGAAAAGGCACTAATGGCCACTAGACAATCATTCAACAATCTGTTTACAAAGGTGTACTGTTTTAAGCCAACTCAGTTTATGCCAAAAAGCTCACCCTCCGTGTTGTGTGGAAAAAATGACTGTACTTATGGCAAAATGAACCCACAATTTCTGACTTCTGATTGACCAATAAATAACATTTAAAATGCACCAGAATGCAGTATTATACATACAGTTTTTAAAAATTTTCCACACCGTGGGAGGCCCCCCCCCCCTCGGGGGCTTCGCCCCCTCGTGTCCGCTTACTGCCCCCCCCCCCTGGCATTTTGCTCAGGCTACGGTCCTGCATGGTCAGCTTAATGATGAATCTTCTAAAAGTTGAACTTATATATGGTATCATCCAAAATCAAACAATTATATTACAGGATAAAGCTCTGTTTGTTTGTGAAAATTGCCCATATCACCCTGTTAGTTTAGAGGGTTAAGCTGGGTCAAGTCCGTGTCAAAATTCTTTAGAGCTTTGCAGGAAATATTTTTTTGTTTCTCTGGCTCCTTATAAAGCCCGTTGTCCAGATTTTATCTAGTGTCCCCAGGTCTGCTGGAACTGCTCTTTGAAAATAACACAGGTAGATTTTTATCTGAGATAAATCTCGCCAGCGAGTGTGCATTTGACACACTTAAGACAAAGGCTACCTGAGAGTTGAAGGGCATTCAAACCTCCAATTAAGAGGCAAAGGAAGTTCCGGCTAGATGGACGATTAAGATAGGACTTCTGAAGGTAGCTAGTATTGTTTATTTACCTCAGTTCTGTGAAAGCAAACGAGACGGGGGGCGTCAGAACAATGGTGCGTATACGATTCATACAGAAGATTTGTACATTTAGGTGACTCTAACTTGCAATCGAAGAGGATTTTCGATTATTTTTCGTGAAAAATACACTAAATTTATAGAGAATAATATCATGATTGGCTCAAAAAATTGTACGCACAGTGCATCCGTGCGTATGCCTAGTTACGCCCATGTGTCCTGAGTTTATATGGGTCGATCACGCTGATCAGCTGTAGTTTTCACATGTATATACACTTTTCCTTTTGGTGTACTTGATCGCAATATGAAGTTTAGTTTATTTTATTAGGTTTACCTATATTTACGCTACTAATCCCCGTCGTTCTTTCCCTCCAGTATGGCTGCTGGACTAGTGTTACGGAGCAAATATGACGTCACTGTAATGGGTTAACATGTACATGTGTACAAGGTCTCGAGTACTGTCACCCACTACCCAAGTTCTTGCTGTTTTACGTGTACTTGCATAGGATCTCTGAGTCTCACACACACTTCCATATTCTCCTGGTATTTTTCTCTAACTCTCAGTTGGATCATTTATGAATCATTGTGGGATGAATAAGGATTATTTTTTCATTAAATAAAATAATGAAAACTGATTTTCTCTTTTAAATGTCATATTTTATTATATTTTGCATATATTTTGCATATATTACTAAGAACTGAAATTTAAAATAAGTGTACAAAATGACAAAGGTGTACAAATTTGATTAAATATAACAGCTAGTGTTCATGCAGGAAATTTAATAACAAATTCCAGGAATCAAAAAGACTGATACTTTAAGTCAATTTCTTTTGAAGTACACTTTCAATGCAAATAGGGCAAAATAAAATCAATTTTAAGTTTATGTAAGAAACAAAACAGACGGTCAAGTTATATTTTACATAAATTTTTTAATTTTATGAAACAATAACATGATGAAAATATAAAATAAAATATAAAAATAATTTTATAAACAATTTACTATATGTATATTCTTGTCTAAATTAAAGTTAATAAGTACAATATAAAAATAAAGTCCTTTTCAAGGACAAAAGCAAATGAAAACTATCCCTTATAAAAGATTTGTAACAAATTCCAGTTCTTTGCTGAGGTCATAAAATTAATTAGTTTAAAATACAGTACTGAATGATCAAACTGATTCACATATTGAAAATTACTGAATGAAAAATACTGAAAAATTATCAAAAAGAAATTGCATAAATGAAAGGAAAAAATGATTAATACAGTCAAGTTGGCATTTTCAATATCAGCTGTATGTATATCCTTATAATCATTCTTGTACGTAAAAAAATAAGTAACAAAGTTTAATTTTTCATTACATTTGTGGTGGCAGGGTCCACAATAGGGATTTTACCAATTTTGAAGCAATATAACATAATACTCAACAGCATATTCACTACAAAATTAAAATAATATAAGTATTATGGATATCCAGACAATGTGAGTAAAAAAGGTCTTCAAGTTGTGTCTCACCTTGAAAATGCTAATATGTGAAAAATTAATATTTCACACATTCACAGACAAAGAAAATTAATAAATAAAAATAATAATTTACCAAAATTAATTTGATCTGGATGGTTTTGAAACAAAATATTTTAATAATTTGGAACTCTCCTTATGAAAGTTTGACATTTTCCTTGCAATATGTCATTTGAATTGCATACAGTAATATGGTCCAATCCAGGTGATATTTAAATTTGACCTGTATTTTATGGATAATCATCACTTCTGTTGCCTTTAAGACAGAAGATGTATTTTTTTTATTTAACATGTTATCTGTGAAAGTTCACAGTACAGAGATGATGACTGCAACAACAGATGCAACTAATGGCCAGTACAGTGATGCACAATAACATACAGTTAGTATGTGTCTTGGCAAAAACATAAAATATCATGATTCCAATAAGATGCACTCACTGGTAAGTATCTACAAGAGACTCACACTTTAGTACATCCAACTTCACTTTACAGTATTCTGTTATTTTTTCAAATAACACTTTGTTACTTTTGTCAATTTCTTATCTCTCCCTTTCTAACTGTAAACGCTCTTTTACTACTTTCAACCTCTCCTCCTCTAATGCTAAGCGATCCTTCTCTACGTTGTAAAGCCTTTCACTTACATCTGAAATTTGAAGATGTATGTAATTAATAATTAAATATAAAAATGATATAATAAGAACTCAATCTTTTCAATATTCTGAATTTTACAGATACTGTACTTTTAAGTCACTGTGATAAATTTTCATAAATGAACATATTCCTGTTGAGTTGCAGCAACAAAAATGAAAAGCCGACTATCCGACAATGTTGAACGCTTTCATAAGCTATATGTTTGAAATTACCTATAAAGTTTCATTTGTTAATAGGTATAGAAATCAGTATACATATATAGAGATATATGTATGTATAAAATATGTTAATAGGTATAGAAATCAGTATACATATATAGAGATATATGTATGTATAAAATATGCCTCCTGGTGATTGGATATTCCAATAGGGTATGTCTGAGAAACTCAGTGTTGAAGTATTCATATTCACAGAGTCTAAGTTAATTACTCTACTTAATATCATCTTGAGGTTCTTTAAGCAATTAAATATAAAACGAAACAATTTAATATACAAATTTATTTTTAATAATAACACAATAACACCTTCTTCTCCCACTCTGACAGTGGACAGGGCCCCACACCACCACCTGTCTGCCGCATTGCTGCACAGCGTTTGGCCTCTTTGCGCTTAGTGCGAGACGTGAGGTCATGCCATTTTTTCCTGACCTCTCGGAAACTCCTCTTTATATGTGAAACGCTGTTAACACTAGAAGGAAAGCATTCATAATTTTAATAAAAAATATAAGAATCACCACTTTATTGCTTCATCATACATGTACATGACCATGTCAAGATGTGTTAATAGAGAGCAATTACAATTACTTTTATTGAATAACTACAACAACATACCAAACTAAATCATCAATAAGCAATAATTAAATATAATGGATATAATTTTACCATGGCAAAACAGACTACGATTAACAGAAGAGGACTGTTAATCATAATTATTCAACTTACTTCAGCCCATTGTTTTTCTTTGGACTTTAGAGTCACGGTGTTGGTGAAGGGGCTAAATACAGCCGCGAGCTCATCGGTTTTATAACGCTCCCTGCTGTGTTTCTCCATTTCACGTGCGATTTACTATCGTCCCTCCAAACAAAAAAAGAACCGCTAGGCGTGTGTTTGAGACTAAAATTGTACTTCCGGACAGGCATTTATTGCGTTGCGTTTGCTAAGGCTTCGAGATAGCAGGTGGGTGCAATCGCACTAGCAAATAGCACACGCTAGCTATGCTATATAGCGCGTGCGCAACATAGCGAACCTTTCGAGATTCCTAGCCCAGGTGTGACAGGAATGGTAGTCCGCTGGGGGCCGTAGTCCTGTCCCCGTTATGTCCGTTATGCCGCTATTTCACACAGACCACGAATCCCACGAATCGTCAGGAGTTGACAAATATCAGGATTCCTGGTTGAATCGTAATCAGTTCGTGATTGATCAAGAATTGCAAGAACTGACTACGAATATATACGAATCTGTTAAGAACTTCACTGATTACGATTCAAGTCTGTTTGAAATAGGGACATTACTTTGTACAGGTGTGACAGGAATGGTTTACAGGTAATGCCCCTATCGTGAAGTTCTTACCTGCCGTTTCTTTTCCTGAGTGTAGGTTTACTTACAGTAAATTAAGCAAAAGTAATGAGGATCATAGACATTATTTATAATCTGTTTGTCTGCCATCGGATCTATCACAGTGGAAGTACCCCTCCCCCCCCCACCCCCCACCCCCCAAAAAAAAGGCGTCCGAGTGACGCCATAGTAAGTCACTATCGATACACGATCTTGACTAAATAACCTTGAGAGGGAACCGAGACATTTTTATTATCATATACAGTAAATTTAACCCCCTCCCACCTGTGTTGTAAACAGGGGTATATGGCAAGAAAATTAAAGGTGACAAGTGAACCAGGACAGCGTCTAAAGGACAGTGGATAAGCTTAGGGACAGTTCCCGTAACCCTACCGTACAAGCAAGATCGATCGATCTCCTAGGGGTTTCTCACATAATTGAATTTAGTTTAAGCGTAAACGAAAGTTAATTGTACCCCTAGCAGCTTAATCTGGCGTTATATACAGTACATTAAAGTCGCCTTAAACTGTATGCTTTAAACTGAATGCAATGTAGTCAGAATCCCCCTCGGGGTTAGATCGATTCTGCTTGTACGATAGATTCATGGGAACCCATTCTTTAACTATGTGTAAAATTTCACATATATTTTATTAATTTTCTATGTCATATGCATGCAATTTGATAATCATTCCCATGTATATATAAATATATTCTTTATATTATATACTTTTTATATAATATATATAAACTTTCTCCTTCTTCCCACTTCATTTCAGCTCCAGGTGCTGTCAGTGCTTAAAGAAATACTGGAAGATATACAAACCATATTTTCTTTTGTTCAAGACGTTCGTCCTCATGGTACTTGCAATCATTGACGCCGTCATGGACTGGATAGCGTATTCAGAAATATCAAGAATTGATGTAACATATATAGACGGAGAAGGGGAAAACAGTGCTTTGCGCAATTGGTACTTCGTCTTTTGTGTTTGCGGAACGTTAATGGTCATTGTTGTTATTCCGTTGTCCATCGTAAAACTTAAAACAAAGGTGACCCATATAAGGCGGAAAGAAGTCTCCGAGTCCGATGGGAAGTCCGATGGGAAGAATATAGAGCTCGCTCTTCGCATTCTTGTTTTTTTGGAGCAGTTGCTAGAGGATTTACCCCTTGCAATTTTAACATGGAGTATAGCGAATACAGAATCATGTGCGTTCACCCAAAGACTTACGGGAAAGCTCACATTTTTGTCACGTGTACTAAGCGTGATATCCTCTTTATGCATAATGGCCATTGAATTTGCAATGGCTGTCATTTGGTGCTACAAACGTTACGTAAGAGACGGATGCAGCGATCATCGCAAACGTTGCCATTTTGCTTTAAACATTCTCATTATTTTGACAGCTCCAGCATCCGTCGTCTTCGACTTCTTTTTCCTTGTGGCCATGTTCCAGACTCAAGACGTGGTGGATTTGTTTCGATCTTTTGGAGTAACAATACAGAAATTGCGACCAGAAAACGCACCTCCGGTGCTTAAAAGCCTAGTGAAATTAGCCGCCAATGAAAACTCGACGGACGTCACAATATTCGCCAGCCTGCAGAGCAGTGTGTCGGAAATAAACGGAACTAGTCGAGAAGTAACGACGCTTTCTCGTTTGTTTTTGCTAGCTTTTGCTGTCCCTGTCTTTTTTGACGGAGATGCGGGTCGGATGATTAGATTCCCATGTCACTTTCTTCATTTCAACGGAAGCTTCAGCACCAATTCTCAGACTCCAATGGTCTTCAATTTCAACAAAACTTCCCTCGGCGGTCCTGCGCCGGGAAACCTTTCAACCACGACGTCAAATCCATTATTCGACAACCAAACCAATATTAGCTCAGGTTCACCTCTGTCAACGAACATTACCTGGGATAATGATACAGTCCAAGAAAATTGCAACGTTGCCTTTTTTCTTCAATATCGTCGCCCAACGTCCGCCATTTTTTACAACCACGTTTATGTATTGAAGAACAGCTCGGGCGGCTGTGAGACGTACCCTTACCAACAAGAGATGGCGGTGTACTTCGAGCGAATTCCCGAAGACCAGAACGTCAGCTCGTGGATTCCAAGACCCGAGGAAGACGACAGCGAGAAACGCATCTTCTGTGGAACAAACCGCGCGTTTCATGACCCCGACTTGCAACTTGAAAGGTCGCTGTGCGCCAATATGGCCACGGCGAACAAGACACGGTCTGTCAGCGACGAGTTTAATTTTTGGGAGATCCGTTCAAGTGGCAAAAACGTGACGTATTACCAGTGTGATGACGTCAACGACTGTACTAGTATTGCAATTGATATATCATCAGGTGGCGCTGTGTTTAAGAATCCAATCGGATACCCCGTGTTGGTGGTCCTGCTCGGAGTGTTAGGTCACGTGACCATGATCTGATGTTCCGCCGTTTGCAGAAATGGGTACGCAATATTAACAGCGCATTTCACAGATCTTATTTTGAGAAAATGCAAAGTACATGTGTACAGTGAAAGCCTGGAATATTCTTGATTTAACTGCTTGAATTCAGAATACACCTGAAATTATCTATAAAAATTATTGCTTTACAGATCAGTAATAATTGTTTGCTTGTTACGTAAAGGAAGCAGTACTTAGGGGCTCGATACTTTATTAAGGCCTGTATTTGACAAATAATTTTTTCTTTTCTTGTTATGAGAAATGCTTACCTTTATATTATCTCACACACACACACACACACACACACACACACACACAAAAACGTTTGGGGCGCTACATGTAATTTTTATTGCTCTATTTACCACAACACACGCTTTTGAACATAGAATTACCAAGCGTAAGTCGTCAATTTTGCTGATGATGATCGTTTTTTCTGGCAATAAATAGTAAGATAAAAGATTGTGTTAGAAAAGACAATGAGGTCATCCAGTACAACGGGATTGAATATTTACCCACATATTTTAACGAGCCTAGAATGGATTGTGTTAGAAAAGACACGCATATGCATGCAGTGTGGATGAAGCGCACACACAGACAGACGCGCAGAGAAAAAAGAGGAAAGAATAGGGAACACGCTGAGAGAGAGAGAGAGGCTCACACTGTAATCAGCCAATACAAAAGATTGCCCTTTAACAGAAAATAAGGCCTGCTGTAAATTCGCAGTGAATCTGCAGCAAATTTGCTGCAATATTGCTGCAAACTGCAATTTCTTCTTGCAAAGTAGCGACACATTTGCTGCATATAGCTGCGAATTAGCAGCAACTCCTGCAAACTGGCAGCTGCAAACTTTTCATTTTGCTGAGGGTTGCCATCTGAGTGCTTGAAATGCAGCTGCTATGTGTACATGTAGTTGGTGTAAATATGCCAAAAATATGTTCAGTATAAAGATAATTATTTAAGAAAATATGAAAAGTGGTAATATGCAGGCAAGGACATCGATATCACATCTTATATACCTGGGGGTAACATCAAATCCACTTTGACAAAAAAAAAAAAAAAAAAAAAAGTAACAAGTATTTGGCAGATTTAGCAAAATCTATTTATTTTATGGAAACTAATGATTAGAGAAGAATTTCATCAGCTGTGTTATATATGTTATGTAATTTTTCTTCAGTCAAAGCTAATATTGAGATTTTACCTCCAATATTTCGATAAGACATCTTTATCAGGGAATCCAGGTGAATAGCCTCTATTCAAGAAATATACCCCCCCCCCCACACACACATATTGTCTTAGGATTCATTTAATAATTGACTAAAGTTGATTAAAGCCACCCCAAAAAGGTATAAACAATACGATTGCGTTCTGACATGAGATAGGGCTTACTTATTAGCAAAATTATCGGCCCTAACATGAACTTGTCTTTCAAAATTGAGACGTCTACACGTTGAATCCAATCAATTGCCACAACAGACCGTTTTACTATAATTGTATTTGGATACTGCCCTTTCTTTGTACATATATAACAAGATGTAGTAAAAGATATACTTTCATCATGTCACACGTGCACAAAGAAATTTACTAGGTTTCATCGTCAATTATATTTGACCTAGTTTCACTTTGAAAGTTTGACGTACTCGTTCCTTATCTTCGGTCGAATGGGAACAAAAGGCGTCTCTTTGACAAACTAGAACAGTGTGTGTCGCTCCTGGATTAAGAACGACCTAGGATTTTGGCTAGACCTTTGTGTTTTTTCTCTGACTATCACATTTCGTTTCCCAAACAGGACTAGGGAAAGTAGCTGAAATGCCTGGAATTGCAAGATTTGAACCGTTAAATCCACCTCCTCAAAGGTACATGTACATAATCATTTTGCAGTAGCAGAGAGAGAGAGAGAGAGAGAGAGAGAGAGGTTGATAAAAATGAGCTTATACAAAAGTTTGTTCATCTTTCTGCCTTATTTGGGTGTTCATTTGGGTGTAAATAAGACAAAAAGACAAAACTATCGTGTTCGGCAGCGGTTAAGATAATGCAAATATCCACATGCAGGTAAGAGATTTGTTATTTAATATCAATACAAATATCGTATCTGGGAGTAACACTGACACTAAGACTGGTTTCCCACAGATCTAGTTCGATATATCTGGATCGACCTAACTCCCTGGGGGTTCCCGCTAAATTGCTGTCAGCTTCTGGGAGCCGAGCGCGCGCACAAGTTAATTACCCCCTTACAGCTTTTAGTAGGCGGGACAGACATTTAAGCCGATTAAGCTGACAGCAATCTAATGGGACAACTGAGACTCCCCCAGGGGAATAGATCGATCTATATCTGTGGGAATGGTCTCTAAAGGACACTTGGATACAACAGTAAAAATATTTGGTAGATCAAACCATAAAAACACTGCTGATGTTAAAAAATCACATGTTTAAATTTGGTGAAATTGTCGTTCATGTGTGTCTCACACTGTTTTATAAGATGCTTGTGCCTATTTTTAATCATGGTGTAGAAATGAGTGGCATGCACCAAGTCAAGACATATTGGTAGAAGTAGTGTATAATGCATTTGCAAAAAATGTTAAAGCGCAAAAAGAGATGAATTTAATATTGCAACAAGAGGGAATCTTGGAAGACACTCACTAGGGTCATTAAGGTAATAAAATGCAGTTAATAATTGACTCAAGGTGATTAAATCCACTCAACAAGGTATAAACAATACAATTTCCATCTGATATGAGGTACTTATGAGCAAAATTATCGGCCATGACATGAACTTGTCTTTCAAAATGGAAACGCCTAGAATCCAATCAATTGTCACATTTGACCGTTTTACTGTAATTGTAGTTGAATACTGTCCCTTCTTTATACATATTTAATAAGGTGTAGTAAAATATACTTTTGATTAAAACACACGTGCACAAAGAAACGTACAAAGATTTGATCTTCAATCATACTTGACCTAGTTTCACTTTGCAAGTTTAATAATTGACCTCGTTCATTATCCTTTGCCGAATGGGAACGGGCGTCTCTCCCACAGACTAATGCAGAATGTGTTGATTCTGGATAAGGAACCGCCTAGGATTTTGACTAAACCTTTTTTTTTATCAAAACAGTACTAGGAAAGGTAGCTGAAATGTCTGGAGGTGGAGGTTTTGAACTGTTAGATCCATCTCCAACAAGATACTAAATGTAAAAAAAAGGTTAAACCTTGAAAAAAAGGTCATTTGATGAATGAAGGCAGTTAATTATTGGCTAAAATTGATCAAAACCATCCCACAAGGGTATACATTACCACTTCTTTTATCCCTTTTCAATTGCTACTACACAAATACACACACACACACACCTACATAATAATAATAATAATAATAATAATAATAATAATAATAATAAATATTATTATTATTATTATTATATTATATAATAAATATTATTATTATTATTATTATTACTATAAGCCAAAAAAGTAAAGTAGAGTTCAGTCATCAGTTATTGGTTGTGCCACATGTGGTAGCGGCTAAAAAAACTTAGATATCAAAATCTAGGTACTGTAAACAGTTAACAATAGCATTCATTCGTAGTTTAAAAGTATGTAGTAGTGACAAGTGTAATCATTTTAGAGTGGCTCACACTTCATGTACTACAGTAGCTCTCTTGACAGACGTCTTAAATGAGAGTTCTTTTTGGAGTATCAGTCAGAACACCGACAGGATGAGCCCGCATTTTGCAACTGACCGCATTTTGCAACCGCAACGCATTTTGCAACCAAGATTTTTTTCTAAGTCCCTTAAACAGCTTGAAGTAGGAGACAGGTAGGCTACGGGTAGAATTGGAGTGGGGAGGGGTTTGCTTCGACTATGTATGCTAAAACTGGCCAGACTGCCCCTGGGGTGGACGATTATATAAAACTTATTTTACATTGTAATTTCCTAATCTATTAGAGTTAGGAGGTTGAAACGTCAGTGAGTAAAAAAGATATTGTTAGGCATGCACATAGGGGTGTGGCTGTCCCTAGGGGTGGTTGATTGAAATTTTACATTGTATTTTCTGTTATCTACCCTTATATCTTTAGAATTAGGAAATAAAAGCGTTGGGGATTAATACCATCGTAAGAAATGTGCGTAGGCACTCCAGATTTTTTGTGACTTGGGGTGTAGTTGTCCCTGGGGGTGGTTGAGATCGTTAGAGATGTGCTTGGGCACATCGGAATTTTTTGGTCACTTTGGGAGTGGCCGTCCCTGGGGATAGTTACTTGACTGTAATATTTTCACTGTAATTTCTTTCATCTCCTTCTCGACCGTTCGAGTTAGGAGCACGAGTCTTTGGTGCATGGGTACAGGGGAATTTTAGTGTGACTTTCGGTGTGACTGTCCCTCAGGGGATGGGGTGATTGGTGGTATGTCAGACAGTTAAGTTGATTCCACTGATTGCACTTAAGTGAGATCCCCTGCAGAGTTGGACCGACCCAGCTAGTAGGATGTGTAAATCTAAAAGTTGTCTTCGAGTTAAGAAGGAAGGGGAATGCAAAGAACGCAGCAGACGGCACTTAATAACAGACATTCAGCGGTATGCTTGAATATAGGTCAAGTTAATTAAAAACCCATGCAAGACCCCATACTTTCAGGCATAGCCTCTATAGAGCAACACACTTGCTAATTACTATCTATGATTAATTAACATATTTGTTTTGTATTAAGACACAACGGCTAGTTGAACGCCAGGATTCCTGAGTGTATAGGGCCTTATGGTTGGTATGGGTCAGAAGGACAGCTTTAACTGGATTCCTTGACCTATATTCATGCCTACGACTGTAAGTCCGTTTACTAATGTGCTATGTGCGCCGCTGCTGATCTCTACATTCCTCAAAGACCCAGGTACATTCATTATCAATCCCCAACATTTCATGTTTCTAACTCTCAGGGTAGATAGTAGAAGTAACGGTGCAAATAACAGAATCAACCACCCCCAGGGACGGCCACACCCATCAATACCCCAGAGGGACCCATATCCCTAAAGACATGTTTTCAATTCCCATAGCCTTCCGTTCCTAACTTATATGGTCTAAAGGTAGATAGCAGAAATTACAACGTCTAATTATATTCAACCACCCCCAGGACCACACCCTAAGTAAAAAAAAAATTAAATGCCATTCAACATCCCAAATTATACTGTAGCTACTTTTCATGCTTGAACTCAAATGGCCGATACAATGGACAGATAGCAGAAAATACGTTGTAAAATTAAAATCAACCACCCCCAGGGACAACCACACCCATGTCACAATAAATTTCCCGTGCACATTTCTTACGATAGTGTATTAATCCCCAACGTTTTTATTTCCTAATTCTGAAGATATAAGGGTAGATAGGGGAAAAATACGAAGTAAAAAAGTACAATCAACCACCCCTAGGGACGGCCACACCCCAAATTAAAAAAAAAAAACAAAACATCCGAAATCCTATGCATATTCCTAACAAAATGTATATTAACGTTTAAAGTTCCTAACTCTAATAGTTTAGGAAATTACAATGTGCAATAAGTTTTATATTTTCGTCCACCCCAGGGGCGGCCTGGCCAGTTTCAGGCAAACCCGTCCGCACTCCAATTCTACCTGTCTCGTACTTCAAGCTGTTTCAGGGACTTAAAAAAAATCCTGGTTGCAAAATGCGTTGCGGTTGCAAAATGCGTTTTCACGATTTTCTTTGGTTGCAAAATGCGTTGCAGTTGCAAAATGCGTTCAGTTGCAAAATGCGGCTCTACTTAGTAGGACCGCATTTTGCAACGGAACGCATTTTGCAACCGGTCGCAAAATGCGGTCGGTTGCAAAATGCGGCTCTACAGCGGTCGTCCTACAAAAATTGTTCTGGAGTATGATACTCCGATATGCGATCTGACACACACCTTGAAAACGGGTAGTGTGGTCCGATATACCGGTTAATTCAGTCTGGTAGTTGGGTAGGCCTGATATAGTTATAATGGTTAGGGTTATAGCCTGACCAAAGTGGGTCAAAACCTAGGGCGAGATTTACCTTTGATTATCAGCCATGTAATCAGCCTTCAGATTTCTCAACAGGGTTTGTTGAGCCCTAAATGACCATCTATCTAGCTAGAGACATATGTGAATATCTGTAAAAAATCTATCACTCGCCCTGGTAGAGGGTAGTCAAAACCTAGGGCGAGATTTACCTTTAAAAATGAATGTGAGGTGGACCCTCTATCATGGTAGACTCTCTCTTATGTTACACCGAGATGAATCTTATCGGTGTTGGATGGGGTGGGAGCAAAACTCAACAATTTGCCGATTTTAAAAGGATTTGGCCTAAAATGAATTTTCTGGGTTAAACGACAATTTTCCCATACTTGCCAATCGTCAATAAATCCATTTCTACATTAAAATTAAGTCCCTGTTTTTTTGTTATAATCTCTTAACAGATTTTTACAGTGTATAACCATCTATAGAGGCCACGTGGTCCGATGACAGGCACATATTTCAGAATAATTGACGTAACTGCCGTTTTTGTGGTAAAACGGGATATATTACATTTCTAAGAGTTGCTTACTACAGTATGTACGTTGTTGTGAAATATAAATCTCATGCGAACAGTTGTTATCCCTTGAAGCTTTTGCTAACATGCAGAAAATTTAAACGATAGTGATTGCTAAATTTACAATCGCTTCGTCTGTTAGCGGATCTATCACGGCAGAAGGATGTATACAACCAAAATGAAATTTGACTATGGTGACGTCATAATAAAATTAAAAACTCTATATTCTTTAACAATCAGCGTCAAAAAATAATTTAAAAAACTGGGTATTCTTTAACAATCGGTAAAGTTCGTCGTATTATATTTATTTGTTATGCTATATATACAATATTTTTTCTTCCCATGTCATTTCAGAAGCAGCTGCTATTAGCAACAGAATGTATCTGACTTTCTAAAGCAAAAGTACAAACCTTGTAAACAACTTTAATTTCTCTTTGAATATTCATCCATTACATCCATTCCAGGTGTGACAACATCAAGAAATGTAAACCATATGTTATTTTCATACAAACGCTCGTCCTCATGGGATGTGCAATCGTTGACGCCGTCATGGACTGGATATCGTATACAGAGGTATTAAGAATTGATGTCTCATATATAGACGGAAAAGAGGAAAACAGTGCCTTGCACACCTGGTACTTAGTTTGCTGTATTGACGTGACATTAACGGTCTCTCTTGTTATTCCGTTCTGCATCTTCAAACTTACAACCACGGCGATACATATAAGGCGGGGCGAAGTCTCCAAGTCCGATGAAGCGCGTGAGAAGAAGATAGAAGTCGCTCTTGACTTTGTTCTACTTTTGAAGCAGGCGCTAGGAGAATTGCCCCTTGCGTATTTGACATGGAGTATAGCGAATACAGAATATTGTGCGTTCACTCAAAAACTTACGGGAAAGTTTACATTTGTGGCACGGGCCGTTGGTCTGGCCCTCTCCTCTGTCATTGTGGTCATTAACATTTTCAAGGCTATAAATGGGTGTTGCAAATGTTGCGCGGAAGACGACAAAAATCGGAACAAGTGCAGATTTGTCATAGACATTCTTACTTGTTTGCCAGCTCTTGCTTCCATCGTCTTCGATATCCTTTTTATTGCCGCCATGTTGCACACACAAGACGTGGTGGACCTGTTTGAATCTTTTGGCATAGAGATAGGAAAAATTCGAATAAAAAACGCTCCCCCGGCTCTGCAAGGCCTTGCCAAATTGGCCGCCAATGAAAACTCAACGGACGTCACAATGTTCGCCCGCCTGCAGAGCAGTGTGCCGGAAATAAACGGAACTAGTCGAGAAGTACCGAGGCTCTCTCGTTTGTTTTTGCTAGCTTTTGCCGCCCCCGTCTTTTATGACGGAGATGCAGGTCGGATGATTAGATTCCCTTGTCATTTTTTTCATTACAACGGAAACGCCACCACCACCTTTCAGGCCCCGATGGTCTTCAATTTCAATAAAATTTCTCTCGGCGTTCTTGCGCAGGGCAACCTTTCAATCCCAATGCCTTGTCCCATATTCGACAACCAAACCAATTTCATCTCAGATTCACCTCTGTCAGCGAATTATAACTGGAATAACGCTTCTGGCATAGAAAATTGCAACGTTGCCTTTTTTCTTCAATATCATCCCCAAGAGTCCGCGATATTCTACAACCACGTTTGTGTATTGAAGAACAGCACGGGCGGCTGTAATGTTTACCCGTACAAACAAGAGTTGGATGTGTACTTTCAACGAATACCCGAAGACCAGAACGTCAGCTCGTGGATCCCAAGACCCGAGGAAGACGACAGCGAGAAACGCATGTTCTGTGGTACAAACCGCGCGTTTCATGACCCCAACTTGCAACTTGAGAGGTCGCTGTGCGTCAATATGTCAACGGTGAACCACACCAGATCGGTAAGCGACGCGTTTAATTTCTGGGAGATCCGCCCAAGTGGTGAAAACGTGACGTATTACCAGTGTAAAGACGTCAACGACTGTGTTAAAATGGAAATGGCTGTTCCTTAAGGTGGCGCTGTGTTTCAATGCCAGCTTGGATACCACGTGATTGTGGTCCTGGTCAGAGTGTTAGGTCACGTGACAATGATTTGATGAGTAACCGTTTGCAGAAATGACAATACGATATTATATGAATATTTTTAATACGGAACAAATTCCCATGCAATGCAAAGTGCACGTGTAGTCCTGAAAGTCTTGCTTTAGGTTTGGTCTGCTTGAATTCTTAATACTTCTGCAGTTTTCAAAAAAAAAAAAAATAATAATAATAATAATAATAATACTAATAATAAAGAAAGAAATAAATAATAAAAAAAATAATAATAAATAAATTAATAATAATAATAATAATAATAGAAATAAATTAAATGATAATACTGGTTTAAAAGATTTGCTTGTTATGAATTTAGCGCAAATAAGTCTTCAATGAATGTATAAGTAGATTAGATTTTTATTCATTTGTGAAACAGGTTCCTTAACTGTTTTGTTTTGCAGACTTGAAATGTTTAGCTTTTATTGGAAAGGTTGAGCCAATTAGTTTCCCATCATATATGTTCGTACAACATTTTAAACGTTATCCCACCATTACGTATGAATTATGATAAAGTAAAAAAAAAAATGATTCCTAGATCGAGAAATTATGATGTAAATAGATGTATTTAAGTGCACAGTGCTCTTTACTTTGACATATATGAAATATGGTATATATGAAAACAGAAAGATCCTATCTTTGAGCACTGTAGTCTTCACCAGTAATTAAGTCCAAACTTTTAGATTTCATTTATTCACGTATATAATTGTGAATTTTGAGAGAGAGGTGACTTAAGTACCTTTAGTATTATCACTCAGATTATGACATCAGAGTTACCTTTGCTCGCTAAGACCCTTCTTAAATCAAGATGTATAGTTTATCGATAGTCTGTAATCTCTTAGCAAAATGTCAGCCCTGCCGCAAACTCTCTCAAATATGCTGCAAATTTGCAAATATCTTGCAAAGTTACTGCAAACTTGGATGTTCTGGCAAATTAGCTGCTAATTTGCCGCAGGTTTGCTAGAACATACATACTTTCTTGCAAGCCTGCTGCAAACTCAATATATTCTTTTTTCTTGCAAACTTGCTGCAAATTAGCAGCAATGCCAATTTTTCTTGAAAACCGCTTTAGTTTGCACCATATTTGCTGCAATAGTTTGGCAAACTTTTCATTTTGCTAAGGGCTGGAAATCTTTAAGATACTGACAAACACATTTTAGTAGTTCATTGGCAGAGAAGTACAATGTACTGTACTGGTATCTCCAGTATAAATGAATACCTTGGAAGCAAATGTTTTTCTTGAAGAAAATCATTTGGCTTAAATTCCCAAAAAAAGAAAAAAAATGAATTTTAAAGAACATATTTCTTTTTCTGTAAATGATGAATTCATGCTATTTGAGTGCACTGTTAATATGAACACTGAAAATAAATTTATTTTAATTCTGCTGTTACAGAATTTGATGCGTTACTGGGTAGCTAAGTCATCATATTGCAAAATACTCCTTTAGTCTATGTAGAAATCTCTGTAAATCTGCATCAATGTGTTAAAAAATCCTCATAATAGCCCCAGGATGCCTGGACTGGATTGTGTCAGAGAAGACAATGAACACATCCACCACAATGGTATTAAAGAATAGCTCTGTTAATCTGCATCTATTTTCTCTGAAACATCTTTTTCCAACCAACTCCATGTTAACTGAGCGACTGGCTCACTAGCTGTGAGAACAAAGGCATGCTCATAGCCAACTTGGCACAATTTAATGTCTCCGTCTGGAAACCTCTCTTTCATTCCCTCATAGTACTCCACAGGGCACCATGCATCCGTCAATCCCATATAGAAGGTGAGTTTCTTCAGGTGAGCACGGATGATGTCCACATGTAGGTCAGTGACCTCGTTCATTTCGGTGTTGGCCATGTACATTACGTTCCCAAGACAAAAATGGTCCACTAAATTCAAACTAGATTCGATTGCACATTCTGGAAGGTTGTCATCTGCTAGGTGCCAAGTTATTAGCTTTCGCTGAAGGTTTTGGGGAAGGAAGGACAGGAAATAAGCAGCCCCACGAGCAATCCAGCGAAAATAGCGTAGGAATGGTGTTGCAATACGTCCCTGAGGTGACAGAGCCATTCGCTCTATTGTTGGGAATAGCATGATGGCGCGGTGTATGTTTAAATCGGGCAGTCTGTTCATGAGTTGGAGAATGATGTAACAGCCTATGGAATGACCAATCAAAATTATGTTTACATCTTTGGGTACGTGGTTCCTGAGAAAGTCCATCTTGTGTTGAATTTGACCCTCAAGGTTGAAAGGATCATGACTGGAGGCTGAAATCAAAAAGAACATCATATTTTACAAATAATAAATATTCAATAATTGAGAAAAATAAATATGATAAACATTTTAATCTTATAACTTAAAATTGGGTGATATAAATAAAATTCTTGCAATTATTTTAAAAGATATGATGGGAAAATTGAAAATAAAAACCAAATCAGATTCTGTACATCAATAAACATGTCCTTTGTAAAGAGTGTATCCATAACAACATTTTATATGAACAGATGTAATCATACATCTCAATAGAATTTCATGGGTGAAGGTTTTTAAAACTGAAAATCTGGAAAACATAGCTTGAATTTTCTCAATACAGTAAGTCCATAAATAAAAAAAGATCAATATATAAAAAAGATCCAACTGAAGACTGAAAAACCTGTATTTGGGAAAAATCTTGAAACTTGAACCAACGGAATTTGAGAAAGTAGTAACTTCAATACCATTTTTTTCTTTTTCTTTTTTTTTTGCAAATTTATAGAAAACACGAGCATGATTACCCTGAATCTCCAATTCTTTAGGAATCTTTACGTGCCCTGCATGTGACACAGCCCACACAGGCAGTCTCTTGTTACTCAGGGTGTAAAGTTTGTCCATAAACTCCTCATAGTAGCCTGCAATTCCTGGGTTGCCTGGAATGGATTGTGTTAGAGAAGACAATGAGCACATCTAGCACAATGGCATTTAATATCATTGATGGCACAGATTTCAACCTGCCTGGAATCAATTGTGTTAGAGAAGACCAGAGCACAATAGTACTGAGCACTGGTGCTAAATTTTAACCCGTCGGAAACTGATTGTGTTAGAGAAGAAAAACCAGCACACCCAGCACAATGGTATTGAGGCATAGATTTTTACCAACCTAGAAACTGATTGTCAAAATGAATTCAATACAATCAGCATAATGGTATAAACTAAAAGCATTGAGGTACAAGGCCTTTACACAGTATGCAATAAACCCTCACTGATGTCTTCATAATCAATTTAAACATTGACTTAAAATTCCAACTCTTGGTGGAAAAAAAGACAGTAATCTTGCAGAAACTGTGTTGTATTAGAACTAATAATAAAATGTTACTACTTAGCATAAACCTTTCTCTTTATGACCATAGCACAATTGTGAAAAATGTTGGAGTCTAATTCTTAAAACTCATTGAACAAGATATATTTCAAAAACGATATAAATAAATATATATATATATATATGTATGTTTTAAAAGTTTTTTTTTTTGTGAATTATCTAAGTTAGTAAGTTAACTTACTTATTTTAGAGACACCTACAGTTGGGGCTGCAGTATAGTGGTGTCATCTACAGAACTGGTATAAGATAATGAGGATACGATACCATACTATACAATATGATACGATACGATACGATACGATACGGATAAAGGATCCAGTCTACACACCAGGTATTATCACAGCCAAAAAAGGCTTGTTTCCAGACGGATTTCCTTTCTTGACATCTCCACACTTCAGCACATGTGTGGGAACACCATGGAGAGTTAAAAACTGTGACTGCATATATGAACGGTGCTGTACTTTCTCCATTTTGGATCTATGGCACAGGTTGATGCATGCACCTACTCTTACCTGTAACATAAAAGTCAGTCAAAAATGACTCAATCTTATAGCATGTAAAAACTAAACTATTTTTCACCAAGTATACATATTCTGTAAAAATTAATGTCAATTTGTGTCCTTTGTTTAACCTTTGTCCCACACTGAAAAAAAAAAAAAAAATCAATACTCGTTATTTTTTTATGTGCACACAACTGATACCTTGATTTTAAGTCATCATAAACGGTGTACTTGTACCTGTCAAATATGAGTTTGGGCATCAATATACAAATAATTATTTTAGATCGCCAATTGATTTGGAACAATGTTGCATTCTGTATGGCAGTTATGAGTAGAATTCGCATATGAGACGTAAGAATACCATTGCCTATTTTGTCAAAGTACATACTCGTGCACTGTACCTAGTAAAACCTGAATTTTGACAGGACACATCACTTGTGAATTCAACAAGTTACTCAGCACGATGGTGCAATGATTTAAATTGATTTTTTTGATGAAATTTACCTTCAGACGGTTGAACATGTAATCCTCACCGCCCCGTGTATTTTGTTCAGTAACCTTTGGTACATTGACCCGAGTTTAATGATCAGCACGACATGAAGATTGACCCGCACGACCCTGTAACCGATAACGCGATTTAAGCGGACGATCTTTCATGGGCGCAGACATATTGGATACTACCCACAATGCAACAAAATTCGCTTACAACAAAAATAATTCAATCTAAATTTTGAGTTAATTTCTATCTCAAACGAAAGTTTTACATGTTTTGAGAATTATTATTGGTTAACAAAGAAAGAATTCTAGGAATATGGCAAATGTAAATACGAAATGAGGAAGAATGGAAACCTGTGTTTTTTTTTCGTCCTAAGCAAAGTGACATAACGTGTGAAGCTTTCTCTTGTGTAACTCAAACTGTGAGAGAAAAGAACGAAGTCTGTAAAAGTTTCCAATTGTTAGTGGGGTTTGTCGTGAAATATGCTGAGAAGTGGTGTAATGCAAGCATTCACAGTAGGGCGGACGACTCAGGTAAATTTTAACCCACCGGAATATACACGTGTAGGGAACGTAAAAATTTGCAGGCAACACACTACCGGCTGAACAACATGCACATGCACTGCTAATACCATTACAGGGGTACATGCATGTACTTGTAGTTGAATGTATTGTGCATATGTACCGAGTAAAGTGTTGGGCTTGTAACTGTGTTATGTGTTATGAATAAAAAATTTAAGGATTTTCCCCACAATATATCTGTTTGATTTTCATTATCTTTTCAGAATTAATTTTTGAGTTGCCTCCTCTGTTAAATTATAATTTATTAGTACATGTACCAGTAGTTCGGCAATTAATATGCTAATTTAGCAGTGTTTAATGATATCTACATTGTTAGTATTGAGTAGCCATGGCTGGTGTGAAAATATGTTGTACTAGTAATCTCATTGGTCATGCAAAGAACCTAATAAAAGGATTAATAAAAATATATTAAAAATTAGAATATTTCCAAACTAATTTATTTAATGAGCAGATACACCGATTAAAGTAACCACACAATGAAAAACTTAATTTGGATAGACGTTACAAATGAGTGAGTTTTAGGGTTTGAGTTGGGGGGGATGATGCTGCACTAGTACCAAAAATCATAAAATCTGTAGTGACAGTATACAGGCCTGTAGCCAGGGGGGTTGGGGGGGTTCGAAAGAACCGCCCCTTTTGCTGGGAAAAGGTCCACTCTCGGTAAAATTTGATCTAGGTACATTAAGTTTTTATCAGAAAAGGTCCACTTTTTCAAAAAAATAAAAAACCCCTTTTGAAATTGCTGGCTACGGGCCTGGTATATGTCACTTAATTACAAAGAAGGGGCTGTAGGCTGAAGGTTCAATAGTCCGAAGGTTCATTGGTCTGAACGTTCACTATAGAACCTTAGGACCAATGAGCCCTTGATTTAAAAATCGATGAAAATGTTACCACTTTTCAGACCAATGACCCTTTGGACTATCGAGACACCCCCATTAAGAGTTGTACATGGACTGATATTTGTATCTCTAACTACTTAAAGTTTAAACGGGTATACATATTGCATGTACACTCAGACATGCACAGTAGGTGCTCACGTAGTGCAAAACAAGTTTTCTTTCATGAGCAAACTAATTTTTTCTCTCTTTTCGCCAGTCCACCCTGCAGAAGTGTCAACAGTGTCTATTAACACGTCAGGCTGCCATGGCAACTACCACAACCAAGCGGCTACCTCAGAGTTACACAGTAAATAACAGTTTAAGAGGATACATGTGCAGTTCTAGACAATATCTACCAACCAAGGTATGAAATACAGAAAAAAAGTAAAATTCAGTTTTTGTATATCTAATTACCAGTAGTACTATATAATGAAAATTTCTTTCAGTGTTACTAGTACTGTAATCATGTTTTTATTTATTTATTTATTTATTCAAACTCATTTATCTGTACAATTTCAACCTTTTGGCTACAATGTTTTAAAAAACCTTTTCATTCTTATAGTTTTTTTAAAGTGTAGTTATGTAAAGGTGATATAATGTGGAATTTTTATTTCTAAGTTTGAAGTTTTCATCTATTTAACTTTCTAGCTGATACAGTAAGCTTGCCACTACTGGGATCAAAAGACAGAACAGTCGTTATAAATTTTATTTTATTATTTTTTTTTTTTTGTGTGAATGTTTGTGGTGCAAAATAAATATGGATGTAAAGCTAAGTCAGAGTGCGATCTCTGCCCTCCAGCTGGGCCCAGTGCCCACCCCTCCCCCAAAAATGGCATCTACATACAAGAAAATATATTGAGTTACTTCTGTATGAAGTTTTGAGGCAGCCATACCTCAGATTTTCTTAGGTATCTGTGAAATATACTTTTGTTAAGTGGAAAATATACTAGCACTGGTTTTGTACTTGGATACATGTTAAATATTCATATGTTGTATTGAAGACTATGGTTAAGTGTCCTTCTTTATAAAAACATTTTTTTTTCAGAGATATAAAAGTTCAACGACTGTGGTGCCACAAGAATTCAGAATCATAGTCACTCCAATTACTGAAAGAAACACAATTGTACAGTTTACAGGTGTTCATAAACTGTTAGATAGGTCAGATATCAAGGTAAGGAGATGATTCATGTTTTAAAAATATTATTAAAGATTTAACAACTGTTCATATGAGATTCAAAGTTCCCTAATTAAGACATTGTACACAAAACATTCAAATATAATAAATTTCATTTTACCACTAAAACGATGTTTATTTCAACAAATCTGAAGTGTATGCTTGCCATCCAACCATATGGACCTACAAAGATGTCTACCCTCCTTAATAAGATCCCTTAAGAGATTATTACAAAAACACACTTTTTTTTACTTTTTTAAAGCACATATATCAACCACTTCCTGTTTAACTTATCTTGGGAAAAGTTGTACCTTTTTATTTATATTTTTACACAACTCGTGTTAATTATTTTATGGATAAATTAGTGTTGAAATTTGTGATAAAAAAAGAATAAAACACAGATTTAAGTGAAAATTAAACTCACTAAATCAGCTATCAATATTTGTATTGGCATTAAATTTTTGGTGTTTCAGAAGGTCATGTTGAGGGCGTACTCTTGCTGTGCTGAGCTATGGGAATATGAAGATTTCTTACAGGGTATGTCCCTCTCTACTAAGGGCTTATTCCCATTGAAACTATCTGTCTAGTACGTAGATTGATCCAATTCCATGGGGAATCTCGCTGAAAGCAATCAGTTTCACAGATTGTCATGTCTCCTGCAGGCATTGAGTAGAATACAGTAAGCTGGTGATTATATGAATATGTTGGTAGTCACAGGAAATGCGTTAATCTGTTAAACTGATTGCAATCGGCGAGAGACCCCCACAGAGTTGGATCCAGAACAATTTGCTTTCATTGGGAACAGGCCCTAAGGAGTCACTGACACAGAGCAGTCCCAGAGCAGTTACTGGGACCTGCAATTTGACATTTTAACATTTAAATTAATTTTTTTTTAATGAGTCATTTTCAAATGTACTGTGAGATGTATGAAGATGTTTGGTTAGGCTCCAGTCAGAATAGGGGACTAACTAGTCAAATATGGTGACCCACTACAAAGCTTGCCTTGTAATCTGCCAATAGACCCTGAATAGATACAGAATATTTGACCCTCTGACTAGTTAGTACCCTATTCTAAATGGGGCCTTCGATTCAAACTGTATTGGAAGTAAACTATTATAATATTAAGCTGTTGATTGAAGAAAAATAACTTTATTTTTACCGTGAGACCAGTGTTTGCATCTCACACTGTGTTCATTTTTTCACCGTTTAATTTCGTAACAGGCTAAGACCCCATTCCCATAGATTTTACATCGATCTATCCCTGTGGGGAGTCTCACTAGATTACTGTCAGCTTAGACGGCTTAAGCGTCTGTCCCGCCTACTAAAAGCTGTAAGGGGATAATTAACTGTCCTACGCGCTCAGCTGACTGCAATTTAGCATGAACCCCTAGGGAGTTTGGTCGATTCGGACGGATCGATATAAATCTCTGGGAATGCACTCTAAAAGTCATAGAAAGCAGCCTCAGAAAGATTTTGGATTCACTTTTTGCTTTCAGAATTTGACCTGGAAGATTCATTCGAGACCTGGGCAACTCTCACAATGCTGCACATGTGGTAGGTGAAGGTTGGCAATCAGCTGCATTTTTTTAAAGGGTTAATAACTCTTCGTTTTGGCCAAAAATGAATTTTCCTGGAGTAAACAACAATTTTCCCATACTTACCAATGGTTAATGAATCCATTTTTACATTCAAAGTTAGTCCCTGGTTTTTTTCTAAAAAGTTTGGTTTTTTGTTAAAATCTCTTAAGAGATTATAACAGAGTATAGCCATCAATGGAGGTCACGTGATCTGAAGACAAGCTCAGATATCAGAATAATAGCTACAACTGCTGTTTTCGTCGTAAAACAGAATATATTATATTTCTGTGAGTTATTCACAATGTTTTTATTGTGAAATATAGATTTCATACGAAGAGTTATTGTCCCTTTAAGTATCTCAGAAAGTTTAAAATTCAGTAGGTTGAAAATCAGTCAAGCGACAGTGTTAAAATGTTTAAATATGTTGCTAGTTATCATATTTTACTGCATCAAATTGTATAATTCTAAGCCATAAAATTGAAATGTTTTTCTGATGTGAAGCATTGCATATTTTGAAACAAGAAAACCTTAATATTTTGTTGAAATGATGTTTGAATGCAATGAGTAATCCCTTAAATGTTTAAAATGGCAAGAGACAGAAAACACAGTAGATGATTTGTCAGTTATCAAATCACAGTTGTGGCATGACAGGTACTGTAACAGTTGCATTTGTCGGTTGTGCCATGACGTATGTATCAGTAGTGCCATGATAATTGTGTCAGTTGTGGCATGACATGTGACCATTGTGTCATTTGTGGCATGACAAATGTGACCATTGAATTTGTGTCAGTTGTGGCATGACATGTGACCATTTTGTTAGGTGTGGCATGATATGTGACCATTGTGTCAGTTATGGCATGATGTGACCATTGTGTCAGTTGTGGCATGATGTGACCATTGTGTCAGTTCAGGCATGACATGTTGAACTATTGTGTCAGTTGTGGCAAATGTGACTTATTGTCACAGTGTCAGTTGTTGCATGATGATTGCATTACTATTGACATTATAGTTTTGACATGACAAAATGCCAGTTTGAACATGACAGCTGTGAAATTATATTTGTTGTGTTCTGACCTGTGTATCGGTTGTGACCATGACATGCATTTAAGCTGTGGCATGGCAATAGCTTTCCTCTTGACTTGACAGTTTTGCAGTTTTGACACATTACACATTGTGACTCTGTGTGTCACTGTCACATGACAATTATGGTGGTTGTGGCATGACATTACAGTGTTTCCCCTGGCTTTCAAGCTCTGCGAGGTGGTAGGCAGTCCGCGATCCCAGCAATACTAGGGGGGTCCGGGGGCATGCCCCCCCGGAAAATTTTTTAAATCGAGGTGCAATTTGGTGCATTTTAGGGTATTTAGAACTGATTTTTTTACATTTTATGTGGCACTGAATTGTCTTGTTTTAGATGTTTTGAGGAGTAAATTCAGTAATGACATAACAAAGGTTTGGACAAAATTTATTTTCCAGTCTGTGCATTCACTATGTTTAGTCCTTTTCAGTTTATAGAACATACTCTTTCAAAAAAAAAAAAAAGTTAATACTTTCAAAAAAAAAAAAGTTAACTAATTTAATACTTACAAGAAACGAGAAAAAGGGCTTACTACATTGAATTATTTTTAAATTGACCAAAAAGTTAATAAAATATGTTGTTTTTACCGTTTTCACATTCTTGCGAAAGTAACTGGTCAATTGACTTTGCGTGTGGGAGCGCTTCATCCTAATATAAAACTGCCGCAAAAGTTCTCTCTCTTGTCGTTCAGCGCAAAGCGACTCCCGCTACTAGTTATACGTAGTTTGAGATGTAATTTATAATCAACTTCAAACACCGTTAAATGAATTCTTCGGAATTAAAGAGATGAAAATCACACTTATCATCAATTTTAGTTCTTCGTTTATTCATTTATATGGTTCTATTCAGTCATGGAAATTCATATACAATGCATAGGTTTCCACGCGAAATACTGACGTGACCCAGTTTTACAACGCTACTGCTTTCACAAAACTCACCCGTAAATCAATAGAAAATCTTCTCCAAGTTTATAAAATCAACGAAGTCCATTTTATTTGCTCCTTTTTTATCAGTGAATATTCGTAAACTATAAAAACAAACAACAGGCGGTCTGAATTTCGGAACATGAAGTGATAGAGAAAGTGTATTCTTGACACGTGATTAAATGGTGTCAAGAACAGTTGCCTCGTTTCGTTCTGTTTCTTATACTTCAAATAAGGCACAGAACTGCGAAAACGAGGCACTCACAGGGAGATAGTAACTGCTGGTTATTTTTAGGCATACGCGCATGCGTCTTTCCGTTACTACTAAATCAAGTGCTCAGAAGCATGGGATTACGTATGTAAACAGAAAATGCCATATTTGCTTAGAAATAAATATAATTTTCAGTTAGCATGAGTGAAAATATACTTTGTTGTTCCATATAGTCCAGCGAGGCGGTGCTTTTGACAAATTTCAGCGAGGCGCTTGCAAATATCATCGAGGCGGGCGCCTCGCTCATTTAAGTGCAGGGGAAACATTGCATTATATGACATGACATACTGGTTGTTATGACGTCATGACATTACATGACATGGCATACTGGTTGTTGTGACATGACACAACATTACATGACATGACATGACATACTGGTTCTTGTGACATGACATTTGTGTTGGTGAAAGTGTGAAATATTTTATGCTTTTTCCAGGCTATTGGCAGTCCGAATAAATCGTCCAGGAGAAGATCTCAATTATAATGTCAAGACATACAAAGAGAACTTTGGTGAACTCTTCATGGAGGATGTGGAAAATAGACTGAAAGCTTTAGGTGTAAGTTGGAGTTTTGTCATTGTTATTATTATTATTTTTTTTTTTGTTCTGTAAAAAGTACTGTACTGCTGTTCAACTTCATTAGTTTTCATGTTTTGAATACCCTTAGTCATGCAAATCAATGAACTTATAGTCACAGTTGCATGAATTTAGATATTTGAGATAAAAGGTTCATTTTATGCGTTAGAAAAAATTTAACTTGTTTTAGTCAAAATAATAATATAATTTTAGAAATAAATTAAACATTTTCAAAGCAAAATAAAAACTTAATTTTCATTATTAAGAAAAAGTTGCATGAGTTGGAAATAATGTACAGTTCAAGCTAGTAGGGTGGTTCATTCCCATTTCTCCATGATTTATTAAAATAGGATGCATTCAGAACAGAGACTAACTGATCTGTCGACTAAAAATGGCCGACCCCACTTTTAAAGCAATGCCACATATTCCGTAATAGTCTCTCTCCGCCTCCACATGCTCCGTCACTGCAGGGACCTAGCAATTAAACCTCAGAGCTGAGATTTAACATGTAAAATGGTGCGTGTGAGGAGCTAGGCCATCATGGAATTAGCAGCATTGCTTTTGAACTGGGGTTGGCCATGTTTAGTCTGCCAATCAGTTATTCTGCAGATCGTCCGTTCTGAATGCGCTCAGAGGCCGTTCCCAGAGACTATGGTACTAACTTTGAATCGATCTATCTCCAAGGGGGTTCTTACTAAATTGCTATCAACTTCTGTGGCTTAGATGTCTCGCACGCCCACTGAAGCTGTTAGAGGGTAATTAACTATAGTTTGGCAGCTTCAGTTGATGTGCCAGACATATAACTAACAATTTAGCGGAAACCCCTTGGAGATGGGTTGATCCAGTTAGATCGATCTAGGCATGGGAACCCAGTCGTAGTGGTATTGAAAATATTGACCAATACATTTCAGAGAGAGATAATTACCTTGGCAGAGAGGGATGAAGCCAAGGAACACTTCTGGGGCCTGTTTCAGCACATGTTGCTAGGGATGGACGAGGTAAATGTAATAAAAAAAAAGAAATACTGCACCCAGTTTCATCTGACATCAACACCGAATAGTGTTGTCCTATGGATAACACCATCCACTACATATAATTGTTCTCATATGGACTGAATGTAGCGATGTTTCTCAGACTACTAAGAAGTACTGCTTGCTTCTTGGACTCTGATATTGTTGAAAAAGCCGGCTGTCATCAGGATAACAGTCCATAGAATAACGATGTGCGCATTTAGAACAGTGAACTAACAGATCTGCAAATTAAATATGGCTTACCCACTTGAACTTTAAGATACTTTTGAAGGCTGTTAGAAAAAATCTCTGGATCTGCCCCTGTAAAATATTATCATGCCCTTTTCAGGGTATGTTGAGTGATGACAAGTGCCTGGCGGGGGCAATATGGAGGCATGTGTTTCATGTTAAACCTAAAGAACCAGAACACTTAGCTTCCATGGTGGAATATGTCAGAAAACAGGTGGGTTTTTTCAGTGTCTTTTGAGTTTTTGAATGCAGGTATAAAATTGAATATTAATTAAGCTTCTTTTCATGAAGGTGCATTAGTTTTGAAGGGAATGAGATTTTTATGTAAAGATGGTGGAAAAAAGTGAGTTATATTTGAAGAGAGAAAAAAAATTTTTTGCCTTTTCAGTTATTATTCAATAAGACCCTTTTGAAGAGAGTTAACGTGATTTTACTTGTACAGCATGACAGTACCAGATATGAGACAAATTTTGTTTAAATAAGTAAGGGCACTATTGGATAAAATTTAATGGAAATGCTCATTGATTCAGAAGAAGATATAATTTAGAAGGATGAGATTTTTCTGACTATCGGAGGATTTCCGATTTTTTGGGAGCCAAAATATCATTGCTCTGTATGGTCCCTTAGACCTCAGGTCATATTTTCAGACTTTTGCACTAAATGCACTAGTGCACTTGATTTTGTCTTAATAATAATAGAGTGCAATTTTAGATCACAAATGATCTTACATGATCCTAATCATTACCACACTAGTCTTAAAGGGATAATAACTCTTCGTTTTGGCCAAAAAATGAATTTTCCTGGAGTAAACAACAATTTTCCCATACTTACCAGTGGTTAATGAATCCATATTTACATTCAAAGTTAGTCCCTGTTTTTTTTCTAAAAAGTTTTTTTTTTTTTTTGTTAAAATCTCTTAAGAGATTATAACAGAGTATAGCCATCAATGGAGGTCATGTGGTCTAAAGACAAGCTCAGATATCAGAATAACAGCTTTAACTGCCTTTATTGTGGTACAACAGAATATATTATATTTTTATGAGTTGTTCACAATGTTTTTATTGTGAAATATCGATCTTATACGAAGAGTTATATTCCTTTAAGCTGGACTGAGTCTGCTTTTAAGATCAAAAATGATCTAACATCTACATAAGTGGTCAAGTGACTTCCTCCCCTCTCAGTGGAGGACACCTCTGTTCACAATAGGAGAACATGTGAGAAGAGACAATTGCATTACAATTTAATTGGAATTCGGTCCGGTAATGGTATAACTTATGGTTTAAGACCATGTAAGATTGTTTGTGATCAGAAATTGCACTATAAGACCAAGTCGGGTGCACTAGTGATGGCAGTCTCATGGCTGTGTAATGCATGGATTTTTAAAAAAACATACAAAATCAAATAATGCTTTTAAATGTTAGGCAGTGACTTATTTTATTTTTTATTTATTATTATTGTTTTTTTTTTGCCATGTATGTACTTGACAGTAACATCAAAAAAGTAAAATTTATTTTGTCAACCCCCCCACCCTCCCCAATTCTTTCATGGGATATGAACAGATTGAAGTTTTACATAAGGAGAAAATAAGTTTCACGAAAGTTAATTACCCCTAGCTGATATGGTAGGCATGACACACATTAAAACTGCTGAAGTTGGTTGGAATTTAGCATGAATCCCCATAGACCTAGACTGATCCTGCTGGATCGATTTAGGCATGGGAACCCAGGCGTGTTACTAAATTTAATAAATATGCTTTTGATATTTCAGATTTACCACTTAGACAACACGTCTTCTGAACAAATTCTCGGGAAAGGATGCGTGACATTTGCAAGGTTAAAGAATGATTCAGCAGACACTGCAAAAGCAATACACGTCTGGAGAAAAATGCCCTTCGATGTAAATGATTCATGAAAATACTAGAAAACTAGCTGGACAATGTTATGTTGCCATGACGACACACCACACTCCTTTTTCAGCAAGAATTTTTGTTTATTTCTGTTACAGTAACAATACACGTTGTGAAAGAGGCAGCATATTTTGTCTCTTAATTGAAACATTTATTGCTCATAATGATAACTTTTTTTTTTTTTTTTTGAAAAAAAAAAAAACAAAAGGGCATGTTTGGGTTTGAAGAGACTTCCTTTTTTAGCCCAGGATTCTTCCAAGCCTGGTTAACATACAGGGCCCAGTTTCATAAAGGACTTTTAGCACTAACCACTGGATAAATTCTCCTAACACCTGTTTACTAAACAATAGTTAAAAATGTGTTTCATAAACAGTTTTTAAACAGCCTGTGAGTTAAGTGGCCAGTGTTTAACTGGACAAAATATTTAAACGTCTATTAACTACCCGGCTGGTTAGTGCTTAAAGTCCTTTATTAGACTGGGCCTAGGTGTTTTGCTTAAACCACAGGTGGAATTGAAAGCCTAAAATAAGAATCATCCCAAACTAACCACTGGTTAACGAATCCATTCTGACATTCAAAGTTAGTCCCTGTTTTTTCTAAAATGTTAATTTTTTTTTTGCAATAATCTCTGAAGAGATAATTAAATTCGACTTAAGAGATTATTACAGCAGGTAGCAGTCTATGGAGATCACATGGTCTGATGGCAAGAAAAGATTTCACAATAGTTGTGAAAACTGCTGTTTTGGTGGTAAAAAGATAATTTATTATATTTCTGTCATTTACTATGCATTTATGTGACATGGATCTCTTACGAAGAGTTGCTATCCCATTAAGATGTAACAGTTTCCTGGGTTTCATTAAAGAATACACATTTTGAAGTCATGGTCATTGTTGCATGGTATTACAAATTGAAGGTCAGGGAAAAGCGTGTATACCTTAAGGTTTTTCTTTCAATTTTTGTTTATTATTGCGTTGGTAAATAGAGAGAGTCAAAGAATGTTTTCATTTTTCATGTCATATATTTATTTCACATCACATAAATAACAATTCCGGATCAAATAAATATGATGGGCAATTTTGATACAGTTATCTAGTTTTCATGAAATTTAAAATTTTTATCATCACATTGCTGAGCACTTTGCATAAACAAGGCAGCAAAGCTGTCAAATGTACAGACAAAAACCAGAAAATAAAAACGCAGGAAATAGGATACTGTCAATTCTGATAAACTAATGTATTATGCTTACTGTAACTGCATAGCCAACATCAAATTCTTATTCTGCATAACATTGGATTAGGATGAAAGTAAAATGTGTATCAAGCATTAGACTAAGTTCCCATACCTAGATCAATCTAACAGGATCAATCCAACTCCAAGGGGTTTCTCAATAAATTGCTTTCAGTTTGAGAGTCTTAGGATTCTGGCATGCCAGTTTCAGTAGGCGTGACAGACAACTAAGCCACTTACATTGATTGCAATTTAGCAAGAATTCCCATGGAGATAGATCGATCCACAGTTAGCGTGATAGGGTCTGGAAATAGTCCCTAAGGTGTCAGGCTGATAGGAGTTAAACTTTGGAAATGCCAGAATGAGGTACAGTGAAAATTACACACAAAAAAAAATTGCTTAAACTCATTAAAAAAATATCTATCTATCTATCTATCTATATATATATATATATATATATATATATATATATATATATATATATATATATATATAATTAATTTTTTTTTTTTTTTGGCTGTATGTCAATCCTAAGAATCATTCTTGTAACTTAACAAAATACAGAAAATGTTACAAAGTAAGAGTACAGGGCTACTGGCAGATGGGAGTGATAAGTCACAACTTGAAAATGCCAGTATAGCACTCTATAAACCTGCATTGCCTCCAAAACAGAAAACAATCACACTGGTTTTCAAACACAAGCTGCGCACTTCTGTCTTATGAAACTTTTCAGTAAGTTTCAGTATCGTAAGTAACATGGTTTTCCCTTAATCACTATCCTGGCAGCAGTGTCCAAAATAGGGTTTTCTTCAACTTTCATGCAATAAAACATAATACTTAACAGCATAATTACCATCAAAAATTTTTATAAAAAAATAAAAGTATCATGAATATTCAGAAAATGTGATTTGGGAAGGTCTTCAAGGCCATGGCAGTTCAGAGTCACACTTTCAAAATGCCAAAATGTAAACAAGAAATAACTGTACTGAAATGATTTTCTTTCCATTTTCAACACCTTTTTTAAAACAAAATGATCAATAAACTGTCATTTTTAAATGTTCAACTAGGAAAATTGTTGACATAGGAAAAATATCAATAAAACAATTTTCAATGTCCAATTTGCTCCATTTGCAGATGCTGAACATAGTGAATGATTAAATCTGACAAACTGCAATGATGAGTTCCTTTCCATTTATGATACTTTATTACACAATGCACAATATTATAACAGGTTTACCGTCATTTTTTTATAATCAACAAACAATATTGTTAAGAAGCAGAAAATGTCAAAACAACACTTTTACATATCTTATTAGTTCCATAATGAGACTGTTAACATGCCTAAGAATTAAATCTGAAGAAATAACAATTATACACAAAAATACAGAAAATGCACAGCACTTCTGGTGGATGGGAGTAAAAAATCACATCTTGAAGATGTAGTGTTTGAAAAATAATTTCAAAAAAATTTTAAATAAAACGTAAAAAATTCCAATAAAGCTGCTATTCAAACTTTTAATCTAGCTGTATTAACTTGATATTAATAACCCCAACAAGTTTGAGAAAAATAAACCACTGTTATTCATCTATAGCATGTTGGCATAACACATTCTTTTTGTTGTAAATTTATTTGCAATGTTAAACACCATTTATCTGCACAATTATCACCAAATCCTAATTTTGTGACACAGTTAAGAGAGCTAAACCTATGGGACTTTACAGGGAAATCTCAAGGAGTGTTTTATGTAATCTCATTTAATGGCCAATTGAAAATTAATGAGTAGGCAAGTGACTTTATAGACCTTAATTTAATTAGTGATCACCCAAGGGACAATTTAAAAAACTGCTATCCATACAGTACCATCATATAGCACAAAGGTGTTGCATACATGCTGAAAAAAAGTGAAAAAACAGCATTACTTCCCTAAAAATGACCTGATCATGCTGATTTTCAAACTTGACCTGCGTATTATGAATATTCATTAGTTCTGCAAGTTTCAAACCAAAAGGTAAAATGGTTTTCCACTTATCATGTTTTCAGTGTTGCATATATGCTGAAAAAAGTGAAAAACAGCATAACTTCCCTAAAAATGACCCAATCATACTGATTTTCAAACTTGACCTGCGTATTATGAATATTCATCAGTTCGTTAAGTTTGAAACCAAAAGGTAAAATGGTTTTCCACTTATCGTGTTATCGGTGCTGCATATATGCTGAAAAAAGTGAAAAAACAGCATAACTACCCTAAAAATGACCCGATCATGCTGATTTTCGAACTTGACCTGCGTAATATGAATATTCATAAGTTCTGCAAGTTTCAAACCAAAAGGTAAAATGATTTTTCACTTATCATGTTATCAGTGTTGCATATATGGTGAAAAAAGTGAAAAACAGCATAACTCTCCTAAAAATGACCCGATCATGCTGATTTTCGAACTTGACCTGCGTATTATGAATATTCATCAGTTTTGTAAGTTTCAAGGGAAAAGGTAAAATGGTTTTCCACTTATCGTGTTATCGGTGCTGCATATATGCTGAAACAAGACAGCACTGTTCTGCAATGGGTTTACTTCCATTTTTAAAACACTTTTTTAACATAAAACAAAATAAACAGTTTTCTACCATTTGTATATGATCAACTAAGAAAATTGATGAGATGGGAAAAATATCAATAGAACAGTGTTAAATGTCCAATTTCCTCCATTCTGAGATAATGAATATAGTAGATGATTGAATCTGACAAACTGCAATGATATTTGTTTATTTCCATTTTTGACACTTTATAACATAATACTCAATAACAAGTTTACCATCATTTTCACATAATCAACTAACAATGTTATTAAGATACAGGAAATGTCAAACAAACACTTTTACGTATCTTATTAGTTCAATAATGAGACTGTTAACATGCCTAACAATTAAATCTGAGGAAATGTGAAAAAACAGCAGAACTTCTAAAAGAATGGCCCGTTTATGCTGATTTTGGAACTCAACCTGCATTTTAGTTAGTCTGACTACTCCTGTGAGTATAATGACAATTGGCCTATCTGTTTTTCTTATATTGTGTTATTAGCGTTGCATATATGTTGAAAGAAGTGAAAAAACAGCATAACTTCCCTAAAAATGGCCCGATCATGCTGATTTTCGAACTTTACCTGCGTATTATAAATATTCATTAGTTCTGTAAGTTTCAAGCCAAAAGGTAAAATGGTTTTACATTTATGGTGTTATCGGTGCTGCTTATATGCTGAAAAAAGAGAAAAAATAGCCTAAATTCACTAAAAATGACCCAATCACGCTGATTTTCAAACTTGACCTGCGTATTATGTATATTCATCAGTTCTGTAAGTTTCAAGCCAAAAGGTAAAATGGTTTTCCACTTATCGTGTTATCGGTGCTGCATACATGCTGAAAAAAGTGAAAAAACAGCATAAATTCCCTATAAGTGACCCGATCATGCTGATTTTCGAACTTAACCTCTGTATTATGAATATTTATCAGTTCTGTAAGTTTCAAGCCAAAAGGTAAAATGGTTTTCCACTTATCGTGTTATCGGTGCTGCATATATGCTGAAAAAAGTGAAAAAACAGCATAAATTCCCTATAAGTGACCCGATCATGCTGATTTTCAAACTTGACCTGCGTATTACAAATATTCATCAGTTCTGTAAGTTTCAAGCCAAAAGAAAAAACAGTTTTCCACTTATCGTGTTATCGGTAAAAGTGCACGGCGACGGCGACGACGGCGACGGCAACGGCGACGACAGACGCAGATGATGGCTATATGTACAGACACATCTGTGTCTGTACATAAAAATTAAATATATACATTTCTTGTTCCACATTTTATCAGTTGAAAAGTTCTTATTTCAATAACAATTCACAGAGGAAGTGGACCTTTAAAAACATCCAGAAATGGCAAGCGCCCATGGTGCACAGCTTGTGGTGGGTATGGGTGGCAATAATACAACACCCAAATACCTGGATTTCTGGATAAATGTGGACTACTTTCATCTCTATCAATTAATTCATAAATTTACTAAAACCAATAAGATGTATTGATTTGTTTTTGGTCAAAAACGAGGTGTTTGCAATTAAGCCAAAAAAAAAAAAAAAAAAAAAAAAAAATCCTCCCTGAATCAAGAATATATATAAATTCTATTATTATCATGTAAATTGTGAGGCAATACAACTTAAAACTGACACAACCATTTCACCTGATAAGGACGTGGTCCCATTTCACAAAGAATCTCAAATCCGTAGTTTTGACTTGCTTGGGCAAAGTGACCTTGCTAGGTGGATAACAATGCAGTTGACCAGGAGTCTTTCATAAAGTCTGAAGTCCTAGCTTTGTTTGCTTAGGTGTTGCACTCGAGGAAGAGTAACCTTGTTTAGATTTTATGTGAAAAGGAATTCAATAAAAAGACCACAGAACTATAATTTCTTCTTATATACATAACAACTAAAATGATAATGTGTAAGTTTCATAACATGATGCCAATTATCGATGACTGTACACAATTTCATATGAAATATACTCCTTGATGACATGATCAACCTTGACTTATTAAGACCACTGAGTGGAATTGCTGTTTATAACACAATTGCATAGTTACTTTATTTCATTATCTTGTAGTGACATTTAAAAAGTGACTCCTCCAATGTAAAAAGAATCAAATCTGAAAGAAAAAATCACTATCAGAAGTAGTTCGCAAGCACCATGAATTTTATAATTATGACATGTATGGGGACATAAACAATAAGAAGTTATTACATTTCTTGAAATTGAAATTAGCTATATGTGAGTGTATTTACTTTTAAATTCATGTCTTAAATCAGACGAATTTTACCATATTGTTCACAACCCATCCAACCATTAGTTCTTTAAAAAAAAGCTGACTAAAAATGATCTCACATTAGAAAAATCCCGGGATAAATAAAAACCTGCACTAGCATTCCATTTTTTTTTAAAGTAATCATAATATTTTTGTTTAAGCCTCATTTCCTCCTCCATCTTTCTCAGCAAAAAAAATAAAGTTCTTCATTGTGACAGTAATGCGCTTCTTCTAAAGCACTGAGGAAAGCACCAAAATGAATGGAAAAGGGCTAAACCTAGTTTATTGTTAATGGTGACTTAGAAAGTCTCTGAGGATTAATCCCCAACTTGGAAGTCCCACTTGGAATGTATGGAAGGACGGGGGGATTTTCTGAGAAACCTTACAACTTTGACTTGTGCATTTCCTTCAGGAATGGCTGCATGTACTGGTAGTATGAATCATGAACCTGAAAAAAAATAATTAAAAGTGACTAGTGGACAAATAATATACGTACATAAAACATCATATAAATAATGCATGAACAGGAAGAAGTAACAAAGGAACTAAATGATTATATTCAAAATGAAATACACACATAATAAATTGATAATTAAAATCAGAAAAATTAAGTGACAAAAGTTTGCAGCTCTTTTTTTTTGTGTGTGTGAGGGGGAGTGCTAAGTACAAAAACCCATACTGAAATCAAATACAATGCCCAAATCTGGAAGACTCTCGATCTATGGAACAGGCAAACTGAGTATAGAGATTTTTCTACGTGACCTCTGAAACTTAGGGCTGGCGTTATATCAACATACCTGTGTGTCATTCAGTGGGGAAGACTTGGCCCATTCTAGCATATTTTCATAGACGTTTCCATCATAGCGTCCCAGCACACTCTGAAGGAGGTGATCGCTGAAGTCAAACGCATCTACCAGAGCCACGGCGTTTGGCCTGATGGCGGCCAAAAGGTCCAGCAATTTGGCGGTCATATTGTCCAGTTGGTCATATGACATGAAGCCACCCTATGAATGAAATAGACTGAGGTCATGCAGTGCTGATATTTTACTTTGTAAATGTTCAAAAGATGTTCAAAGCTTTACCCAAAAGATTTTGATCTTATTGTTATCAAAGAGTTATACTCTCTCTTACATTCTACACATAAACATGCTTTCTCGTCTTTCTCTTCTATGTATCTCTCATCTACATCCCCACTATCTGTTTACACACACATACACACTAAACATTTCTCTCTCTCTCTCTCTCTCTCTCTCTCTCTCTCACACACACACACACAGGTTGTCACACACTCCATTTGTTTCTCTAACACACTTTCTCTCTCATCTCCCATTCCATCTCCTCTCTCTCTTCTACACGAACACTCTCTCCCCTATCTTCTTCCTCTCTCTTTCACACACACACTCTCTCTCTCTCTTTTCTCTCTCCCTCTCTCTTTCTTTCTTTCTCTCTCTCTCTCTCTCTATCTCACACACACACCAACTCTCTCTCTCTCTCACACAAACTCACAACCACTTAACAGCCAGATACAATGTCATGTTTTCCACAGCATTCCTACCTGTAAATAGTCTCCAGCATTATTCAAGATACCATCCACAGCAAACAGCTGACACAGCTGAGTCAGCACCTTGGCAACATCCTCATGGTGGCCATATTGTTCAATGGAATCTACAAAGTTCTTCAACACATAGCACTGGACATGGGCCTGGAAAAATAGGTCAACATAAAATAAGGTCACCTATTTTACTGACTATTGGCCTGGAAAAATAGGTCAACATAAAATAAGGTCACAGATAAAAGTGGTCATGGGCTTAGGAAAAAAAGATAAACCCAATTGGGCTTAGGAAAAAAAGATAAACCCAATTTTGTTTACCAGCTACAATGGACTTGGGAATGGAAAATTTGTCAACACAAAAGAAGGGTACCAGTTACAATGCGCATGGGCCTGGAAAGATAGGTCAACACAAAATTAGGTCATCAATTACAGTAGGCAATAGCCTAGGGGAAAAGGTCAACACTACAATAGGTCACCAATTACAGGAGGCATACATAGGCCTTGAAAAAATTGATTGCAGAGGACAGAAGCCTATTTTAACTAGATGGACAGGTCGTTTCAATTCCTTACCTTGGCACAGTGGACTAACTGGACAGAGGTCAAGTTCCAGGCCACCTCCTGGGGCTGGCCTCTTTCCATGTGGGCCTTCATTTGCAGGGCAGCTTTACCAATTAACCTGAACACAAATAGGAATTTAGACAGCAACACTGGCAAATATACAGATGTAAAACAGGAAGTTCAATGATGTAGATAGGCAATGAGTAGATAAGTTGCAATTTACAGTACAGGTTGAAGGAGTTGAACAAAGAGTAATCAAGGATGATATATAACAGACCCTTAAAACTTAAAACCCTTCAAATCGAAATACCTGGCTTGGTAATTTCCTCCTCAATTGATTGCACTGGTAGATATAATAGCAGTCCAAATATCTGGCAAGGCATTAAGAATTTATACAAATAAAAAAAGGGAAACTGAGTGTACTGAAGGGATAAGTTGAGCAAAAACAGGTTAGAAAATTGCTTTTATCCAAGGGAAAGTGACTGTTTTGGCCTGAAAATCCCAGACAGGACACCTAAAACATATCATACCTTCTAGCCCTGTGTTGATATGCAGAGACCAGACTGTTCAAACTGAGGTCATCCCCAATCATGCACCTGTCCACTCCTTTCTGATTAAGGTAAGCCACAAAACCTGGCAACTCATTCCCCTGGGCTGCTTGTCCACACGCTTTCATTAAATATCTGAAGCAATACATTCAAAACAGTTCAATTTAAAATTTGATATAATATAGTAATAATTTAACAGTCAGAGCTAATTACAGGTCCTTTCCCTGCCCAGTATGTCTGCAGGCCTTCATTAAAGAGTTAAAAGAAATATACTCAATTGTTTTTATTCTTACATTGCTGATTATACACTGTTTTTACAAATCACCAAATTTATACCTGAAACAGGGGTACACAAAGTGCAAAATATTAATCTGTAATTTGGTCATCAATTAACAGGGATTTCATCCCAAAAAAGTTTGTATGCTGAGCAGCTGTCTTTCAAAATTAAGGCTTTCTATTGATGCTAATGGCTATCCAAAGGATGGCTGGATGGCTCTCTGGGGAAAGTTTTAACCCGTCACAATAAATTGTAAAATTAACAGTCTGAGTGTGCTATATTTCTTTATGGTGTTGTATAGTATTTCTATCAGAGACAGACCCAGAGATATTTTCTGACCGTCCTTTGAATTATTTTTGTTGATCCATCCTCTATTTATGACCATCTTCCGACAGAAGCATCAGTTACCCATCAATGTAAATTTGAAAATCTGAAGACGCCCTCAATCTGCCACTGCCTATTACCTTGCTGTCTGTAGCATCATCACCGTATTCTCTCCCTCGTAGGTACACGCTGGCGTTGCATCCACATAGATCTTGGGCAGTCCACTGGCATGCGAATAGCCATGGCCACCGCACGACAGTCGACAGGTCTCGATACCTTCATTTGTTGCCCAGGTGCTCATAGCCTTCAGTCCTGCTGACAGAGCATGAAGCTGTAAAGAAAAATAAATACCAGACTAATACAGATAATATGTAAAAAATTGACTACTTGAAGGATTAATGTGAAAGACAGTAAAAAAAAGAAAAATTTTTTTTTTTTAATGCATTTTTCATCGATGAGGCAGGATGTTTTTACCCTTCATTTCATCCCTTTAGAAACTTCGGAATTTTTTTTCTATCATTTGTACAAGAGATAATGAAAAACATGTTTCACAAATATGAACCATGCAGCAGTTAAATACACAATCCTTTACTCTCCCCTTCTTTCTTTTATTTGTTTAATTATTTTTATTAAGGGGTGGCAATAAAGATGGCACACAGGAAGCATGAATTTCAAACACTATAATAAATATAACACTTTGGTTTGAATACAACTGAGAATAACCATGTCACTGATTACACACTAAATCACTGGAGCATGTCAAATGGTTAAGGGACCATTCCCACAGATATTTGGATCGATCTATCTCTCTGGGGAGTCTCACTTAATTGCTATCAACATAACCGGCTTAAATGTCTGTCACGCCAAGTAAAGCTGTTAGGGGGTAACTATCTTTACCATAGCTGATTCGGTAGGCGTGACAGACATTTAAGCCAGTTTAGTTGATGGCAATTTAGTGAGACTCCGCAGGGAGTTAGACCGATTCAGATGGATCTATCTGGGTATGGGAACCCAGTCTCACATACCTCTGGTAACCTCTTAAAATCCCCAGCCATGATCTGGCCCTGAATATCCAGGTAGGTCTCCCTCATGGAACGACCAGCAAACCAGTAGGCATAGCTGGTGGCCAGCAAGGGAAATAACTTGTGTTGCTGGGTTTGGTAGTCCAATACCTGTGGCTCTGGTTCTCTGAATTCAAAAATAATAAAAATAATAATAATAATAAAAATAATTATAATAGTTTGGTAGTCCAATACCTGGTTCTCTTAATTCAAAAATAATAAAAATAATAATAATAATAATAATAATAATAATAATAATAATTTATGTTTATTCTGCCAATGAAATTCAGGTTCACTGAGTAAAAATAGTAATGCCCCATGTAAATTATTTAATATCTAACATATAATGGACCATCAGTGATAATCCAAAGTTGAAAGACCCATGCCAATTGTCACTGAACCTGAAAACTGAATGAATTTCATAAAAAAAAAACTAAAATTCAATTAACATCATCAATACACAGACTTGACTTTTTGACTGTTCAATAAGTTTTGATTTCAAATTAGTCGTACTCTGAGGCCCACAGGTCCTAATGACCAGCCATCTTCAATTTTTCCATCCCAGAATGCATCACAGCCTTACCCGGGCTTCATCTCCGACTGTCTCCGCACTGCACTGTATCTTATAGCAATCGTGCAGGCCTCCCCCAGGTTCTTTGCTGCAGTACTTACAATTGCAGATCGTACAAAAACCATGGTGCCATAAGTCAGCTTCTCATTGGCCTTTCTTATGTAGCGACCATCTTTGGTTACCTTAAGGGAAAAATAACAAATCCGGTAAGACTCACTTTTAAATTTATTTCATTAAAACCAACCTCAAAACATTATTATCTATTTTAATACTCAAATTTTAATATTGAACTGAACTGCCAAACTAAGATTATAATATAAAAACTTAATTAACTAACCATCTTTCATTAAAACTATTATTAATTAAATAAATTTAATCAACAAGTAGTATGCCTTAATGCACTTTCCCTTTGAATAAATATTACTGCCATAAGTACGTATATATGATTGACATACGTTACCTCAGAATATCTCATCAGCATGTTGTCCCGAGGTATGCGGACATTGTGATAACGTAAGAAACCGTTGTCCACTGCCTCATAGCCAAACTTAGGACCAATATCTCCCACCTCAACGCCTGAAATGTAAAACATAATAATAATAATAACAACAACAACAGCAACAACAACAATAATAATAACAGCCAAACTTGGGATAGATGTTAAACTTGGAGCTGATATCTCTCTCCTCTATCCCTGATATGATAATCATGATCATTTTATTTTTTGGTATATTACCTGAGGATGAAATATTATCCTGAACATGAAAACTGGTATAGTTGACCACAAGTTTATTAGCTTCAATCCCATGCCAGCATTTTGGTTTACATAATGCCATACAGTAATTGGCAATGGCTGTTGGGCTTCCATGTCCTTATGTTGGACAATGAAGGCATAGATACCATGACGTTTATATATAATATCACATAGTACCTGGCAATGGCTGGTGGGTTTCCATATCACTGTGTGTGTTGGACAATGAAGGCATGGATACCATGACATTTATGTATAATATCACATAGTACCTGGCAATGGCTTGTGGGTTTCCATGTCCCTATGTTAGACAATGAAGGCATGGATACCATGACATTTACTTGTAATATCGCACTGTACCTGGCAATGGCCGGTGGGTTTCCATGTCCCTGTGTTAGACAATGAAGGCATGGATACCATGACATTTAAGTATAATAGCTCACATTACCTGGCAATGGCTGGTGGGTTTCCATGTCTCTGTGTTGGACAATGAAGGCATGAATACCATGACACTTGCCACCCGTATACAGTTGGGCCAAGACTACGGCATGGTTGGTGGTTTTTCCCACTTAATAAATAAATAATCAAAATAATAATTAAAATGAATTAACATAAATAAATTTAAAATGAAAAAAGAAAAGACCGAAGAAGTTAGTTATTAAATTCTAGGTAAGTGCTAACACTCACCGATTTAGTCAAATGCTTAAACTGACTTAAACTGGCTTGACAAAACAAGGTTGATGTGACTTGTTTTTATCAATTTGTTGAAAAAAAGATGAAAAAGTAGTGATTTGGCTACTTGAAATAAAAATCCAGGGCTGTATTTTTCAAAAAGGCACTCAAAATCATCTAGTTTAAAGCTGCCTTACAATAATTCTTGGCAATAACTAAATAAATAAATAAATATTCATTAAAATAACAAATCTTACAATTTCCAGGCCACCATTTGGTAGAAGTCAGAGTAGGGCTATTGATAATAAACTGCTCGGTTTGGGGATCATAGGTGGCAGTAGTTTCCAGACCCCTCACAAATGTACCTGGAAGTGGTCAGGATTTCACATTAAAGTAACAGCAAATTAATTAATTTTTCAATTAAAAACCATTTCATTAATTAATTAATGAAAAGAGATAACATATCATTACAAAAGCATTTTTGTTTTTACTTTATTATTACATTATCTTTTCATTAAAATTGTCCACACTTGAAACTTATCCCATTCTATAAAACATTGACAAACATTACCATTATATATGTGAATTCAAATATTCTTAAATAACATTATGTTTTGTTTTTCTGAATAAACATTATATTTTGGTTTCAATAACTGCTACTTAAAACTTTTGCTTATTTCCCACACCATAAAGCAATGTTACTGATATATTAATCAAAATCTTATGCACTGGTAAGGTAAAACTGACCGGTCTTAATAATTCAAAGCCATTAAGAAAAATAAAATAGACACAACCCCAAAAATGACAACTTAATATTTTTTTCTAAAATTGGACTGTAGAAGCTATCAACCCCCTTTCCCACCCCCCCCCCAAAAAAATTAAGCATCCCTCAAAATGCTACCAAAAATGACCATAACAAGAAAAAACAATATACCAAAAAAAAAAAATATATATATATATATATATATATATATATATATATATATATATATATATATATTAAAAAAAGAAAAAAAAAGCAGAAGCAGTCACAGATAAGCCAAGCTGTCAGTTTAATGCAAGGCTACATCTCTGTGAAACATTTTTTCCACTGGAAACTGCCAAAAAAAGTCAAAGTCTTTCAGTTATTTTTGCAAGCATTTAAATAAAATTTACTAATATTGACAGTTTTGATATGAGGCATGTGATCAGTGAAAGAATGGATGCTATGCAGCATTTCAGACTCCATAAATGGAGAGAGCATAGGCAAACGGAACTTGCTTTTGCATACAAAGCTTCATGGAAAATAAATTTAAATAATTTTCAAATTTGTGTTTGTGTTTTTCATATTATACTGATCCTGGAGTACAAAATTTATGTGAAAAAGCACCTGTGACAGAGGAACCACTGCGTAAGCAGATAATATAATGTAAAGCATTGCAAGCAGTTTATTTATTACATTTTCATTTTTTAATTATATTTCCTTTATTAATCATTAAAAAATTAAATATGAAAAATATTTTCACATTTTTGTGACAGGCATATTAAACAAACCCAGTCATATTCTTACTTGTTGTGGTACATGTGCGACATACCTTTGGTCTTTGGGGACAACAAGGATTAAAATAAACATTTCTTTAAAGCAACAGCCAGTGATCACAAATATTAACAATTTTTTTTATAAATCTCAGCTTAAATTTGTTTTGTATTTAATATCATTGACTACATCCAATAAAGCAATGGGGAAATCTCAAATTATGGAAAAATTGCCAATTTTTTTGCAATCAAATTCTTTCCTGATTGACAATAATCACGCACATGTGCAATGAAAGCAAGATGAAGCTTTTCTTAATTTCAGCTTACCATGACCCAACTCAGTTTGAGCATAGGTCCCAATAACAGTCAAATTCTCACACAATGGCAGCCATTTTTCTCCCTGTTTCTCACTGCACTGGGCCATAAGCATTGGAATAAACATGCCATATTGAAGGGCCAAAGGAGAGTTTTCATGGGGAGCCGAAAAACTGGAGAAAAGATGATTTTACTAATGCATATCAAATGTTTCCAATACATTGAGGCAAACTTTGGCTTTGCTCTCAGGTGAATTTTTCACTCCTCAGGTTTTACTAGTGCAATTTCTTTGGGAAGAAAAAAAACACTGTAAAAAAATGATTTGAATTCTTTATCAAATGTGTTTATTTTACCATGTCCTAGTACAAAAAGTTAAGGTTTTTTTTTCACTTCAAATATACTTATAGTTAAACTTATAGTTAAACTTCTTATTGTGACAGGCATGTAAAAGTTTTTTTTTAATATAAACACATAGTTTTCTGTAAGGTACTACAAATGCTTTTAAAGGCCTTGTGAAGTGTAGTTGACATAACTGACCACAAGTGTAGGGGCTACAATCACATTGTCAATTTTATTTAAATGTTTTTGTTATGGATTCAT